>NW_027527920.1:579489-596159 GCF_008692635.1 Crocuta crocuta | reverse complement strand
AACAAGGGGGGGGGGGGGGAAAAGCCAGTCAAGGAGAAAACATTCACAATCAATATATCTGATAAAGGACTTGTATCCAGAATAAATAAGGAATATTTACAAATCAGCAATAAAAAAGGAAAAACACATTTTTAAAAACTGGGCAAAGGAAGTTATCTGAATGACCAATAAGCATATGAAGAGCTGATCATTCATTAATTATTGGGGAAATGCAAATTAAAATATGAGACAACTCAAATGGCCATGATGGATGAATCGATAAACAAAACGTGGTATATACCTACAGTGGGATATCATTCAGTCTTAAAAAGAAGTTCTGATATATGTTACAACACAGATGAACCTTGAAGACATTATTCTAAGTGAAATAAGCCAGATAGGAGTTTCGTAAGGCAGTCAACAGACTACCTGTCACAAGAGACTATTCTGTTAGACAGAATGTACAAGGTGGCTGCCAGGAGCTGGGGGAACAGGGAATGGTAACTTATTGTTTAATGGGTACAGATTTCAGTTTGGGAGTCTGAAAAAGTTATGGATAGTGGTAATGGTTACAAAACAATGTGAGTGTACTCAGTGCCACTGAACTATACATTTAAAATAGTAACTTTTATATACATATATTTTACAACAATAAAAAATCATTATATTGGAGAAAACACTGTAAGATACCATTTTGGTATCTTGGCTTAAAATTAAAAGGACTGATAGGTAACACCAAACGTGTGTGATGATATGGAGAAACTGGAACCTCCTTACACTGCTAATAGTGTAAAATGACACTATCACTTGGGAAAAGAATTTAGCAATTTCTTATAATATTAAACACATACCTATGACCTCGTTTCATTCCCATCATTTAACCAGGAAAAATGAAAACATTCTCAAAAAGAAACTTGTACACAAATGTACACAGTAGCTTTATTCACAATAGCAAAAACTAGAAACAAGGACAAGAGATAAATTATGGTATTAACAACAAAACACTACTCAGCAAAAAAAAAAGGAACAAAAAACTTGCACTACAACAAAACTCTATGAATGGTTATTCTATCTTGTCTTTCTGGTATCTGTTAAAATGTCACCGCCCCAAAGAGGACTTCCTTGGCTACCCCAATCTAATGTCACTACTTCCCATCACTCATCAACACCTCACCTCTGTTATGGTCTCAAAATTAATCATTACACAAATTACCTTATTAGTTTATGTTGTATCACCCCACTAAAATGAGAACAAGAGAGCTTGTCTGTCTTGTTCAGCCACTAAGAGTGCCCAGAATGAAAAAGGAACTTAAATATTTATCCAATCAATGAATGAATTTACATGTAATAAATCTGACAGAAGTTAATCACTCAAAATCTAGAGTATCTAAATATTTATGTTTAGATGCCTTGGCTCTTCTTGGAAATAGTTCTAAAATCAGAATATCTGTTAAACATACTCTGTACAAAATCCTATGTAAGATATGAAATCCAGCACTGCCCTACACACATCAGAAAGTCAGAAAATAACAGATGAGCATAAACATAACATACAATATTAAGTAATAAAATGAAATACTATTTGGCATTCTCCATGAAAAACAGAAAAGAGCATTTCAAGCTGTTTTCAAGTATTAATTTCCAAAATACCCCTACATAAAATATACAGTCTAAAAAAGGAAAAATAAAAAACACTCCTGTGGTAAAAAGAGTATGTCCCATCAAAAACACAAAAACCTAAAGAAAAACTCAGGGAGTTTTCCAGTGATCTAACCAAGCAAGTATAGAAAACTATGCTGGCAGAATAGAAAATATGTTAGATTTTTTTTTTACATTTTATAAAAACTTTCAAACATACACAAATGTAGACAGAACAGTATAATGAACCCCACATACCCATCACTGAGTTACAATTATCAATACAAGCATTTAAGAAATTAGGTGAATTTATTGATGGATGAATGGATAAAGAAGGTGTGGTGTATATAAACAATGTGGTATTACTCAGCAATCAAAAAGAATGAAATCTTGCCATTTGCAACTAAGTGGATGGAACTAGAGAGTATTATGCTAAGGGAAATTAGTCAAAGAAAGACAAATATCATATGACTTCACTCATATGAGGACTTTAAGATACAAAACCGATGAACATAAGTGAAGGAAAGCAAAAATAATATAAAAACAGGGAAGGGGACAAAACATTAGAGACTCTTAATTATGGAGAACAAACAAAACGGTTACTGGAGGGAATATAGGAGGGTGGATGGGCTAAGTGGGTAGGGGTATTAAGGAATCTACTCTCAAAATCATTGTTGCAGTATATATTAACTAATTTGGATGTAAACTTTAAAAAAAAGGAAAATTTAAAAATCAGGTGAATTTCCAATGCAACACAATTTCCACAACACTGATGATGGTAAAGGGCACAAAATACACATACTTTAGGCTTATTTCCCATGTCCCAACCAGCCTTGATCTAACTTAATTTCACAGAAGTATGAATTTCCTTTCCCATCATTTATACTCTGTCATAATCCTATTTTGAGGCTTGTATTATTAGATGCAGAATAAAAAGCTATAGTAATAAGAATTTTTTCAACTACCAGAAATGCATAATGTGAAAAAGACTTTTACTACTTCTTTATTCAACATATATTTTTTAAGACACCAATGTTGTCTTTAAAAAGCTTTTGCACAACAAAGGAAACCTAAAAAAGGAAAAGGCAACCTACCAATGGGAGAAAATATTTGCAAATGATATATCCAATAAGTGGGTTTTTAAAATATTTATTCATTTATTTTGACAGAGAGAGAGAGAGAATGTGCCCAAGCAGGGGAAAGGCAGACAGCGAGGAGGAAATGAATCCCAGCCAGGCTCCACACAGTGCAGAGCCTGATGCTGGGCTCAATCCTATGAACTATGAGATCAAGACGTGAGCTGAAATCAAGAGTCAGATGCTTAACTGAATGAGCCACCTACGCACCCTCTCCAATAAGGGTTTAATATCCAAACTGTAAAGAACTTACACAACACCAAAAAAAATAAATAACCCAAATAATCTGATTAAAGATGGACAGAGGGCCTGAATAGACATTTTTCCAAAGAAGACATACAGATGGCCAACAGACACATGAAAAGATGCTCAACATCACTAATCATCAGGGAAATACAAATCAAAACTACAATGTGATATCACCTCACACCTGTCAGAATAACCAGTACCAAAAAGACAGAAACAATAAAAGTAGGCAAGGATGTGGACAAAAGGGAACCCCTGGGCAGTTGGTGGGAATGCAAACTGATATAACCACTGTGGAAAACAGTATGGAGCTTCCAGAAAAATTAAAAATATAAATTCCAAACAAAAATAGAAACCAAAAGAAAGCTTCCAAACTCATTCTATGAAGCCGGCATTACCTGATTTCAAAACCAGACAAAGACTCCACTAAAAAGGAGGATTATAGGCCAATATCCCTGATGAAGCTGGATGCAAAAACTCTCAACAAGATACTAACAAATCAAGGGGTGCCTGGGTGNCTCTCTCTCTCTCTCTCTCTCTCTCTCTCTCTCCTAGAAATAAATAAAAACATTAAAAAAAAATTTTTAAAAAAGGTACTAACAAATCGAAATCAACAATACATTAAAAGAATGATTCACCATGATCAAGAGGGATTCATTCCTGGGTTGCAGGGCTGGTTCAATATTTGTAATCAATCAACATGATTAGAAGAAACAAGGGGCACCTGGGTGGCTCAGTGGGTTAAGCACCCAACTTCGGCCCAGGTCATGATCCCACACTTGGTGGGTTAGAGCCCCAAATCAGGCTCTGTGCTGACAGCTCGGAGCCTGGAGCCTGCTTCAGATTCTGTGTCTCCCTCTCTATGACCCTTCCCTGCACTCTGTCTCTATGTCTCCCGAAAACAAACAAACATTAAAAAAAAAATTAATAGAAGAATAAGAACCATATGATCCTGTCAACAGATGCAGAAAAGGCATCTGACAAGATACAGCATCCTTTCTTGATAAAAACCCTGAAGTAGGGATAGAAGGGATACCTCAACATCAGAAAAACCATATATGAAAGGCCCACAGCTAATATCATCCTCAATGGAGAAAAACTGAGAGCTTTCCCCCAAAGATCTGGAACATGACAGGGATGTCCAATCTCACCATGGTTGTTCAACATAGCGTTGGAAGTCCTAGTCTCAGCAGACAACAAAAAGAAATAAAAGGCATCCAAATTGGCAAAGAAGAAGTCAAACTTTCACTCTTCACAGGTGACATGATACTCTACATGAAAAACTCAAAAGATTCCACCAAAAAACTGCTAGAGCTGCTACATGAATTCAGCAGTCACAGGATATAAAATCAATGCACAGAAATCAGCTGCATTTCTACACACCAATAATAAAGCAACAGAAAGAAATATCAAGGAATCAATCCCATTTACAATTGCACCAAAAACCATAAAATACCTAGGAATAAAACTAACCAAAGAGGTAAGAGATCTGTACACTTGAAAACTATAGAGTGGCGCCTGGGTGGCTCAGTCGGTTAAGCGGCGGACTTCGGCTCAGGTCATGATCTCACGGTTCGTGGGTTCAGAGCCCCACATTGGGCTCTATGCTGACAGCTAACTCAGAGCCTGGAGCCCGTTTCAGATTCTGTGTCTCCCCTCTCTGACCCTCCTCTGCTCACACTGTCTCTCTCTCTCAGAAGTAAATAAAAACATTAAAAAAATTTTAAAAAACTATAGAAAGCTTATGAAAGAAACTGAAGACACAAAGAAATGGAAAAAGATTACATGCTCATGGATTGAAAGAACAAACACTGTTAAAATGTCAATACTAACCAAAGCAATCTACATGTTCAATGCAATCCTAATCAAAATTGCACCAGCATTCTTCTCAGAGCTAGAACAAACAAATCTAAAATTTCTATGGAACCACAAAAGACCCCAAATAGCCAAAGTAATGTTGAAAAAGAAAACCAACGTGGGAGGCATCACAACCTTGGGCTTTAGCCTCTACTGCAAAGCTGTAATCATCAACAGAGTATAGTATTGGCACAAAAACAGACACACAAACCAATGTGCTTGAGAACCCAGAATTGGAACCACAAATGTATGGCCAACTAATCTTTGACAAAGCAGGAAAGAGTATCCAATGGGGGAATAGAAAGTCTCTTTAGCAAATGATGCTGGGAGAACTGGGCAGCAACATGCAGAAGAATGAAACTGGACCACTTTCTTATACCATACACAAAAATAAACACAAAATGGATGAAAGACCTAAAGGTAAGACAGGAAACCACCAAAACCCTAGAGAAGAAAACAGGCAACAACCTCTCTGGCCTCAGCTGCAGCAACTTCTTACTCAACGCATTTCTGAAGGAAGGGAAATAAAAGCAAAAATGAACTATTGAGACCTCATCAAAATAAAAACCTTCTGTACTGCAAACTAAACAATCAACAAAACTAAAAGGAAACCAACGGAATGGGAGAAGTTATTTGCAAATGACGTATTGGAGAAAAGGTTAGTGCCCAAAATCTAGAAAGAACTTAAACTCAACACCCGAAACACAAATAATCCAGTGATGAAATGGGCAGAAGATATGAATAGACACTTTTCCAAAGACATCTAGATGGCAAACAGAAACATGAAAAGATGCCCAACATCCCTCATCATCAGGGAAATACAAATCAAAGTCACACTGAGATACCACCTCACACCAGTCAGAGTGGCTAAAATTAACAACTCAGGAAACAACAAATGTTGGCGAGGGTGTAGAGAAACAGGAACCCTCTTAGCACTGTTGGTGGGAATGCAAACTGGTGCAGCCGCTCTGGAAAACAGCATGGAGGTTCCTCAAAGAATTAAAAGTAGAATTACCTACAACCTAGTAATAGCACTACTAGGAATGTATCCAAAGGATTCAGGAGTGCTGATTCATGCGGCACAGGTACTCCAGTGTTTATAGCAGCGCTTTCAACAATAGCCAAATCATGGGAAGAGCCCAAATATCCATCAACAGATGAATGGATAAAGATGTGGTTTATATAGACAACGGAATACTACTTGGCACTGAGAAAGAATGAAATCTTGCCATTTGTTACATGGATGGAACTGGAATGAAATAAATCAGAGAAAGACAGATACCACACGTTTTCACTCACACATGGGATTTGAGAAACTTAACAGAAGACCTTGGGGGGGAATGGAAGGAGNGTGGCGGGGGGGGGGAGAGAAAATAGGTGTTGGGCACTGAGGAAGACACATGTTGGGATTAGCACTAGGTGTTGTATGTAAGCGATGAATCATGAGAATCTACTCCCGAAGCCAAAAGCACACTGTATACACTGTATGTTGGCTAACTCGACAATAAATTATACTTTTTAAAAAGAATAGCCTAGGGGCGCCTGGGTGGCTTAGTCGGTTAAGCGTCCGACTTTCACTTAGGTCATGATCTCGCGGTTCCTGGGTTCAAGCCCCACGTCGGGCTCTGTGCTGACTGCCAGCTCAGAGCCTGGAGCCTGCTTCAGATTGTGTGTCTCCCTCTCTCTCTGACCCTCCCCTGCTCGCGCTGTCTCTCTCCTAGAAATAAATTTAAAAAAAAAAAAAAAATTAAAAAGAATAGCCAAAATATGGAAAGCGCCCAAATGTCCATCAACTGAACAGATTAAGAAGATATACACATAGATACATACACACATATATACATACAGTGGAATACTACCTGGCAGCGAAAATGAATGAAATCTGGTCGTTCTGCAACAACGTGGATGGAACTGGAGGATATTATGCTAAGCGAAATCAGTCAGTCAGAGAAAGATAGATATATGATTTCACTCATATATGGAATTTGAGAAACTCAACAAATGAACATAGGGGAAGGGAAGAAAAAAAAGATAAAAACAGAGAGAGGCAAACCTTAAGAGACTGTTAAATACAGAGAATAAATTGAGGGTTGCTGCAGGGGGAGGACTGAGTCTAGGTTAAATGGGTGATGGGCATTAAGGAGGGCACTTTTCAGGGGCGCCTAGGTGGCTCAGTCAGTTGAACGTCTGACTTCGGCTCAGGTCACCATCTCACAGTTTGTGGGTTCAAGCCCCATGTCAGGCTCTGTGCTGACAGCTCAGAGCCTGGAGCCTGCTTCGGAGTCTGTGTCTCCCTCTCTTTCTGCCCCTCCCCAGCTAGAACTCTCTCTCTCTCTCTCTCTCTCTCTCTCTCTCTCTCTCTCAAAAATAAATAAACCTTAAAAATTAAAAAAAAAAAAAAAAAAGGAGGGCACTTTTCAGGAAGAGCACTGGGAATCATATTTAAGAGATGAATCACTAGAATCTACCACTGAAGCCAAGAGTACACTGTATGTTAACTAACTTGAATATAAAGAAAAGGAAAAGGAAAGAAAGGAAAGGAAAGGAAAGGAAAGGAAAGGAAAGGAAAGGAAAGGAAAGGAAAGACCATACAATCCAGTAATTCAACTACTGGGTATTTACACAAAGAAAACAAAAGCACCTATGTGAAAAGACAGGTGCACCCCTACGTTCACTGCAGCTTTACAATAGCTAAGAAATGGAAGCTAACCTAAATGCACACTGACAGATGAATGTATAAGCTGTGCTACACACACAAGAATATTACTCAGCCACCAAAAAGTATGAGATCTTGCCAAGTGTGACAACATGGATGGACCCAGAGACCACTATGCTAAGTGAAATAAGTCTGATAGACAAATACCATATGTCTTCACTTACATATAGAATCTTAAAAGCAAAACAAAGAAAGAATCATAAATAGAGAACTGGTGGCTGCCAGAGGGGATGGGATTGGGGGGGATGGGCGAATTAGGTAAAGGGTTGATTAAGAAGTACAAAATTCCACTTACAAAATAAGTCACAAAGATGAAAAGTACAGCATACGAAATACAGTCAATAATATTGTGACAACAGTGTATGGTGACAAATGGTACCTGTATTTATCATGGTAAGCAGAATGTGATGTACAGAAGTGTACAGTAAATATAATTTAAAAAGATGTTGTACATTCAAGTTTATATTGGTAATAATTGAGAATTTTTAATAGCTTTAAAATGCGTACTGCCAGAACAAATAAGATAACATAACTCAATATAACATAAAATATGGACTGCCAGTTCTGCATTAATAGAAACTTTTTAAAAAGTAACCACTCGACATGTAACAAATTACCCTTTGTCTTTATTCTCAAAAACTTCCCTCTATGTAAAATACAACATCAATGTATTATTCCGAACTCATCAAATAGGTATATTCTATAAAGAAAATTAAACAGTAAATGTAAAACAAGTGAGTGCCATCATCTGGGTTCCGAATCAGATGAACACACTGCGGAAGGGGGCCTCATCAATTATAGCGCTAACATCTTCATGTCAAAAGAAGAGCAAGAGCTGAAACAGGAGATATAGGAGCCACAAGGAGACCAATCTTGATGTCTTTTACGTTCTACTTTTCTATGAAGGTATAATATCC
Organism: Crocuta crocuta; assembly: GCF_008692635.1. Lineage (NCBI taxonomy): Eukaryota > Metazoa > Chordata > Mammalia > Carnivora > Hyaenidae > Crocuta > Crocuta crocuta. Next base: position 587,670 of record NW_027527920.1, on the reverse strand, counting down.
ACAGTAAGCCACATATTTTAAGCTGAATGATCTTTTGCATATTAATTCACCCACATTGCCACCACCTAAATCAAAACACAATATTTTCAACTCCCATGAAGTTTCCACTGTGTCCACAAGGTAGCCATTATTCTGATATTTAACACAAAGGATTAGATTAGCCTTTTTTAATATTTATTTTTGAGAGAAAAAGAGAGAACGCGCAAGTGGGGGAGGGGCAGAGAGAGCGAGGGAGACAGATTCTGAAGCAGGCTCCAGGCTCCAAGCTGTCAGCACAGAGCCCAACTCCAGCCTCCAACTCCGTGACTGTGAGATCATGACCTGAGCGCGGTTGCTTAACCAACTGAGCCACCCAGGCACCCCTAGGTTAGTTTTTTTGAACTTCATACAAATGGAATCATGAAGGTTCTTATTTGTTTGTAAAGGTTCGCTTTTAAAGTGTTTGGCTTCTGTGCTCAATTCTACATCTGTGAGATTCATCCCTGTTGTATGTAGCAATAGTTCGTTCCTTCTCATGACTATATAGTATACTATCATATAACTATGCTTCAATGTATTTTCTCATCCTGCTTGGAGGGCTATTATGTATAAAGAATTAAACATTATTGTATTTGTCTTTGCAGGGAACAAATGTGCCCACTTATGTTGGCCAATTACACAGAGAGTCCTAGAATACGTATGGACTAATTTGCTCAAATGCTAAACTATCACTTTTTCCACATTACATATAAGGTTTTTCTGTTATCATTTCTCTTATAATAAATTCAGGTAACCCTAAATGATCTTCCACCCATTATGCCTGCCAAAATAATTCATAAACTACAAATGAAGAACTTGCTAACTACATGGGGCGCCTGGGTAGCTCTCAGTCGGTTAAGTGTCCGACTTCGGCTCAGGTCATGATCTCACAGTTCATGGGTTCAAGCCCCACGTCAGGCTCTATGCTGACAGCTAGCTCAGAGCCTGGAGCCCGTTTTAGATTCTGTATCTTCCTCTCTCTCTGACCCTCCCCTGCTCACGCTGTCTCTCTCTCTCAAAAATAAATTAAATTTTTTTTTAAATTTTTAATTAAAAAAAAGAAATTGGTAATTACAGACCAACCAATTTCCATTTCCTCTGCCACATCAGACAGAACTCACACTATTCAGATTGAAACAACAACTCTGGTCTGCTAAGGACAGTTATAATCAACAGCTGAGGAGGAATAAGTGGTTAGTTACCGGCTTCTGAAAAACTAGGTATTTTTCCATCCATTTATCTTGAAAGCTGTTTAATCAAAATCTTGGGAAGAGCAGGACTGCCTGGGTGGCTCAGTCAGTTAAGTGTCCGACTTTGGCTCAGGTCATGATCTCACGGTTCAAGCGTTTGAGCCCCACATTGGGCTCCGTGCTGACAGTTCAGAGCCTGGAGCCTACTTCTGATTCTGAGTCTCCCTCTCTTCTGCCTCTCTCCTGCTCACATTCTTTCTATCAAAACTAAATAAACTTTTTTTTTTTAATCCTGGCAATAGCAGAGATCTTAAAAAAAAAAAAAAACTAGTACAATCCTAGTACTAATTCCAGGATCTTCCATGAAAAGTAGCATAGGGAAAAGAGCATAGATTCCTGAAGTCAGACATCACAGGCCCAAGTTCACTTCTGGACTTCACCAGAACTTGAGTTACAGCCCTAGAAAATCATACTGTGAAGCCCACCTCCCCTCTCACCCAAACAAAACTACAAAAATGCAACTACAAAAACTACAAATTCTCCACATCTTCGAAATGAAGTCCCACATATCTTTAGGGGTACACAAAGATGCAAGCAAGGGAATCAATTTCCACACTCTTTCATAAGCCTGATCTGTCTACATAATTGGATTATCGTTAGAAGATTTTCAGCCACAAATTGTATCACTTTAGGAGGTGTCTGAAAACCACGGCCCATGCCCAAATCTGACACACTACCAATAAAGTTTTATTAGAACACAACCGCACTCAGCTGTTTTCTTGTACGTAGTTGTTTTTGCACTACAGTGAGAGAGGTGAATAGTTACGACAGACTGCATGGTTCACAAAGCCTACCATCTGGCTCTTTACAGAAAAAGTTTGCTGACTCCTGCTTTAGGATAATATTCTGTGGGAAAAGTAGAAGGAATATAAGCTAACAGAAAACAGGAATAATAGAAAAAGGAAAAATATGAAACACATTCCCAGAACAGTACAAATTCCCAAAAGTGACTCAAGAAGTAACAGAAAATATGGATAGACCTATACCAAAGAAACTGAATTAGTAATTAAAAACTTTCCCACAAAGCCCAGATCCAGACAACTTCATTGGTAAACTCTATCAAACATAAGGAAAATAAACAATCATACATAAACTCTTCCTGAAAATAGAAAAGAAAGTAACATTTCCCAATTCATTTTATAAGGGTACGATCACTCTGATACTAAAGCCAAAGACATAAAAAAAAACATTCAGGGGCGCCTGGGTGGCTTAGTCGGTTAAGCGTCCGACTTTCGCTTAGGTCATGATCTCGCGGTTCGTGGGTTCGAGCCCCGCGTCGGGCTCTGTGCTGACTGCCAGCTCAGAGCCTGGAGCCTGTTTCAGTCTGTGACTCCCTCTCTCTCTGACCCTCCCCTGCTCACGCTGTCTCTCTCTCTCCTAGAAAAAAATAAAACATTAAAAAAAAAAAACCTTCAGTACCCCTCATGAACACAGACATGAAAATTCTTAACAAAATATTGGCAAACTAAATTCAGCAACATATAAAAAAATATTATACACCATGACTAAGTGGGGTTCATTCCAGCAACACAAGATTGGTTTGATATTCAAATTCGAGTAATGTAAGACACCAGTGGTAGATATCTTACACATTATCTCAGAGGTTTAAAACAAAAAAGGTTTGGTGGGGGAAAGGGAGAGAGGCAAACCATGAGAGACTCTTGAATGCTGACAAAAACTGAGGACTGATGGATGTAGGGGGGAGGGGGGGATGGGCATGGAGGAGGACACTTGTGGGGATGAGCACTGAGTGTTATGTGGAAACTAATTTGACAATAAACTATTTGTTAAAAAAAAAAAAAAAGGTTATTTGTATATTTTAAAAACATCAGGGGTGCCTGGCTGGCTCAGTCAGTGGAGCATGCAGCTCTTGATCTCAGAGTCTTAAGTTCAAGCCCTACACAGGGTGTGGAGCCCACTTAGAAAAAAGAATAAAATAAAAACATCAAATTGCATATTTAGATAACTTTGTATGGATTTTTTAGAAGTTAGTATATACACGTCAAAACTTAGCATCCTAAGTTATTCAAACTACTGAAATTTACGATGAGCAATTTCAGATGCCAACTTAAATGTATAAGAGATACACAGACTTTCTAATGTTTTGGACACTAAAAAATGTTTTAAGACCCTGAGTAATAAGGGAAAAAGAATCATTCATGTCAAAGTAACTCAGACAACCAATAAAAAATTACTTCAGACAGGCAATAAAAAATTACTTTTGAAAATGCGACTTTTAATTTGTATCCCCAAATTAATTTAGAGTACCCAGAAGACATGAACCTTATATTCCAGGGGCAAGCCAACCAGCGCTAGGGTCAATCTTCCTTTTTTGTCCTGGATTCTACATTCTCCTAATGCAATCTACCACCAGTCACACGAATCCTTCTCACAACCTAGCCACACCACTGATTCAGACGACTGAAACTCCATTTTTTATCACATGAACCCCTTCTAAGTTAAATCTACCTTCATTAACTGGTATAACTGCATTTTTTTTTTAACCTAACTGAAATTTCTCACATTTGTATGACCCTTCCATTTCATTAAACTGCACTGGGCAAATCTTGAGATTAATCAGATGATATTTTCTCCCTTCACTTCAAAAAGTTTGCAAAAAAATCTGATAAGCACATCTGCCAGATAAGGCTTTAAATACACACTCTATTTAAAGAAAGTGATATAGGGACGCCTGGGTGGCTTAGTCGGTTAAGCGTCCGACTTTCGCTTAGGTCATGATCTCGCGGTTCGTGGGTTCGAGCCCCGCGTCGGGCTCTGTGCTGACTGCCAGCTCAGAGCCTGGAGCCTGTTTCTGTCTGTGAATCCCTCTCTCTCTGACCCTCCCCTGCTCACGCTGTCTCTCTCTCTCTCCTAGAAATAAAATATTAAAAAAAAATAAAATAAAATAAAGTGATATAGCCTTAACCACCAGAATCCCAACCCTAAATTGTATCCATAAATCAAACCCCTCCAGACCTAGAGGCTCAAAGTCACGACTCCATCTAATTTTATCACAATCTGGCAAATTCCCCGATCTCATCCACCAGGTGATCATAAAAAAAGACTTAACAAATGCCTTACTAAAATCCTGAACGCTATTGCTATCTTTCTTTGCGATACCAATTTGAAGTTCCTGTCCTGCAGTTCAGAGTGAATGTATAACTCCAAAAACCCTCCTCTGGCTAGGATACATTTCCACTTTGAATTACAGTTATCTCAGAAGTCACAAATATCTTAAACATTTTCAGTCCAGTGTTTTTCAAATTACAGGTCTTTGGTGGTCAGACCTGTTAGCAGTCAATTAGGGGAATTGCAATCAATTTTTTCTTTTAACGAAACAGAAAATGTCAAGGGGCATCATAGGTAGAAAGGATAAACTTTTGGGATGTGTGTGGTGTGAAGTCTGAAACACAGTTTGCCAGTCCCACAGCCCAACCCCCACAAGGAAGTTCCACCAAAGAAATATTTAGTAATAAAAAAGTTACGTTACTTGTAACCATCTTTATTGCATATAGAAAAACCTACAGATAGGAATTTTGAACTCCGTACCCTTAATCTGCCATTTATTAAAAAAAAAAAAAAGACTAGAATCCATCTGAGGTTTCCAGTTGAAACACTGACCTGCTCAGAGTCATTTATGGTCTGATGGTCTTACTAGACCGATACCTGCCAACGGACCGAAATCAGTTTAGTCTGTGACTAGGGAAGAGTAGAAAAACCATTCTAGTTCCTCACCCGCAACCACAGGAGAGGATTATTAGGACTCCTCCAAGCACTGGAACTGGGAGAGTCACTGAAAACCAACTGGCCAACGGGGTGAGGACTATGCCTCGCCCACGCCATAACACCTGAACTACTCAACAAGCCAAATGTTGAGAAGTTCAATCAACAGCACACAAAGCGTACCTAAAGGTGGCACCCGCGCTGTTCCATGCCACCCTACTCCATCGTGTAAAAGGACACTGAGGCATGGAGCAAAGAGTGGGCGAGCTGCAGCGGCCATGAACGAGGCTAAACCAAGAGCCCAGGCCGCTAATGCCTCCCACCTCACACGCTTCCCAGGCTATTTGGAACCCGGAAGCCCTCAGCTTCCCACCGCAAACCACACACACCCCCGAGGCAACCCCCAGGCCCTGGTCCCCCGCTCGCGCCCGCCTCGGTAAAATTCTACAAGGCCTGGAACCCCCGAAGCCTAAAAGCAAACCCGCCTGGCAACCCCAGAAGCCCCCTCCCGCGAGCGCCCGTACCCCCGCTGCCCTTCCGCTCCCACCTCCACGCAGTCCTCCCGGCGCCTCCTCCGCACACCGCGCCAAGTAGACCCCGCGACACGAGGCAACCCAGAGACCAAGGGGCTTCTCCACACCCACCCCCACAGCCGCGGCCGCCACCGCCGGAAGCGCCCCGCGTCTCCACGCCACTGTCGTGAGGTCACTTCCGGCGCGACGCCTTGGAAAGCGGAGGGTAGGCTGTTCAGGGTCAGGGCGCCCGGGAAATTTAAGAGCCTGGAAGACCGCGGTGTAGGCCCGCGCTGCGTCCTTTCCAGAACGGCGCCTGCCTACTTACGTGAGGTGGAGGCCTGGTTGGAGTTGGGATCCGGCCCTACTTTCCTGCCCAGTTGTGATGAAAAGTTCCAGCTTTCCTTCCAGACCCTTTCGGCTCATCGCGGAAGAAGAGCAGAGGACTTTGGGGAGGAAGGGGTAGATCCCGGCCTTTGATCAAGTTATACCTGTGGGAAGCAATTAAGTAGGCCCCCGCAACGGATTAAAGGAAACAAAAATTCCCTTCGTGGTTGAGCTTCAGAGTGTGATCAGCTTCAGCTCTCTTTGGAGTTCGCGCTAGCCAATCTGTACGTGAGTGCCGCTCCTCCACACACATCCCAGTACTTGGTACATGGTTAAGTGCCACTCTCCTTGCGACATTTTAGAGTATTGGTAGTCTTGGTTTTGAAGAAAAGTAGGCGTTTAAGAGCAAGACTGAGTATAGTGAGAAATTTGAGACCTTTAAAGTTTGTAAGGTCCTCTTAAAGCCTGACGCCACGTTTGGGAACTACTGCTTGGGCAAGCAGCATAGAGTAGGGCAGTAGTTCCAAACTTGGCTCTGCAAAATCAATTGAGGAATTTTATAAAGTTTTCTCTCTCCAGGGACTCCCTTCCCCTCTCCCATCGCCGAGATTCAGTTTTAGTAGGTCTGAAGGGGCCTTGACATGTATGTAGATTATTTTAAAGGTTCTTTACAGTCAATTCTTGCACATCCCAGGTTTGGGAGCCATTGCTGTGTGAAACTCAGGGTTGAGTTTTGTTCTAGCTCTACCTTTTGTTTTATATATATCACTTTTTAAAGTGTTTTTTATTTAAGTAATCTGTATACCCAAGATCAAGAGTTGGATGCTCTTCCGACTGAGCCAACAAGACGAGACGCCCCTACCTTTTGTTTTTTTATAACAGCTGTGCAACTTGAGATAAACTGGAGATACTAGCTAACAAAATTGCTATAAAATTAAATGCTGTGCGTCTGAACATGATTAGTATTCCTAAAAAGGTGGTTAATTCTCTTGTGCCTTCTTTTGGTTAGGATTCTATAGTCCACTCGAAATGATCTTTTAAATTCACAGGAGAATCCGTGGTAGTGGCCACTTTTAGGCAACAAGCTTGAACAATGGAAACCTGAGTAAGGTAAATGGGCCCACAGTGACCACAGGGCTGAATGCAACAGGCTCATTAGGGACCCACCTCAAAATAGCCATAGACCCTAGCTGACCAATGGGCTACTTGGAACCAGGCACAGGTACCAAAAAGGGAAAATTCCATTTGTTGCCATACTTCCTCCCCCTCCCTCCCCTTAAACTACAAACCCTCTCCACTGCCTCCTAGCAGGCAGTCTCTCCTTTGCTGTCCTGCCCACTGTTCTCTTGCAGTGTATTCAATAAATGTCTGTCTCCTTTGTTCTGCATTGGGTGAATTCTTTCACCTCCTGAACTACCAGCCTCCACCCAGTCCAGAGGCCCCACATCAGCTTTCCATCATGTGGTTGTTCTTCGCTGCCCTGTCACCTTGCACAGTGCTTGCCTAGAATAGGTGCTAAAATAAGTGTCTGTTGAATGAAAGAAAGAATTGTCCCAAGACCCCCTGCAGAGACTGCCTAGAGCTCAAATGGGGAAGCTTTTAGCAAGATCTGAAGTACCCCTTGGTCAGCTATTAAACTTTGGAAACAAGATCAACTGCCTTAATTCCACTATTGAATTGTTCTGCTTAGCAAATACAGCGTATTGTTTTTGAACTTTGACCTCATAGAGGGATCAATCACCCCATCTTTTTTTTTTTTTTTACAAATAGTTTATTGTCAAGTTGGTTTCCATATAACACCCAGCGCTCATCCCCGCAAGTGCCCTCCTCCATGCCCATCAATCACCCCATCTTTTAATGCTTTTAAGCATTATTGAATTTCTCATTCGGCCTAACTGGAGTGGCAGATACATGCAGAATTGTAAAGGGGAACTTTGTTTTCTCTAAACTATGTCTTCATCTTTCTCTAGGGCTGGTTGTCTGAGAACCACAAAGATTCTCCCTGAGAAGGGGATTATTTCCCTTACCTGACCTGAGCACAGGAAAGTTGCTTTCATTGAGTTCTTTCAGAAACCACAGTGGCATTGGGCAAAGGTTGTTTAAAATACACATTCTTTTTTAATGTTTTATTTATTTCTGAGAGAGAGACAGCGTGAGCATGGGTGGGTCAGAGAGAGAGGGAGACACAGAATCTGAAGCAGGCTGCAGGGTCTGAGCTAGCTGCCAGCACAGAGCCCGATGCGGGGCTCAAACCCACAAACTGTGAGATCATGACCTGAGCCGAAGTCGGACATTAACCGATTGAGCCACCCAGGCGCCCCTAAAATACACATTCTTTTTTTTTTTTTTTT
>NW_027527920.1:499989-579450 GCF_008692635.1 Crocuta crocuta | reverse complement strand
GAGCCCGACGCGGGGCTCGAACCCACGAACAGCGAGATCATGACCTAAGCGAAAGTCGGACGCTTAACCGACTAAGCCACCCAGGCGCCCCTAAAATACACATTCTTAAGTCTCACTCTCAAGAGAGTCTACTTCACTGACTCTGGGGTAGGATCCAGGAGTCTGTATTTTAAAGGATTTTTTTAAAGATTATTTTCAGAGACCGTGTGTGTGCACTCGAGCCGGGGAGGGGCATAGTAAGAGGGGGAGAGGATCCCAAACAGACTCGGCGCTGTCAGCACTAAGCCCTACACGGGGCTCGATCTCACCAACAGTGAGACCATGACCTGAACCGAGATCTAGAGTGGGGTGCTCAACCCACTGAGCCACCCAGGCTCCCCCAGGAGTCTATTTTAACAAACTCCTCAGGGAGTTTTGATGCTGGGGGCTAAAGGATCATGCTTTTGGAGGCACATAAAGTTTTTTGCTTAACGTTAGATACTGAAGCCTCCTAGCACCTCCATTTCCCTCCCCAAGCCTCCGACCACCACCCCAAGCCCAAATCACACAGAAATTGACAAGGTTTACTCCTCCAAAGCTGAACTTAATTCTTTCCTTTCTCCTTCAAAGCCGAACTTAGCCTTTTTCCTTCGGCTCTGATGGTTCCTGCACTAATGCATATCCGGTTTTACCCAAGAGGTATATTCTCTCATAGAATCCAGAATTGGGGGTGTTCATCAATTATATAATAAATTCAAATTAAAGATTAGCATTTTACATAATTAGGGAAGAGGGGAAGTCCTGCTGTAACGCTATTCCAAACACCTTGTTTTTGCTACAACCACCAGCTATACAAATTAACTCTCCATGTGTTAAACTGAACACTAATTGGGACAAGAAATACCATACACCCAGAATGTGTTGTGGTACAAGAAAGCTCAGAAGCTATCAGACTACTAGGTGTTTGCTAAAAGAATTTGGAACGTAAGAAGCTCCCACTGGTCAAAAGTAGGATAATTTGAGCATCAATAAGAACAATGGGAATTCATCGAATATATTAAAATCTGTGCATTACTCATGATAACTTTATTTCTCAAGTTTTCTATATTTTGAGAGAGAGAGAGTGCAAGCAGGGGAGGGGAAGACAGAGAGAGAGAGAGAGAGAATCCCAAGCAGGTTTCCACACTGTTAGCACAGAGCCCGACATAGGGCTCAAATCCACAAATCATGACATCATGACCTGACCCAAAATCAAGAGTCGGGCACTGAACCAACTGGTCACCAGGAGCCCCACTAGTGATCATTCTAAACAGCTTAATTGGAACCATACTTAACTGTACACCTGGCACTCCTATTTACTCAAATGAAATTAAAACCTGTATTCATATAAAAACTGGTACACAACAATTGAAAACAACCTAATGTCCCTCAACTGAGGAATGGATAAACATGCTATGGTGGATCCATGCAAACAATAAAAATTAACTAATACCTGCAACAGTATGAATGAATCTCAAATGCATTATGTTAAGTTAAATCCAGACTCAAAAGGCTATATAATATATAATTCCCCAAGACAATGAAGTAGGGGAAGAGGATGCTAACAGTAAGCATGGGGTTTTCTAGATGTAACATCTAGGCTGAGATATAAAGAATAAAAAAAGGAATTATTAGGTGAAATAGGAAGGTCATTCCAGTAAAGGGAGGATTGTATAGAAAACCAAGGAAATGTGGGTGAATTAAGGCCCATCCAGGGAAATACAAGTAGCTCAACTTGAATGGGGCACATATGTAAAAGCAGAAAGTGGTGATAGATTGATCTGGAAACGTAAGCAGAGCCAGATTCCGAGGAACCTTCTATGCCCTAAGGAATTTGGATTTATCCTAAGGGCATATCCTAAGGGAAACAAATGAGGAATTTGAAGCAAGAGAGTATCCTAGTCAGACTTGTATTATGGAATATGGACTTGAATGAAAACTGGTTGGAGTAAGCCCAGAGGAGAAATGTTGAGAAGTCATGGTAAGGCACCAGCCAGTGGGGCTGATGAGGCGACCACAAACAGATTATAAAGATGCTTAGAAGACAGATCAACTGCCAGACTTATGGCTAAGGCAAAAGATTGTTTGGCAGGACTATTTGCTCAGATATGGAATCGAAGAGGATGAAGAGGTTGTGGGTAGGCAATAATAGAAAAGGGGGGAAAGATAGATGACAAACTCAGGTCTGCATATGTTGAGTCTAAGGTACTGTAGGAGTGGTTAAAATCCTTAGACTCGGGAAATTGGGAACCTTACCCTAGACTCCACACTTTAGATGGTCTACACTCTGGAACTCCTTAAGCCAAACCTTTCTCTGTAGGCTAAGGGGACATGACTACCCAGAGCTCACACACACACACCCCGTTCAGACCTGCTGAATTTCACATTCCTAGGATTCCCAAATTCCCTTCCAAATGGCCTGAGTCCACTTTCAGGCCATAGATAAGCATCTTCCCCAGGTCATCCTGATGGTGGACCTCGCTGCCATTGTGCAATACGCGTAAGCCCAAGGAGTGGACAAAAACGTGGCTGTTTGGGAAGAGTGTGGATGGAGCTTGGAAATTCAGGCTGGAATGTTCACACATGTGGATCTGAGAAGCCCCTCATAGTGTGGGGTAGAATAGGGGTGGGAAGAAAAGGGAAACAGGTCAGGGAGCTCCATGTGTGTTAGGAGTGGGCCTGGTGTGGGGCATCTGGTAGGAAATTGGAAATGTGGATCCGGAGCTCAGGAGAGATAGAAGAGACTTGGAAGTCATCCATAACCAGGCGGTACTTAAAGACCCAATAATGAGTGATATGGTCCAGGGATGGCATACAGCAAGGGAATAGTCAAGGGCCAAGGACAGAACTCTGATGAACACCAACATTTAAGGGATACACATAAGGAGAGAATGATTCAAAGGAAATCGAGAAGCTACAACTAGGAATACAAGAGAAAACTCAGCAATGGGTAATGCCAAAGTGACCAGGAAAGGGATAATTTTTTTAAGAGAGAATTTTAAGAGAATAGTTAACAGTGCTAAATACTGCAAAGAGCTTGAATCATAGAAGACTGAAAATGTCCACTAGATTTAGTAGGTAGGAGGGCCCTGGTGATTTTGACATAGAGGGAGGAGCCAAAAGTCAAATGTCAGAGGATCAGGAGAGAATGTGAGATGAACAAGTGGAAGCAGTGAATGTGGACAATTTCAAGAAATTTGACTATGAAGGTAAGAAATGATACACAGTTAACAGTACTGGCAGCTGGGGGCGCCTGGGTGGCTTAGTCGGTTAAGCGTCCGACTTTCGCTTAGGTCATGATCTCGCGGTTCGTGGGTTCGAGCCCCGCGTCAGGCTCTGTGCTGACTGCCAGCTCAGAGCCTGGAGCCTGTTTCAGAGTCTGTGACTCCCTCTCTCTCTGACCCTCCCCTGCTCACGCTGTCTCTCTCTCTCCTAGAAATAAATAAAACATTAAAAATTAAAAAAAAACAGTACTGGCAGCTGAAAATAATAACCATTCAGTGACAGAATTTACTACTCACCAAATCCTCTTGAAGACTTTCTAAGTTCTCAAGTTATACCACTAGGTACTGCTGCTTAAAGACAGTTATCTGAACTGGGTAGATCTTACCTGACCAGTAGAGTCAAATTTCTGGAAGCCATTGTAGATTAAGTCAGTGAGCAGCACCCACTTGCCTCTCCCAACATATGTAAGGGAGTTTTAACAAGACTTACTTCTGCCTCATTGTACTGTGGACCACACTAATAGTCTCTAACAAGGGCATCAACCATCAGAGAATTAACTCTTAGCTCAAGAACAGCACAGCACTAATCTGCAGTTTTTGACCTGACAGTATATAGCATGGAGGTCTAGAATGGTAAAGCTAAGGGATTCCTGGGTGGTTCAGTCAGTTGAGAACCCAACTCTTTTTTTTTTAATGTTTATTTTTTGTTGTTTTATTTATTTTTGAGAGAGAGAAACAGCATGAGCAGAGGAGGGTCAGAGAGAGAGGGAGATACAGAATCCAAAGACAGGCTCTAGGCTCTGAGCTAGCCGTTATCACAGAGGCCCGTTATCACACGGGGCCCGAACCCACGAACTGTGAGATCATGACCTGAGCTAAAGTCAGACGCTTAACCAACTGAGCCACCCAGACGCCCCTTTTAATGTATATTTTTGAGAGAGACAGAGAAAGACACAGAGTGTGATCAGGGGAGGGGCAGAGAGAGGGAAACAGAATCTAAAGCAGGCTCCAGGCTCTGAGCTGTCAGCACAGAGCCAGAGGCAGGGCTTGAACTCAAAAGCCGCAAGATCCTGAGCTGAGCCAAGTCGGTTGCTTAACATACTGAGTCATCCAGGCGCCCCCTTTGTTGCTTTATTAAAATAACCTAGGGAGTGCCTGGATGCCTCATTTGGTTAAGCTTCCACCTCTTGATCTCAGCCCAGGTCTTGATCTTGTGGTCATGGGTTCAGGTCCTGCATTGGGCTCTACACTGGCTATGAAGCCTACTTGAAAGGGAAAAATAAGAATGCACCTGGGTGTCTCAGTCAGTTAAGCGGCCGACTTTGGCTCAGGTCATGATCTCATGGTTTGCGAGCTTGAGCTCCATGTTGGGCTCTGTGGTGACACCTTAGAGCCTAGAGCCTGCCTCAGATTTTGTGTTTCCCTCTCTTTCTACCCCTCCCCCACACATTCTCTGTCTCTGTCTTATAAATAAATAATTTTTTTTAATTTTTAAGGGAAAAATAAAAAAAATAAAACAACCTAAGAGTATAGGAAAAGGCAGCTGGAGAATAGAAATTAGATTTTTGAGAATTGAGGGAGCATTTACACAGGTGAAGCAAAATATAATTTTATTGTCTGAGTAGAGTATGCAGATGACAAAGAATATTATTCAGTTCTTCATATGTAAGTAAACTGTATGTTCCAGGCCATAATATTCCTTTAGCTGCAAGTCCCCTTTTTCCTACCATATTTAAATTTTTTGCTTACCGACATTATTATTGAATATATTTAAAGATTTAGTCATACCCTACAATGTTGGAAGACAATATTACTTAAAGTTTTAATTTTTAATCTTAAAATAGGATTGATTTAATGAGCATGTTATTAAGTGATATATATCACATTAGCCTTGCTATTTTTTTTAAGTTTATTTATTTTGAGGGGGGGCAGCATGAGTGGGGGAGGAGCAGTGAGATTTGGAGAGAGAGAATCCCAAGCAGGCTCCACACTGTCAGTGCAGAGCCCAATGTGGGGCTCCATCTCATGAACCATGAGATCATGACCTAAGCTGAAATCAAGAGTCAGATGCTTAACTTATTGAGCCACCTGAGTGCCCCAGCTTTGTTATTTTAAGTTAAACCTGTACCAGGTTGGGGTGCCTGGATGGCTCAGTTGGTTAAGCGTCCGACTTCGGCTCAGGTCATGATCTCATGGTTAGTGGGTTCAAGCCCCACCTCAGGCTCTGTGCTGGCAGCTCAGAGCCTGGAGCCTGTTTCAGATTCTGTATCTCCCTCTCTCTTTGACCCTCCCCTGCTCACGCTGTCTCTCTCTCTCTCTCTCTCTCTCTCTCACACACAGGAAAAAAAAAAATACCATAAACCTGTACCAGGTAAAGGTTTTCCCTAACAAACAAAAGCTGAGGGAATTCACTACAACTAGACCTGCTTTGCAAGAAATGCTAAAGGGAGTTCTTCAAGCTGAAACAAAAAATGCTAATTAGTAACATGAAAGCATATGAAAATATACATCATACTGGTTAAAGGTAAGCACATAATCAAATTCAGAATACTCTAATACTGTAATATGGTGATGTGTCAACCACTTAATTCTATTATAAAGGTTAAAAGGACATACACTTATCATGTTGAGCACTGAGTATAGATTGTTGAATCACTATATTGTACACCTGAAACTAATGTAACACTAATCACCTTTAATTATACTGGACTTAAAGAAAGAAAAAGGTTAAAGGACAAAATGATTAAAATAGCTATAGCTACAATAATTTCTTAATGGATACACAATATAAAGAGATGTAAATTGTGACATCAAAAACAAAAGCAGGGAGTGAAAGAAAGAATAGAGATTTTGTATGTGATTGAAGTTAAATTGTTATCCATGTAGGGGCACCTGGGCAGCTCAGGTCATGATTTCACAGTTCGTGTTTGATCTCCACGTCAGACTTGCTGCTGTCAAGCCTGTCAGTGCAGAGCCTGCTTTGGATCCTCTGTCCCTAACTCTCCCTTCTCCTCTGCCAATTATGCTCTCTCTCACTCCCAAAAAATAAATTCAGAAAAAGCATTAAAAAATAATAAATAAGTTGTTATCCACATAAAATAGACTGCTATATCTATAAGATGTTTTATGTAAGCCTCGTGGTAACCACAAAGCAAAACCCTACAGTAGATTCACAGAAAATGGAGAAGGAAATCAAAGCATACGACTATGGAAAATCATCAGTTCACAAAGGAAGGTAGAAAGAGAGGAATTAAAACACAAGGGAACTACAAAATAGCCAGAGGGGCACCTGGCTGACTCAGTTGGTTAAATGTCCAACTCTTGATGTCAGCTCAGGTCATGAGCTCAGGTCATGATCTCAGGTCGTGATCTCAGGTCATGGTCTCCTTGCAGTCGTGAGATATAGCCCCAAGTCATGCTCTGCGGTGGGCATGGAGCCTACGTGGGATTCTCTCTTTCTCCCTCTCTCTCTTCCCCTCCCCCACTCTCTCTCAAAATAAATAAATAAACATTAAAAACAATAGCAAGAAACCAATTAAGAAGATGGCATTATTACATCCCTGTCAATAATTATTTTTTTCTTTTTAAAAATTTTTTTCATGTTTATTTATTTGAGAGAGAGAGAGAACATGCAAGCAGGGGAGGGGCAGAGAGAGTGGGGGAGAGAATCCCAAGCAGGCTCCACACTGTCAGCACAGAGCCCGATGTGGGGTTCAATCTGACAACCCATGAGAAAAGAGCCCTGGACCCATCAGTAGTCAAACCCCATTTCTTCTACCCCTCAGCGCCTGGCAACCACTAATCTGTTTTCTGTTTCTGTGGATTTTCCTATTCTTGGACATTTCATATAAATAAAATCATATAATATGTGGCATGTATATAATATGTGGCTTCTTTGACTTGATGTTTTCAAGGCCCATCCATATTACAGTATGTATAAGTCCTTCTGATACAATCATTTTATGGCATAATATTATTCCATTGCATGAATATACGACATTTTATCTATCCACTAACCAGGTGATGAATATTTGAATTATCTCCACTTCTTTTTTTTTTTGGCTATAATGGATAACGCTGTTAGGAACACCTAACAAGTTTTTGTGTAGATATATGTTTTAATTCTCTTGAGTGTACACCTAAGAATGGGATTACTGGATTATACAATGACCCTGTGTTTAACCTTTTAAGAAACTCTTTTCCAAAGTGGCAACATCATTTTACATTTCCACAACAATGTACAAGTATTTCTTTTCTTTTAAGTGGAGTATAATTGACATGCAATATTTTATTAGTTTTGTGTGTATAAGACAGTAATTCAACATGTGTATTGTTACAAACTGGCTACCGCAATAAGTCTAGTTACCTTCTGCCACCATATGAAGTCAATGCAATGTTATTGACTATATTCCCCTTCACCATTTCATACTCCTAACTCCTTTCCTGCCTGGCAACCCCTACTCTGTTCTCTCTATATATGGTCTGGATTTTGTTGTATTTGTTTGTTTGTGTTGATTATTTGTTTGTTTGTGTTGATTCTGCTTATAAGTGAAACTATGCAGTGCTTGTCTTTCACTGTCTGACATATTTCGCTTAGCATCATGCCCTCAAAGTCCATCCATATCATCACAAATGACAAGATTTTGTTCGTTTTATTCTCTCTCTCTCTCTCTCTCTCTCTCTTTCTCTGTGTGTGTGTGTGCGTGCACACACACACACACACCTTCTTTATCCATTCATCTGTCAACGGACACTTAGGTTGCTTCCATATCTTGGCTCTTGTTAAGTAATCCTGCAACAAACATGGGAATGTATATTTTGAGTTTGGGTTTTTGTTTTCTTCAAATAAATACTCAGAAATGAAATTATCAGATTCTATTGTATTTTTAAGCTTATTTATTTATTTTGAGAAAGCGGTGGGGGGCAGAGAGAGAGAGAGAGAGAGAAAATCCCAAGCAGGCTCCACACTACCAGCACAGACCCAAACACAGGGCTCAAACTCATAAACTGTGAGATCATGACCTGAGCCAAAATCAAGTGTCAGATACTTAACTAACTGAGCCACTCAAGTGCCCCTGTCTGTTTCTTAAAATTCTATACATTTATTTTTTTAAAGTAGGCTTCATACCTAGCATGGAGGCCAACACGGGGCTTGAACTCAGGACCCTGAGATCAAGGTGTGAGCTGAGATCAAGAGTAGGACAATTAACCCTTAACCAAGTGAGCCACCTAGACACACCTATACATCTTTGAAGTCTCTTTTGATTTACAAGTTTTCCCTCCAATTCTTTCTTTCTAATTTTTCTGTTGAATACCCCAGGCCTTCAGACCTGTAATTTCCCAAGTTCTGAAATTTACTGATTGCACACTTATGTTTCTGTCTAGCATGTTTCTTAATCCTCTGTATTGTAAACTGGAAGCCGGACCCAATGGCTAAGTTATTAGACTTCTGTTCAATCCCTTTGGCAATACCTTTGGCAGTGTTGGATTCTTTCATCAGGAAGCACATATCTGGTTTTCTCTGATTTTTAGGATGCTATCAATTGTTGGGTACAATGTCCAGATCCATTAATTTGTTGGTGGCTATAAAGTAGTGATATTCTATTATTTCTTTTTCATTTGTTAATTGGAATACTTAAGAGATGCTTTCTATCTACTATTTGGTTATCTGTAGGTATAGGTCATATAGGAAAGGTAGGATAAATGCTTAATATCTTGCCTTTGTTTCTCACTTGTTAAGATACTGAACTGGTTCCTCCGAAGGTAACCGGCTAATTAAAAAACAGATACATAGATGCTTATGAACTCGTGGATTCAAACATATTTGATAGATTTTAGTCAA
The DNA here is from genome assembly GCF_008692635.1 of Crocuta crocuta. NCBI lineage: Eukaryota > Metazoa > Chordata > Mammalia > Carnivora > Hyaenidae > Crocuta > Crocuta crocuta. The sequence continues at coordinate 570,366 of NW_027527920.1, read as the reverse complement.
TGACAGTTATAATTATTGACACTCAAATTGTCCTGTCTTTGACTTGCTGGAGCCTTTTCAGTGGCTTCTAAATATATTGATCCACTCTTGGTAGTCTTTTGTTCTCTGGTATGAGCAGCTCTTCTGGGCTCATCTTTGATATCTCCTGCCTCAAATCTGTAACCAGCGTTTCTCCAAGAAGTGGAGAGTACCTGGATGGTAATCTAGGCATCAGGGATTGCTATGAGTTGGTCATTGATTCTAACACATAGTAGTACACACACACACACACACACACACACACACTCACGCACACATACACAGTCGACCCTTGAACAACAAGGGTTTGAACTGGGTGGGTCCACTTATACGTGGTTTTTTTTTTTAGTATATAAAAACAGGACACTTATGAGTCTCTTAAAAACATTTCCTATTCTGTAGTTTACTTTATTATAAGAATACAATATATAATACATAGACAAAGCACACATTAATTGACTGTTTATGTTACAGGTGAGGCTTCTGGTCAACAGTAGGCTATAAGTTTTGAGGAAGTCAAAAGTTATATGAATATTTTTTACTGCATGGGGATCAGTGCCCAGAACCCCCACATTGTTCAAGAGTCACTTGTATATATACATATATATGTATATGTATACTCAACATTTCCTATATTATATCTCTATCTTCTTTTTTCCATACCAAAAATCCTAAGTCTTGAGGGTACAGGTGATCATGAATTCAGATATTTTTATTATTGATTACTCATTTGTTTTACCCCCCCATTAAACTATAGTCTCAAAAAGAAATACTAATATTACCATTACCAATATGATTACTGAGAACAGTTACAGAAATTATTTTTCATATGCTATCCCCATGTCTCTCACTTTTCTTTTAGAACAAAAGTCAGCAAACTTTTTCTTTTTTACTGTTTTATTCATTTTTTTATTTATTTATTTTTAATGTTTTATTTTTTTCTGAGAGAGAGAGAGAGAGAGAAAGACAGCGTGAGCAGCAGAGGGTCAGAGAGAGAGGGAGATACAGAATCTGAAACAGGCTGTCAGCACAGAGCCCAACGCGGGGCTTGAACCCATGAACCATGAGATCATGACCTGAGCCGAAGTCGGATGCTTAACCGACTGAGCCACCCAGGGGCCCCTGTTTTAATCATTTTAAACTGCATAATTAAGTGGTTTTTAGTATAGTCACATTATACAACTCTTACCACTATCTGATTCCAGAATGTTTCCATCAACTCTAAAAGAAATGCCTGTACCTTCCATTTCCCCCACTCCCAACCCCAGCAACCACTAATCTACTTTCTGTCTATAGATTTACATGTTCTAGACATTTCATATCAATGGAATCATATACCATGTGGTCTTTTGTGTCTGGCTTCTTTCACTTACTGTGATGTTTTCAAGGCTCAACCTATGTTATAGTATATAATACAAGTTATTTTTTAAGTTAAAAATAAGTCAGTGAGGGGCGCCTGGATGGCTCAGTCCTGGTTAAGTGTCCAACTTCAGCTCGGGTCATGATCTCACAGATTGTGGGTTCAAGCCCGCATCAGGCTCTGTGCTGACAGCTCAGAGCCGGAGCCTGCTTCAGATTCTGGGTCTCCCTCTCTCTCTGCCCCTCCCCCGTTCATGCTCTGTGTCTCAAAAATAAATTAAAATGTTAAAAATTTTTTTAAAAGTTTAAAAGTCAATACAAGAAATATTGGGCATCAAATGCCTCATTTTCCCTCATAAACAGGGTTGATCCAGCTGACTTTAGCTCGTCCCTTGCAGTAGACTGAAACTTTTGGTATGTTGGCTCTATCTGCCCCTGCCAGAAAGCACAGGGCCTGAATAGCAACTGCTGGCCATCACACAATGCTTGAGGAAGAAAGCTAGGCTGGAGGTCACATCCCAAGATGTGTCATCCCTCAGTCCCTCAGTCAGAACAGCTCCTGGCTATGTGGGTCCAGCCTCTGTCCATAATGGGCACCACTAACTACTCTGACATCCCAGATGGACAGGGACATTCAATGTTGAAATCTGGGCCACAGTCTGCTTGTGGGACCCAATGACCAAAGGCTTCGTTTTCCAACTGTGACCAGCCTTGGGTTCCAGTGAGGGAGCAGGACCTAAACCTGCACAAGGAAGTGAGGAGCAGATCACAACTTCTGAGTTGAGAATCTTCTTCTTCCCCCTAAACTGTGACTAGAGTCTTCCCTGTTGGACTTGAGAATCTAATGCCATGAGACCCAAGTGAGATGCCTCTCATTCTTTGAAAAGGGATCTGCATAGATATCCCCAAGTTCTGCAGCAGCCCCCTTCACCCCTGCCCCCCCACCCAGCGAGCCCCAGCTCTGAGCCTCACCTTCCTGGGTGATCTATCTGATAGAGCCCTAATCACAATGAATTACATGATGTGTTTATAAGTTGGTTCTTCCAACCAGTTTGGGAGGCTTCTGAAGGCAGAGACCATGTTTTATTTGCTCTTTACCCCCCAGTGTCTGGTCTAGAGAATGTACTTTATCAACGTATGATCAGTTAGAAAAGGAGGAAGACAGTGTAGTGATAAAGTCTTGTGCCCCAGCTGGATTGCAAACTTCCAAAGAGCCATGGCTTCCCCTCTTGATGGATCCCTCTTTTCTTTCTCCCACACTAAAATCCAACATGAGACTGGGCTCAAAGTGGGCATGTAGGTGAGTGATGGCTTCATTCAAGAATCAAAAAATTTCCACCATAGGACTTCTGGATAATATCTTTATTTAGCTTACGTAGAAGTTTCTTACACATTTCTGGATACCTGGGTTAGAATTTTCTCTATTGCACTCAATAAATTGTTCTTAAGCTCTTACGTATGATAAATGAAGGCATGCCAATACAATGCAGGCTAAAATATAAACATTTTTTAATGTTTAATGCATATAAACATTTTTAAAAGGCATTTTAATATTGGGCATAGAGACCTGACTGTGATGTCTGAGTCTGGGCACTCCCTCTGCACTCTGCTCCTCATAGGTATGAGCCCCCAGCCCCTCCTGGACAGGAACAGGGTCCTTGCAAGGCCAGGATGCAGCCCTATTCCTGCCAGCAGGGAGAACAGAAGAAGGCATTGCAGTGTCCCCAGCCCATGTGCTCAGACTGCTCAGCCTTATTCAAGCTGGAGGACCACCTCTGTGCCTGAGATTCCTAAGCTGCCTCTTCCCTTCACTCTTGACAGCTCCCAATTGTCAAAGAGATTGGACAGGCCCTGGCATGACCTGCTATAAATGTTTCTCAAACCAGTCAGCCCCCACAGAAAGCCAGCTAGCCACTGGGCTTAGAGGTTTCTAGAGAATTCCCTCGAGGTTTCCAGGGGCCTGAGGACCTCCTAACCCTACCAAGCCTCCTGCCTCAAGCAAAACTCTGGAAGACTTCATCTGCTCCTTTTTTTTTTTGTGGCCCCTGTTGTGTCCATTGTCTGTGGTCAATCTGCAGAGGAGCAAGTCCAAGGTGAGGAGCAGACATGATCCTTTAAGCTTGCCTGTAGCCCAGACAGCAAAAATCAGCCAGACCAATATCTGTGGGTTTCAGGCCAAAGTTTAGACCGCCTCCCCCCCACACCCAGACCCCAAGCCAGCCCCCTGGCCTGGCTGCCCAGACAGGCCAGGTAAATAGAGTCTAAGTTGCAGGGCTCTCTGACCCCTAAGTGCGCACCCGCACTTGGAAGTGCTCACAGCGGGCATGCTTCATGGTCAGCCCATAAATGGGGGTCATGTCCACCTTCGTGCCCTGTGGCACACTGAATTCCACCTGCTGCAGCAGGATGGCCAGGAAGAGAAAGACCTCCAAGCGGGCGATGGTCTCACCGATGCACTTCCTCTTGCCCAAGCCAAAGAGAATCACCTTCTCACTCAGTGCCTTGTTGACAGTGCCATCAGAAGTGAGAAATCGTTCTGGTCGGAACTCAGAGGGGTCACCCCATAGCTTCCTGTAACCAGAGAGAGGCAGCTGAAGTGGTACCCTGGGGGCTCTGAAGCATCAAGTGGGTTGAACCCCAAACCAAAAGAGTAAGGGATGGGCAAGTCGCCCAGGAACAGCTTGGGACAGGGTAGAGTTTCCCCTGCCTCCTCTCAACTTACTGGTCATGGTTGATCTGCCACTGGTTCACAAAGACACAACGCCCCTTGGGGATGTAAAAGCCACTCAGACTTGTGTCTCTTGTGGTACTGGGGAGGAAGGAAGCTCAGTCAGGCTCAGGGCTACAATGAGATCTCCCTGCCTCCCATACGTGTCCTTTCCACCAGCCCTGATCAGGGATGTGGACTGGAGGAAGGCCCAGGATCAGAGAGCAGTGGATCCATGGGACCTCACCTATGGGGGATAGTGAGAGGGACGAAGGAAGCATGTCGGAAGGTCTCCAAGATGAAGGCTTCCAAGTAGGGCAGCTGGAGTCTGTCAGAGAGCCGGGGCTGCCGCGCCCTACCAATCACCGTGTCTGTAGAACATAAAGGACTACGGATGAAGGGGCTGCCCAGAAGAGGCCAGGCCCTCTGCCTTGAGTGTGTTAAAGGAAGCCACCACCTACCCAACTCCTTCTGGATCTTTTTCTGTACATTGGGGCTTGTCACCAGGTACATGAGGCTCCAGGAGATGGCAGTTGTGACTGTGTCAAATCCTGACCGGGGAAAAACAAAGGGAAAAGAAATCAAATGCTTGGCAGATCAGGGCAGTTGGGCAAAGGAGAGGCACAATGGGGTAGCTCATACCAGCTCCGAAGAGGTCCAAGACAACATTAACGATCTTCTCATCAGACACCTGGATATTGGCATTCTCATCCAGCTTCTTGTCCTGACAGTGCTCAATCAGGCTGTCTGTGATATCCCGAATGTGACCCTGGGTGGGGAGAGCCCACAGATGAACAAGATCCCAAACCCAGACCTATGTCTCCATTCAGGCCTGGTTCCTCACCGTCCCTAGCACCTTTGTTCATGAACTGACCTCTGTACTCCATCCCAGCTTCTCACACCTCTTCAAGGCTCTCTCCTGCCCCAGAATACTGGCAGCCCCAGCCCAAGGAACACATGAGACAGAGGTGTCATCTGGATATGGTCTTCACCCTTCTCTGTCCCGTGAGGCCAGGGGATCAACTTTTTAACTCCTCCTGGTCCCAGAACAACTGGCCTAGGGTTCTGCACAGACTGGCTGCTCAGTAAATATTGCTGTCTCACAGACGGAAAGAAAGTCTAGTCAAGGAAAAGTTCTGCTTCCCTGGCATGGATGGAGTCCACTGTCCCACTGGCCTCAAAATCCAAGGGAGGACGGCCCTTGAGGGCCTGCCAGACACTCCACCCTCCCCCCCCGCCGCTCCATTTACCTTTGACCTTCTGGCCCCAACCCTACCTGCTCCCCACCATCCACTTGCCTCTCCCCAGCCTATACCTTCTCAAAAGTTTTGTAGTGTTCCTTGACCATCTTTTTCATGAAGCTAGAGAACTTCTCATTTATGTCCTTGAAGAAATCCAGGGAACGGTTGGGTAGGTATCGAAGGATGGGGAAGAAGTCCACAGGGTTCCCAGAGGCAGCGCCATCCCCGAACTCATTACTCAGATTAACTAAGCTAAGCAGCTCTTGGTCATCATGGTCATAGCGCCGGCCAAAGCACATGGCACAGATGACATTGGCCACTGACACCACTACATATCTGTAGGCGTCAAAGTGCCCAACCTCTGCCATCAGCTCCTGGAACTTGCCAATGAGGTACTCAGCCTCCTTGCTCACGTGCTCTTCCAGGTAGCAGGAGGATGAGGAAGCCGGGTCTGAGGCAATTGAGAAACTCTTCAGGGCGTTCTGGGCCAGGCGCCTGCGGGCAGCCCACACCGGTCCAGAGTCTGGGCTGAAGGACATACTTTGGCCATCAGTGATCAGAGAGAAGCTGTAGAGATCAGGTCGGCCTTTGAAATCATCACCCTGACGCACCAGGGCCTGCCGGATGGTATCCAAGCCGCTGAGCACCAGCACAGGTGTGGAGCCAATGCGGATTTGCAGCACGTCCCCATAATGCTGGCTCAGCCTTGCCAGCGCCAGATGGGGGTTCTTCCCCAAGGTCAGCACGTGTCCGAGCAGAGGCCAGCCCCAGGGCCCTGGTGGACTCTTCAGGCCTTCGGGAACCCGAGGCTGCCGAGCCCTGACCAACCAGAACACCAGACAGAAGACAACGGAGGCCAGGAGAAGCATTGTGGCTGAGATGGGGACAGAGAGTCCAAACACAGAAAGCATCATCATTGTAGAGATCTCAAGATTGCTGCTGAGAGCTGGGGTGGGAGGAAAAGATGAAGACATCAGAAGGGGGGGATGTGAGGAACCAATGTCCTAGTGTCAGCATTCTAGTCAAAGAGAGGGGAAATCTTCCCATCCAGAACCGCTAACTGGACGTGAAGGAAAGGAAGAGATGGGAGTTCTTTGTTGAGCTGTCACTGTGTGCCAAGAATTCCACTGTCATTCATTCAGTCCTGGCCACAGCCTATAAGGTAGATTAGTGAGGCTCAGAGAAGGTAAGTAACTTGGGCAAGGTCACAGTCAGGAAGTGTTGGATCCATACTCCCAACCCCAAGTGCCCAATTTCAGAACCTTGCTGCACCAAAACAGGGTTTTCCAAACATCAGTCTGTGACCACTATATAGCACCTGTACTGTTATTTATTTTGTACTTTTCTAAAATCAACTGAAGAAAAAAATTTTTTATTAGCAGGCTGCATGCCCAGCAGGGAGCCCAATGCTAGGCTCAAACTCATGACCGTGATGAGATCAAGACCCTGAGCTGATATCAAGAGTCAGACACTTAACTTACTGAGTCACCCAGACACCCTTCTAAAACCAACTTTATTTTTTTTTTAATGTTTTATTTATTTCTAGGAGAGAGAGAGAGAGAGCGTGAGCAGGGGAGGGTCAGAGAGAGAGGGAGTCACAGACTGAAACAGGCTCCAGGCTCTGAGCTGGCAGTCAGCCAGACGCGGGGCTCGAACCCGCGAACCGCGAGATCATGACCCAAGCGAAAGTCAGACACTTAACCGACTAAGCCACCCAGGCGCCCCTAAAACCAACTTTAAATCTACCCACTAAGCATCACTCCACACAAAAATATCTGCATGAAAGTACAGGTTTGATTTTTCCCCCCTAATTAAGCACATAATCGACATATGTCACCCCCAATCCCCTTGAGTACTACCCACCACACTTGGGGAAACACTGCCATCAGGAAAACTAGGGATTGTGTGCTTCTTTTGCTTCATTTCATATTTGGGGAAACTGACCTCCATCCAGAGGAGTCATGGACTTGACTAAAGCCACCTAGGACTCACTGACAGAGCCAGGACCTCTTAGGGAAAGTTCCCTGGGAAGTTTTCAACTCTTGTCACCGATACCTCCCCTTAAAGAGTTGTCACATTAATGAAAAATGTTTTGTTTTGTTTTGTTTTGTTTTTCAGAACCCTCAGTTTTTTACTGCTCCATCCCAGGGTCTAGGGAATCCTGCCAGACCAAACCCTGGGACAGGATAGGGAGGGGACAGGGGACTGGAAGACCACTGCCTAAGCCACACCACTCAGCCTCAGCTCTCTGAGTTCAACTGACTCATAGTCTAAAAGCCATTGGAGGGGGCGCCTGGGTGGCTCGGTCAGTTGGGCGTCTGACTTCGGCTCAGGTCACAGTCTCACGGTTCATGGGTTCGAGCCCTGCATCAGGCTCTGTGCTGACAGCTCGCTCAGAGCCTGGAGCCTGCTTCAGATTCTGTGTCTCCCTCTCTCTCTGACCCTCCCCTGCTCGTGCTGTCTCTCTCTTTCAAAAATAAATAAAACATTAAAAACATTAAAAAAAATTTTTTTAATAATAAAATAAAAGCAGTTGGAGACAAGCTGCATTGAGGTTCCTAGTCGCAGAGATCCAGGCCAGGGTTTTTGTTGGGCTCAGTTCTCAATGAATGCATAATCTCAGCCTCCCTCACTTGCCAGTCACCAAGAGAGCAGAGAATAAATGGAAAGCCCCCACCAGATAAGGGCTGCAAGATAATGCTAGACTGGAATAAGGGAAATTAGGGATCAATCTAGATTTAACAGAGGTGGAGATAATACTTTCTCTCTAGGCTGGTTCTAGAAAGGGTGTGCAAATTCATGAAGACATTGTTCCTCAGACTGGGGTATCTGCCAGGTGCCCTGGGCTGGAGATGAGGAGACTGAGTATTCCAGATTCCATGACATGGCCTTGGAGTTGTCATTTTGCCTTTCTGGGCTCCAGTTATATCACCTGAGAGAGGGGGTGGGATATGATCTCCGATTCAGGGTGCCCAGCTTGGTCCCAGAGAAGAGAAAACTCACATCTGACCTGCGGAACCTCACAGTCTGACTAGTGAGGTTGCCTCACAGGAGAACCACCCAAGATGGGGAGGTTGTCTGGCTCCTACCTTACCTGTATAGCCATCTCTCTGGGGCGGCCCCCCTGGAGGAGCTGGATCTCAAAGCATAGTCAGGCCCTGACTCCTTGAGTGAAATATGGACAGGCCTTGGTATGCCATAGTGTTCCCTTCTGCTCACCAGGTACCCCAAGGGCCTCTAGCCTTAGTGGGATGGTATGAGGCCAAAAGAGTGTGACTGGTGAGTTTTCAGGGACTGATAGTTCAGATCTCTGCAGCTAGCAGTCCCTCACACTGATTGCCCACCCCAGTACAAGCCAGAGATGGCAGTCAATGATATAGGGAAGGCCCAGGGCAGTGCCCGGGACCCCTGTTCAGATCTGCATCTTTTGTCCTGGCCAGCACATCTTGGCTCTAACAAGCCATGCTTTGGGAGGGCAGAGACAGCAGGCATACAGCTGGTAAGAACCCAACCCTCCCCCCACCCGTCCCAACCACCCAGAAAGAGGCTCTCTCATCACACCGCCTGAAGAAAAGGCTGCACCTGATCCCAGCTTTCCACAGTTGTGTCTTTATTCCAGCTTCCCAGGTGACCCTGATGGGGAAGCCTCAGCACATTCAGGGAGTCAGTGGGAATGGAGCTGGAAACTAAATCCTGGAGTCCTTGGAGGGGGGACCATCTGATATCTAGAATTCCAGCACTAGCTGTGGGACCTTGGGCAATACCTGCCCTTCCCCCTGGCCTCAGTTTTCCCAATACAGAGTTGCAGTGCCTGGTCACTGAGGATCCTCTTAGCCTCCTTTTTGAGGTGCTAGACCAGTGGCCACCTAGGAAAACCTGGAGGCATCAAAATTTTCTTTTTGTTGGGAGGGAAGGGCAAGCCATAAGCTCCCAGCACTCACCTGTGGCTGTGAGGACTTCCCCAACTGAGCTGGGATGAGTGGTCTCTTAAGCCAGGACCCCAAAGAAGATCAGGAAGACTCCTAGAACTGTCACCTTCAGGGTGAGGGTGAAGTCACCTTTATATAAACAGCCTGCAGGCTTGGGCCCGCCCTCTGGAGTTCGGACAGAGGAAGGGGCGGGCTGTGGGGGGTGGGGGGATGGTTGCTCTAGGATGGAGGGGAAAGAGGGAGGGAAAGGGGGAGGAAAGGGGGATGGGAAGTGGAGGAGAGGACAGGATTGGGGGAACTCAGAGGGACAGGTAAGAACCCGCTATGGGGACTCATCCAAGTGCCAGCACGTAAAGGGGTGGAGGCTGGGGACACCTGACCCCCGGTTCCAAGGTTCCCCATGGACAGCACAGAACCCCGCTGCGGTGGGAATTTGAGGGAGAAGTCCCAGGACAGCCCGAAGACACGGTATTGGAAGGCCTCCATCCCCGGGGACCCCTCACCCTAGTTTTTGCATGCACTGGAACACTAGGCTTGCAAGTGCCTCCCCCTCACTACTAGTTGACAGGAGCCCGGCAGGCGGGGCCAGGCTGCCGTGTGATGACCTCTTTCGCCCGGGTTACGGAGTCTGGGCTGGGGCTCGCGTGAGAAGCGCGGCGACCCCAGCCCCGAGGTCACCGGGGCCGGAAGGCCAGCGGCGCCGATGGGCTGGCTCCGTTCTCCTAGAGCCCCCAGAGCCCGGGTGACTAGCTGAAGTCTCAGCTCCCCTACAGACACGCAGGAATGCCTGGAAACGTGCGGTCTCACTCTCGCTGAGCGCTCCCTGGCTCTCACTAGCTCTAGGGCCACTTTGGAATACTGTAAACCAGAGGTACTTCCAGCCGGGACAACACCGGCCCTCCAGGTTCCCTCTTGACTCCCGGGGTTGCTAGCGTGTCGGCGGGGCGGAGAAATCGGGAGGCGAGTGGCGCTGCGCGGCCAGCTCCCGGTGGCCGAGGAAAGGAGGACCCTCGGGCGGGGCAGAGGAGGGGGCCCAGGGACCGAGGAGCCGGGGGCCAGCACGGATGCCTCCCCAGGCTAGCGTGCACGTGTCTGGTACATCCCTCCAAGGGGCAGAGGTCAGGCGGCCCATCCCTGCCCCACCTGGCCGGGGGCGCGATGCCGGGGAGTTGCGTGAGACGGGAACAACTACTAAACAACCCTATTCCCAAGCTCGGGTACCAGCAAAGTCACGCGAAGGGGGCGGGGAGTCGGGGGCGGGGCTCTCAGANNNGTGGGGCTCTTAAAGAGCCAGTCCTCAGAGAGCTAGAGGTGAGGGTGGAGAGGGAGGAGCCGCGAAGCCTTGGGTACACTCCTGGATTGGGTGGGAGGGGTGCGGTGCAAAGGGCCCAGGTTTGCGTGCGGAGCCGAGCTTTTTTGCCTCCAAGCAGGCGCCTGCGTGTGTCCGTGTTTTGGGCCCACGCCTGTGGCAAGACACGCAGACCCAGCGCCTGGCTGGCTGCCTCTGACCCTGTCCCCGCCCCTGCCGAGCCTCCCTCGGTAGAACGTACAGGGAGAAAAAGCCCCATTTGCGTGTCTAGCTCAACTTGTCCCAAACTAGCCACATCACCCGCCCTCCCCGCCGTGCTCCCGAACCCAACAAATGGCACCGCCATCTCCTGGCCCCACCAAAACCAGAGCCTCGCCCCTCTGAGGTTCTCTCACCTTCCGCTCTACTCACGCATTGCACAAATGTTTACCAGACACCTACTATGCTGCAGGCGCTGTTTTTGGATGCTGGCGATTGATATAAAAGTGAACAAAACTGACAACTCTCCTGCTCACAGGGAACTTACGTTGGTGCCCCGCGGGGTGGATAATGCACAGAGAATGTCAGAGGGGGGAAAAGTGCTTTCGCAAAAAATAAAAGAAGGGGTAGGAATCACGTTGGGGGAAATTGCAATTCAGAATAGGTGGTCAGAGGCACCTGGCTGGGTCAGTTGGTGGAGCATGTGACATTTGATCTCCTGGGTTGAGAATTCAAGCCCTACTTCGAGCATGGAACCTAATTTTAAAAAATAGGGTGATCAAAGAAGGCATCCCTGAGAAAATGACACTGAGCAGAGGCAGGAGTGTGGAATCAAGACTCAAGACGCACAGATATCTGGAAGCAGGGTGCACCAGGCTGAGGAAACAGCACATTCAACGGCCCCTAAGGGTGGTCTTTGGGAGGGAGCAGTACCAGGAGCACTAAAAACATCTCTGTGTGAAACAAACACATTGTGGGGTCTGAGGCAAGGAAGATCACTCTGGCTACTGTGCTGAGGATAGACTACGTGGAGGACACACTTCTCCACTCTAGCAGCCCTACTGTGCATCTTTGGCCAGGATCGCATCATTGCTCCCTAGAGTAAAAATGGTCTCCAAACCTGGTTCCCACTTGCCTCTGGCTCCCTCCAATTCCTTCTCTAGCATGTTGGATCCAAAACGGTCTTTCTGAAAATGGAAAATCTCATTCTGTCACAACCATGCCCCTTGAGTAGCTCCCATCTGAACGAAACCCAGAATCTTTAGTAGAACCTACCTGGCCTGACCACCTCTACTTCTAATCTCCCCTATTTTGAAATTCAGCTAAAACTTTGCTTGGGAAGCCCCTACCCCACCCCAAATCCTCCCCACAGCTAGTTTGGTGTCTCCTGATCTGTGCTTCCAACACTCTCCCATGGTAATTCTCAGAACACTTGACCCCTGCTATGACCCCAACCCAACCTGTCATTCCTCCCTCCATGCCTTAACACAGAACAAACACCAACTTGGGAGAAATAGATTGCTAAGTCAAGCCTTTGCAAGATATTAATAATCGGTAAAGGAGTTACATTTACCTGGCTGATATTGAGCCCCAAGTGCTAATGCTATAATTTAGGCAAAAGGAGAGGCAGGAGACAAGGGAGTTACGGGCTTCCATTCTGCCTAGCATCCTTCCATTCATTCCACTTCCGTACCTCTGGCTCAGCTTGAGGAGCTTCCTGGTACCCAGGAAAGTTCTGTCCTTCTATCTCAGTTGGAGTTGGAGCCACAGAGAGTAGAAAGAACCCATATGGAAACCGTGACAAGGAAGCAAGGAGCAAGGCACCCCCAGATCCCTGTCCTGCTCTGCAGCCCAGTCTCTCCCTTGGCTTCCCAGAGTCCCCACCTATGCTCTACAGAATCATGGCAGCCTGCTCATCAGGGATGGAAAACTGTCTATTGGGGCTCCGGCCGGGGAGCCAGCAAACTCCTCTTGGTAGAAGATGCTTTGCTCACATTCTCTAAGGGGCTCTCGACCCCAAAGAAATTCATTAGCTAATTAAGTCCATTTCTTTTTTTTTTAATTTTTTAAAATTTATTTCTGAGAGAGAGAGAGCATGAACAGAGGAGGGTCAGAGAGAGACACACACACAGAATCCAAAACAGGCTCCAGGCTCTGAGCTAGCTGTCAGCACAGAGGCCAACACAGGGCTCAAACCCATGAACCATGAGATCATGACCTGAGTCAAAGTCAGACGCTTAACTGACTGAGCCACCCAGGCACCCCATGATTAGTCAATTTCTTTCCCACTTCTCCAGCACCAGAAAGGAGAAGACCCAACCAAGGAGATGTGGCAAATCAGAGTCTAGAACTCTGGTCTCTTCCTTCCTGGCTCTACCCACCATGATTTATTGCCCCAGATTACCAGCAAAAAGCCTCAGGGGTCCAAAGGTGGATAGGCTCAGCCCCTGGGTCAGGGGCCCCCATTTCCCCAGACTCCTGGACAAGAGCACTGAGCTTACAGGAGGCATTGCACTTCTCATGAGCAAGCCCTGTCTCAGTGAATAGCCCACAAGACAAAGGGGCCTCCAAATCACCAGGCGGAGAAAGAGGGAGGCAAGCAGGTGGTTAGAGGGCCTTAGCATGGAGCTGAACAGCCCATCCAGGGTCAAAGTTTACATGCCTTTGCGTGAGAAGATCTTTGGCTAGGATTTCCTAGCAATCGATTGATCTGATACCAGGAACATGGGGACAGGGGGCCAGTGGGGAGGGGGAAAGGGCTCTGGGCTGAGGGTCTTGGTCCAGCCAGGAGTGTTTGGTCAGCACTGCTGAAGGCAGTGTTGTGGGGGGATGGGGAGACACCAAGACTCACAAAAAACCCTACCTCATGGTGCAGACAGGAACAGTGCCCCAAACATAGCTTGTGCCGAATCTGGAAGTGCTCCAGGAGCTGAGAAAAAGCTGAGACCCAGGGTCGGGGGCATGTAAGGGGACTCTGCTGGAGGGTAGAGTAAGAAGAGTAGAGGAGGGGCATTCCCAGCCCATGGAGGGGACATAGTACCAATGAGGCATGGTAGCGGGAGGCTGGGGTGAGGCTGTGGGACAAGAGTAGGGTGTGAGTTGGGGTGCCTGGGTGGCTTAGTCGGTTAAGCGTCCGACTTTCGCTTAGGTCATAATCTCGCGGTTCGTGGGTTCGAGCCCCGCGTCGGGCTCTGTGCTGGCTGCCAGCTCAGAGCCTGGAGCCTGTTTCAGTCTGTGACTCCCTCTCTCTCTGACCCTCCCCTGCTCATGCTGTCTCTCTCTCTCTCCTAAAAATAAATAAAAAACATTAAAAAAAAAAAAAAGAGTAGGGTGTGAGTGGATGTGGAGAACTGGGACTTGCCTTGCAGTGCGTCTTCACCCTCAACCACACTGAGCTCTGAACTCTGAGGACCTTCCCCTCTCCTAGCTGTGCCCAGACAGCCAAATGGACTGGGTTTGCAGGATCCAGGGCTCAGATGGGGCAGCGCCCCCTGGCTCCCTGGCCCTTGGCTATTCTAGGTAGGGTGACAACACTTTCCCAGGAAAGTCTTGGCCTAAACCTGTTGAACTGGTATAACTATTAAAGGTGCCCTCTTTCACTCTCCTCTGAGAGAGTCATGGCTTGGACAATAAGTCATATGATTACCCCAGTGCTAGTAGATATCTGAGGAGTTTTGTGTGCCCAGCGTCCATTCTCTCTTCTGGCAATACCACTTTGATTGGCCTATGAGACTACGTCACTTCTATTCTTAGCCGGTAGGTTTGGCCATCAGGCTGACACACGTCCGAGACCAATGAGAACCTTAGAGAGGTTTTCATGAAATGGTCGGGAAAGAGAAGTTCTCTTTCTGCCAGGGGTGGCTAAGCCAGTTAGAAAATAAGTCTGGGCCTACCAGTGGCCATTTATGAAGAAGGCTTACTTTAGAATGACGTCATTCAGGGGAAGGCAAAACTGAGAGACGAGGAGAGGGAGAGAGGGAAAGAATTGATGACACTGAGCACCTAGATCCAGTTATTCTTGAAGCCAATGAAATTTACCCATAGAACATCTCTAGAACGTGAATCAACATCACCACCACTTCTGCCTTTTCCTCCTTCCCCCGTCTTTTCTTCTTCTTCACTTCTTCCTCTTTCCCTTCATCCTCCACCTCCTCCTTCTCCTCTTTTTCTTCTACTAGAAGTTAGGGTTGAGGATTTGAAACTGAAGAATTATAACCAAAACCTGCCTGCCAGAGAGCTCTCTGAGTGATTAAACCTTCGCCCTTGAGGCTGACCCTCAGGTGGCCTGGGCAAGTCGGACAGAATCCTAAGAAGTCACTCCTAATAGCTTCCCACAGCCTGCCCCTGTGTCAAAAATGCCACCATCAGCCCCACCGTGGGAGGCTAATTCTATCTCCAGAAGACTCCATGAGGGTGTCGATGAGCTGTTGGCTGGAGAGTATCTAGAGAGAACCCAGGCATGAAGCGGAGGCTGTCAGAAGAGTCTATGCCACCACCCTGTTGGCTGGGAGATGCCCTGGGAAGGAAATGCCCATTGCTAAGTTCCTCATGCCCCATTTGCTCTCACAGCTCCTCACTGAGGAAAAGACCCCATCCATCCTCTTGCCAAGTTCATGACGGAACAAGTTGGAGTTTTCAGAAAGTAGTTTATGAGGATTGGTCCTTATAATGACCTGCAAGGCCCTTCCAGATATGGCTCCCAATAGCTCTCTGACCTCCTTGCCTGTTACTCTTCCTTTCCCTTGGCTCACTCCTTTCTAGGCACAAAAGCCTCCTTGATGTTCCTAAGACAATCCAGGCGAGTTCCTGCCTGTGTCTGTCAGGGTCCTTCCTGCAGGAAACAGAGCCCCCCACCCCCCGCCCTGGAATTGGGTCATGGAAAAGAGTTTAATAATGACACCATTCACAAAGGTGTGAGCACGATTTAGAGAAGCCAGTAAGTGCAGCACTCCAGGACTTACAACAAAGTCAGAACCAGGGAAGGGAAGGAGCAGAAAGTGGACCACAGAGAAGGTGGCTATGGAGGGGCTACACAGAGGGAGCTGTGGCCTTCAGTAGAGAATCACAGCTAGCATGCAAAGACCCTGCAGGGAGAGAACTTAAGTACTCTGACTTCACTCTATTCATGCCTTCTGATGTCCCACTGGTGCCTTCCATGTACCCAACTGAAGGCCAGAGAGCAAGGAACCCATTCCTGTTGCCCATGAAAGTCACCCCTACAGGACAGAGAGTAGAGAAGAGTGGAAAGTAGGTCTGGAGGGGCAAGTGGAAGATATCCAGCACTCCGTCTCAGGGCCTTTGCACTTGCTGTTCCCTCCCCCTGGAAACCCTTGCCCCCAAATCTTCATGTCTTACTTCCTCGTATATCACCTTCTCAATGTAAATCTTCCCATGTAAAACTATTACACTGACTCCAGTCTCTTCCTCTTCTCAACTTGATTTTTATTTGTATACTTACAAATGTGAAATATACTATATATTCTACGTTGACTGTGTGTGGTCTGTATCCCTCGACTAGAACATAAGCTTCAGCAGAACATGGACTCTTGTCTGTTTTGATCAATGCTTCAAGAGCAAACTGGAATTTTTTAGATGCTTGTTAAAGAAGTGAATGGAAATATGTGAAACCCCCAAATAGAGAAATGCATCAAGTTTGCCTCAGTAGAAGCCTGGTGAGATTCTGGGTGTTTGTAGGCAAGGCACCAGGTCCAAGATGACCAGCCGAACAGATCCCCCCCAACCCAAATCCTTCCGTCAGCACCTGCTGAAATGTGAGTCATTTTCTTACCAGAAGACAGGTGATCAGACACAATCTCACCTTAAGAAGCTCATCTCAGCCTGGCCCAGATCAGGCATCCTAATGTATGGCCCCTTCACTTCTGTCCAGGGCCAGCATCTGGGTAAGGCCACACTGCTGGCCACAGGGCCATGATCACCAGAAGTCCTCACGTTCGTTCAGTTTCAAAGCCTTCTGGCTCCTCTCAACAGGACCACAGCCAGGCCCCCCACAATAATCAGCAGAAAGCAGGCTCTGTGGCGGCCCTCAGCAGAGACAGACCTCTGCAGCACTGGGACAAGAGATCTCCATGTTTTAGAGAGTAGCTGGCAAGATATGGACCCTGGAACACTGCACAGAGAAGCCTGGGGGTGGGGGCAGGTGCCCAGGAGTTCTGGGCTAACTCTAGAGGACAGTGGAGATGAGGGCAGACCATCTTTTTCCCTTTTTCTCTTCTTCCTTCAATAGCATCAGCTATGATCAATTTAGATCCATATTAATATATCAGAGCTTGACTAATTCAACCCAGCTTGGCAGTTGCCTTTGCTGTTAGGGGAATGTTTGCCACGCCAGTGCATTGTGAAAGCAGCCTTGCAGGGAAATATTTACAGTTGAAATGCTAAAGGGCATGTTCAGCACACTCAGGGAAATGGTCTGATCTCCAGTTAGAGATGCCCTTTTAATAAACACAGAGGTTTGCTGAGAGCTAACGTTCTTGTCCTCTTATCAAAGCAAGGCCTCTGCTTTGTCAGCCAAATGTTCCTGGATGACTTCCCACTGTCTCTGCCAAGGAGGAGGTGTCATTCAGACCTACGGGGCCATAGCCTAGCTGCCCCGCTAGCCAGTGACAGGCCACCCAACCAACTTAGCAACCCTTTCCCAACTGCTCTGCCACTTGTAGGGGCCCAGTAGCCACTCTAATAATGCCGCCCCTCCCCCCAACCACTCTCTCCACCTGGAGTTTTCTTCCTTTCTATTTTTTTAAAAAAAATTTTAATGTTTTATTTATTTTTGAGAGACAGACAGACAGCGTGAGCATGGGAGGGTCAGAGAGAGAGAGAGACACAGAATCAGAAGCAGGTTCTAGGCTCTGAGCTAGCTGTCAGCACAGAGCCGGATGCGGCTCTGTGAGATCATGACCTGAGCCAAAGTCAGACGCTTAGCCGACTGAGCCACCCAGGTGCCCCGAGTTTTCCTCCTTTTTAACACCATCCTCCCAACCCCAGTTTTGTGCAAATGTCCTTCATCTTCCTTTCCAGAGCTACGTGCCTTTGGAGGAGGTTGACCCTCGCCCCTCAGCCTCAGGTAGTGTGTCCTGGCTACTCTGAACCACTCATTGTGGCCCCCATAGCCTTGCTGGTGATTGGATTAAACACAGGTCTGCACTGTGATTCCGGCTAATGAGATCTGGAGAAATCTGGTAAATTCTAGGAATCTACCGGGTGAAAGAAGGCTCGCTAATGACAACAGTGCATCTTTAATAAAACCTTCAGAAAGAAAGGAAAATGTTTTGTGGACCATCTTGTGCTGATTTGTGTGTGAAACAAGGTCAAATTGAGGTGGCTGTCAAGGGGCCTGGGAGGGACTGTCAAGGCCATTGTTCTTTCTAAGGATGGTGAGTCCTGGACAGCGACTGCACCACTGGTCAGGAAGACAGAGGTTCCCAAGAGCCTGAAAAGGCCCAGCATGCTCACCAAGGCCTCATGGCAAGGAGGGAAGCAGGAGCCAAGAGCTAGAGGTAGGGTGGAGAGAGACTGAGATTCTGATTGAGTTTTTATTCCCCGGAATAAAAAATAAAAAATTAAAAATTAAAAAAAAAAAAAGGAATGGCCTATCGGGCATCCACAAGTGGTGGGCCGGTTGGGAAAGGATTTCTAAATTGGTTGAGTGGCCTGTCACTGGCTGATGGGGCAGCCAGGCTGTGTCCCGATAGGTCTGAAGGGGACCATGCCCTTGACAGAAACTGGGAGCATTTGGCTGACAGAGTTGTTTGTTTGTTTATTAAGAGTCATTTTATTACAGTTGGGACCAAATGCTTTCTGGAACATATTTGTGATTGCTTACTGAAACCACAGGAGGGACAGGGAAATTCCCTTAATGAAAAAATGCTTAGAAGCAAGCTATTCTGAAAACCAGGATCAACCAGGACAGCTTTCAGGAAAGGTTTCTTCGCTCTTAAAAGGGATGCACAGCAAGAGGTACAGTCTTGTCCCTCTGGCCCTTGTCGTGTCTGAATGTGATGGCTGGAGCTGCAGCAGCCATATTGTGACCAGAGGGAGACAGCTTGGGGCAAAAAGCTGATGTTCCAAGGATGGTGGACCAGAAATTTATAAAGAGCCAATGTATTAATCAGGGTCCTCACAAGGATCCATTGAAACTAGATAACTGTGGAGAGTTTAATTAGAGGACTATTTACAAAGGTATGGGCAGGATATAAAGAAACCAACACAGGATAGTGCAGTCCCATACAATTAGTAACAAAGAGGAGCCCGTGCCATCTTGGGCCTTAAGAGACAATAGGAAGGATCTGTTTCCAGGACCCAGAGAGAGACTAAGGAGCAGAGGGGTGCCTGGCAGGAGCTGTGGCCTGCTGTGGCGACGTGGCTAGGTTGTACGAGAAAAGATACCCCACCTCACTCTCTTTCTACCCTCCCATCTCACGCCAGCACCTCCCGTTGACTGAACCCAACAAGGAACAAAAGGATGGTGGTGGGAGGGCACTGATAGAGTCTGCAGAGGTTAATGTCTCAGTGCACAGAGCAAGGGGGTGTGGGTGACCCTGGAGGACAAAGAGGAGTTTCCGTGAGTCTGCAATGATCTTGTTCATCTGTTTGCCTGCTTGTTGTCAGTCTCCTCTGCGAAGGCAGGCGGCCTGCCTTCTTCACTGATGTAAGTTTCCTCCTGGAACAGGAGCCAGCTGCATAATGTGTACTCAGTGAATATGGCTTAACATCCGCTAGTGACAGGCACTGAACTAAAAATTGAGTTGTCCAGGGGTGCTTGGGTGGCTCAGTCAGTTGAGCGTCTGACTTCAGCTCAGGTCATGATCTTGGTTCATGGGTTCGAGCCCCACATCGGGCTCTGTGCTGACAGCCAGCTCAGAGCCTGGAGCCTGTTTTGGATTCTGTGTCTCCCTCACTCTCTGACCCTCCCCTGCTCACACCGTCTCTCTCTCTCTCTCAGAGAGAGACATTTTTATTTAATGTTTTAAATAAAACATTTAAAAAAAAACCTAAAAATTGAGTTGTCCAGCCTAGAAAGGAAAAATGAAGCCAAGCAATGTGACACATTGGTATTAGTGCCCAGGAGACTTTGCCCCAAAGAGGAGGATCTGAACCAGGGTAAGGGTTCCTCAGGCTGCCCCAGAGGAGGTGGGCCTAGAGCAGAGGTTTGGAGCATTTGCTCTACTGGAGAAATGAGAATCCTTTGTCATTAATGCATCACAACACCATAATGTAAGTAAGCATTTGTTTCTTTTTTTATTTGAAAAAAAATTTTTAATGTTTATTTTTGAGAGTGAGAGAGAGAGACAGACTACAAGCAGGGGAGGGACAGACAGAGAGGGAGAGATGGGATCAGAAGCAGGCTCCAGGCTCTGAGCTGTCAGCACCGAGCCCAACACGGGGCTCGAACCCGTGAACCACGAGATCATGACCTGAGCCAAAGTCAGACACTTCACCGACTGAGCCACCCAGGTGCCCCTGTATGTAAGCATTTCTAACCTGGAAGCAATGCCTTTCCTGGAGGGTGTTTGTCTGATGGGGAAGAAGTGGTTGGGAGGAGGATAGGATGTTCCAGAGAGAGGGAACAGCATGCGTGAAAGCACAGAGGCAGAAAACAAGAATGATAAATGCTCCCTCTGACTGGCGTAAAGATGCCTGAGAAGGAGGGGACAGTGGGAAATGAGGAGAGAAGGGAGCAGGAACTGACTTACAGGCTGAACTGAGTTTGAAATTTGTTTTGAATGTCTTAAGAAATTACTAAAGGCTTTGGGGGCACATGGCTGGCTCAGTCACTGGGGTATGTGACTCTTGATCTCTGGGTCGTGAGTTTGAGCCCCATGTTGGGTGTAGGGATTACTTAAAAAAAGAAAAAAATTGAAGAGGGGTGACATGCTTAGATTTGCAATTTCAGCAAGTTCATTTGGGTGGCGGTATGGAACTTGGATTGGAGGGATGAGTCGAGGAAGGAGCCAAGAAGTGTGCTGANGGGAGAGAGGCAAACCATGAGAGACTCTTGAATGCTGAGAACAAACTGAGGACTGATGGGTGTGGGGGGGAGAGGGGAGATGGGCATGGAGGAGGGCACTTGTGGGGATGAGCACTGGGTATTATATGGAAACCAACTTGACAATAAACTATTTGTAAAACAATAAAAATAAAAATAATTTTTTAATGTTTAAAAAAAAAAAGAAGTGTGCTGTCCAGTACAGCAGCCCTGAGCCACATGCAGGTACTGCCATTTAAAATCAAATGGAATTAACATTCAGTATGTCAGGGGCACCTGGGTGGCTTAGGCAGTTAAGTGTTGGACTCTTGACTTTGGCTCAGGTCATGATCTCACCATTTGTGAGATCGAGCCCCTCATCAGACTCTACAGTAACAGCACTGACAGCGCAGAGCCTGCTTGGGATTCTCTCTCTTCCTCCCTCTCTCTGCCCCTCCCCTGCTTGCATTCTCTCTCTCTCTCTCTCTCTCTCAAAAATAAATAAATAAACATTTAATACAAAATAAAATTGGGGGCGCCTGGGTGGCTCAGTCGGCTGAGTGTCCAACTTTGGCTCAGGTCATGATCTCATAGTTCGTGGGATCGAGCCCAGCGTCGGGCTCGGTGCTGTGCTGACAGCTCAGAGCCTGGCGCCTGCTTCAGATTCTGTGTCTCCTTCTCTCTCTGCCCTCCCCTGCTCCTGCTCTGTCTCTCTCAAACATAAATAAACATTTAAAACAATTTTTTAAATAAAATTCAGTATCTCAGTTGCGCTAGCCACATTTTAAGGGCTTGATAGCAGCATGTGGCTTGTGGCTATCCTATCAGATAGCACAGACACAGAACATTCTGTCACCACAGAAAGTTCTATCGGACAGCACTGGCCTAGGGGCAGTGAAATCACGTCGGAGTTTCCTGCAAAAGCCAGGGTAGGAAGTGGTGCTGACAGCCTTCTGCAGACAGTGCCACAGTAATGGAGAGAAGGAGTGAGGCTCAAGAGGTATTTAGGCAATAGGATCTTAAGAATCCAGCTGGTGATGAATGACAGGAGGAGATTCCAGGATTCCCAGGTTCCTGGCTGGGGTGATGATTCAGAGGGAAGGTGTGTGGGCAGGGAGGTGACATGATTCATCTGGGCATGATGAGAGTGTTGTGGAAGGGGGTCCCCAGGCAGACAGCGGGTGATTGGATGTCCCAGACTGAAGTTCCAGGTCCGTATCTCATAGATTGTGAGATCCTCCCTAGATTTAATTATCCATCTGTATCCACCAAGGTCCTCCTTCTCTGCCAGGTCTGGGCACAGAGATGAATGGGACCCAGCCCTTGCCTTCAAGGGGCCCACGGGCTCTGCTGCAGTTTGGGTGAGATGATGGGCCAGCCAAAAAACTATGGCTCCTTGCGGCCAGAGCCATGGCAGAAGTGAGAATGGGATGACGAGAGGCACAAAGAAGGACTCACCCCACGAGGAGCAGACAAGGGGCTGTCAGTTACTGAGTCCTGACCACCAGCCAGGCTGATGACAGTGCACTGAATAAATTTGTTGAGTGACCCGGGGTGCCCTTCACCCTTCTCCTCACCTTAACCTTAGCCACACTCTGCATTTCTCTGGAATCCTCTCATCAGGAAATAACTGCTGTGAAGCTAAAACAGAGACAGCCAACATGAAGCATGCAGCACAGAGCTTGGGCCACAGAAGGTGCTCAACAAATTTTAACTGCAAGGATTATTACATGCAATTTCTGTAAAACCAATATAGGAATGCCCAGAGCAGAGTGCTCACAGCTCTCGTGCAGGTGAGCACTCTTACTTGTGAGCACCAATGGATTCAACAAATCTTGCTCTGTGTACATGCCAGTCCCTGTGCTGGAAACTAGAGGTAAGGAGAAGAGCAGAGGCTACCTCAACCTTTAAGCTCACAGTCCAAAGGAGAGACGGCATGAAGGGTGCTGTCAAGGAGAGCAGTGTGGGGCCTGGAGGAACTCAGAGGAGCAGTGTGGTCACAGCAGAGCAGGGTATAGAAGGATGAGAAGGAGCTGCCCAGAGAACACAGGGTAGCCATGAGTTTCAAGCAAAGGGATCAACATATGGAGAAAGACAATGGGGGGGCGGGGAGCAGGGGGTTCGTGGCAACAAACAGAGCCATCAAGGGAGCAAGAACTACTGCTGAAGGCTTCAGGTGCTAAGCAAAGGCGTCTGGCTTTTATCCTGAAGTCTGAGAAACATCGTGGGATTTTAGAAAGGGAAGCAGTCAATACACTCTCCAGAGTGGACAAAATGAAAAATATGAAAAGTTTCCCCTGGTGGTGTGTGCATGAGAGAAGCAGCTGGGACCCTCATATACACCTGGTGGATGTACCTGTTGGTTCAAGTGCTTTGGACAATAGTTTGGTAGATCTACTAGACTGAACCTATGTCTAGCCTATGCTCTAGCACTATACACATGGGTCTATACCCAGCAGAAATACATAGAGAAATATGTGTAAGAACGTTCTCAAGAGTCGGGCTCATTATAGTCCAATATGGAAAACAACCCAAACATCAGTCAACAGTTGAACAGATAAATAAATTGCATGTTCATATTATAATGGAACAGCATACAGCAATGGGAATGAACTACAGCCACATTCAACTTGTGAATAAATCTCCTAAATGAATGGGAAGGGATGAAGGCAGATACAAAGGAGCACACACTGATTGCTGAATTTGACACCTCAAAGTGTTTAAAATGATAAATTTTATGATTTTTTATTTTATATTTTATCATGATAGAAAAAGTGAAAACAAATTCATAGAACCATACAATACAGAGTGCACTTTAATGTAAACTATGGACTTTGGTTAATACTAATGTACCAGTGTTCATCCAACAGTTGTAACAAATCATGCTAATGGGAGGTATTGCTCATAGGGGGAAAGTGGGAGTAGGGGTAGCGGGATATATGGAAGTTTGCTTTGCTTTCCACTCAATTTTTCTATAAAGTTAAACTCCGATAAAAAAATAAAATCTACTGGGGATGCCTGGTTGGGCAGCTCAGTCAGTTGAGAGTCGGACTCTTGACTTCGGTTCAAGTCACAATTCCAAGGTTGTGGGATCGAGTCCCACATTGGGCTCCTCACTGAGTGTGGATCCTGCTTAGGATTCTCTCTCTCTCTCTCTCTCTCTCTCTCTCTCTCTCTCTCTCTCTCTCTCTCCTCTGCCCCCTCCTCTTCTCTAAAAATATTAACAAAAAATATTCCAGGACAGGGACACGTGGGTGGCTCAATCGGTTAAGTGTCCAACTTAGGTCATGATCTTGCGGTTCATGCATGCTGACAGCTCAGAGCCTGGAGCCTCCTTCAGATTCTGTCTGTCTGTCTGTCTGTCTCTCTCTCTCTCTCTCCCCCTCCCCCACTCACACTCTGTCTCTCTCTCTCTCTCTCTCTCTCAAAAATAAAGTCAACATTTAAAAAAAAAAGTTTTTTAAATATTCCATGACAAAAATTAAAAAAGAGTAGACACAGCATGATTTCATTTATAGAAAGAACAAACACAGACAAACTAATCTACAGTGTTAGAAGCTGGAGTGATTGGGGTGGGAGCACGAGAGTGTTTCTGGGGTGCTGGTAACGTTCTGTCTCTTGATCTGAGGACTGGTTACATGGCTTCGCTAAATCCGTAAAACTTCATCAAGCTGTACACAATATCTACACTTTCCAGTGTGGATCTTATAATTTAATTTAAAATGTTAGGATTGTTATTAAAGATAAGATAGTCTGTCGCATATAAGTTCAAATATTTTATGTAGACACTCCATCCTCAAGGTTGTGGGGGAGCAGAACTCCCCACTCTGTAGGTGTGGGCCACTCACAAGGACTTCCTCCAAAGAGCACAGTATAGAAAGGGGGGGAAGGAGTGACTCACTGTGGATAACCTGGACAAACACGACTTCAGCCAGCTGATCAAAGTCAACATCAACCATCCTGGTCAGGCTGACAGTATGCAGCTTTGACATGATGTGACCAAGATGGCACTTTTCTTCCATGGTCTTCTACTAATAACCCATAACACCCCATCAGACAAATTGCAATCCTGGGCGTCCTATGGAATAACAGACCCGTTCTCCTGAGAACTGTCAAAGTCATCAAAAACAAAGGTATTCTGAGAAATGTCACAGTCAAGGGGAGCTTAAAGATGACTCAGTGTAATGTGGTGTTTTCCTTGATGGGATCATGGAACAGAAGAGGACATCAAGCAAAAACTGAGGAGATCTGAATAAAGTATGACTTTAGTTAATTAAAGAATGAGAGCGAGAAGGAGAAATAAAAGTAGAGGGCAGTGAGGAAAGAAGGAAGGAAGAAAAGAAGGAAGGGCAGGAGGGAGGGAGGAAGGTGGGGGAAGAGAGACATAGACAGAGAGAAATATTTAATTTTCTGTAAAACTTAACCTAACCTCAAACCTTGATTATTTTTTAATGTTTATTTATTTTTGAGAGAGAGAAAGCATGGGGGAGGAGCAGATGGAGAGGGAGACAGAGGATCCACGAAGCGGGCTCTGCCCTGACAGCACTGAGCCCAATGTGGGTCTTGAACTCATGATCCATGAGATCATGACCTGAGCAAAAGTCTGACACTCAACCAACTGAGCTACCCAGGCACCCCAAACCTTGAGATACAGACAGAAAACAGCTTTCCTTTCTCTCAGCCATGGATCTTCAAAGTCACTCCACAGTTGTATCAGACTTCTTGACTTGCCCCTTGACCTTGGCCCACCTTGATCACACAGCTTTCCCCAATCCAATCTAAATCAAAATTTGTGTCTCACGTCCAATTTAGGGTGTGTTCCCAGCCTCGTGGGGGAACAGTTTTCTCTTTTTCATACTCCCTTCCCCTACCCTGCACTTTGCTGGCTTCTCCACCAGGGAGTGCCAAGAAGGAGGGTGCTGGAAGAGAAGCCAATCTCTTCTTATTTGCCTGGTGCTATTTATCTTCTCTCTTGGCTAAAGATGCCCTTATGTGTGCCAGATGCCTCACTGTCAGCTTTGCATAAAGTACCTTAGAGTCCCAACTGTCCTCCTCGTAGAGTCCCTAAGTAGCTCATGGACTTTCTGGTTGACCTCTTGGCCACCCTCCAACTCGCTCCCACAGGGTACATTTGCAGCCCCTGTGCAGCGAGGTCCCATGACGAGCTTAAGTCTAATCCCTTGAGGATGTCTACCTGGCCTTCAGGAGACTCATATCCTGGTACTGCACCCCACTATGGCCATGCAGACTGCCCTCTGCTGCCCCCACCATCACAGCTGCTCCTCCAAATCCAGGGACATGTTTCCAGCAGGTGTATAGCATGCTGGTCCAGAGGACCGTCTTCTGAAGGTTTAGGTCTCGGCTCTAATACACTGTTCTGGAACCTAGAGCAAATTGCACAACTTCTCTGTGCCTCTCTGCTCCAGTGTATTACAAAAATAGTATTAATTTTGATTCCAAAGGATGACTGAGAATGTTTTTCATTCATGTGTGAAAAGCTCTTAAAACAACTGGGTCCATAACTATCAAACTCTATAAAGCATTGATAAATATGCAAATGGACAGCCTCCTCACTACTGTCCAATCCACCTGGACTCACAGTCTGAGAGGGAGACCCCATTCTCCCCTCCTTGTAAGTATCCCACTTTTTTTTAAGTTTATTTATTTTGAGGTGGGGAGGAGCAGAGAGAGAATCCCAAGCAGGCTTTGAACCATCAGCACATAATCTGATGTGGGGGCTCAAACCCAGCTCACCACCTGAGCTGAAATCAAGAGTCAGACACTCAAGCCACTGAGCCACCAAAGAGTCCCAACACGTATCCTACTTTCAAACCTTGGGTCTGCCGGACTCTCCTCACTTGACACTCAGGTGGAGGCTTCCTCCTGCCTTCCCCAGGGAGGAGAGAGAATCACGATGGAAATCCTCACCAAGCAACAACCCTCTTGCTACCTTAAAGTGCCTTTACAGTCAATGAACACCCACATACTTTCCCCTAGGACCTTGGATAGCTGACATTTGCCGTATCTACTCTTTGTCTCCTCTCTCTATATGCATACACACAGAGATGTGCATTTTTTCCCATTTTCTTTTCAATTTTTATTTCTTTATTTTGAGAGAACGGGGAGGGGCAGAGAGACAATCCCAAGCAGAATCCTCAATGTGAGCACAGAGCCCAATGTGAGGTTCAGTTCCACACACTGTGAGATCATGACAAGAACTGCTGAGGGATCCTTGATCAAGGCCAATGGCTGACCCTTTCAACTTTATTTGATGATATTGATATCTGGTGATCAAGATGGCCAGGCCAACCTGGCAGAGAGTGGTGTTTATAAAAGGCCCTTCACCCAGAGTCAGAAGCTCTGTGCCAGACTTCACAACCCTGCTGATCTCAAGCACCTGCCTCTACAGGTACCTTTCTTTGGCTCATTTCCCAGTCCCTGGGACCCCTACCATATACCTTGGGAATGAGTGGAGATGAAGGGAGCCTGGGTTAGATGTAGGAGGCCTGAGTTCTTGTCCACCCTGCCCAGCTCCAGACCTCAGGATAAATACTTATTTATTTACTTCTCTTTAGAAAGAGAGGGAGTAGGGGAGAGGGACAGAGGGAGAGAGACAGACAGACAGACAGAGACAGAGAGAGAATCCAAAGCAGACTCCATGCTCAGTGTGGAACCCAACATGGGGCTCAATCCCACGACCCTGGGATTATGACCTGAGATGAAATCAAGAATCAAAAGCTTAACAAACTGAGCCACCCAAGAGCCCCTCTCCATTTTTATTTTATTTTTTTTTTTCACTCTCCATTTTAAATTAGCAACTTGGCCATCTCTGATTAGAATGGAGAGATGGGAGGGGATCCCCACCCGGCATGAGGGCAGCCTTGGCTCTGGCTTGGCTGCAGCCCAATCTCAGTCTCCAAGACTGTGGGAGGGTGGGGACTCACCCTCAGAGGAGGGGCTCCCCATGGTCTGGTAAAGAATGCCCTGGGGAGGAGGCATCACCAGCCATTTGCATGAGCCCTGGGACCTTGGCCCCCTCAAGTGTTTGTAGCTGGGTGGGAGCTGCTCACTGCTCCCTGGGTAGGAGCAGGTATTGGCAGGAAGCCAGCCTCAGCACGGACTCTTTGGCATAATGTCCAGTATAACCTTGAACTGGAGGCTGGCAAGGGTTTTCCCCTGTTTTGAAGTCGTCAATTGCCTCCACTCCAGCCTCAGAATTGGAAACTGAGGTGATGGGCAGATGAGAGCATCAGGGCTAATTAGGTTGGGAATTTTGAGGCTCCTTTCCAGGCCTCAGATTCTGTGATGTTCTAAGAGTGAGCTCTTGGGACACAGGACCTATGGTGGATATACCTTTACCAGGGCATTCTTTACCAGACCATGGGGAGCCCCTCCTCTGAGGGTGAGTCCCCACCCTCCCACAGTCTTGGAGACTGAGATTGGGCTGCAGCCAAGCCAGAGCCAAGGCTGCCCTCATGCCGGGTGGGGATCCCCTCCCATCTCTCCATTCTAATCAGAGATGGCCAAGTTGCTAATTTAAAATGGAGAGTGAAAAAAAAAATAAAATAAAAATGGAGAGGGGCTCTTGGGTGGCTCAGTTTGTCTTTCTAGTGTCTAGCTAGGAGCCAAGCACCAAACATGGGGAATGTTTATTGACTGAGTGGATGAATGAGTGAAAGGCTCCATCTTGATGCTCAACCAGTCTCCTCCTTCCCCAGTAGTTGTTACAGATGGCATTATCCCCAACAGCCACAGAGCTTCTCCTGGCCTCTGTTGTCTTCTGTCTGGTGTTCTGGGTGGTCAGGGCTCGGCAGCCTCAGGTTCCCGAAGGCCTGAAGAGTCCACCGGGGCCCTGGGGCTGGCCTCTGCTCGGGCACGTACTGACCTTGGGGAAGAGCCCCCATCTGCCACTGGCAAGGCTGAGCCAGCATTATGGGGACGTGCTGCAAATCCGCATTGGCTCCACACCTGTGCTGGTGCTCAGCAGCCTGGACACCATCTGGCAGGCCCTGGTGCAGCAGGGCGATGACTTCAATGGCCGGCCTGATCTCTACAGCTTCACTGTAATCACTGATGGCCAAAGCTTGACCTTCAGCCCAGACTCTGGACCCATGTGGGCTGCCCGCAGGCGTCTGGCCCAGAGCGTCCTCAACACCTCCTTGACTGCCTCAGACCCGGCTTCCTCGTCCTCCTGCTACCTGGAAGAGCATGTGAGCAAGGAGGCCGAGGTCCTCATCAACAGGTTTCAGAAGCAGATGGCAGAGGTTGGGAGCTTTGACCCCTATACCCAAGTAGTGCTGTCAGTGGTCAATGTCATTGGCACCATGTGCTTTGGGCAGCGCTTCCCTAAGGAGAGTGAGGAGATGTCCACCATCCTGAGGAGCACCAATGAATTTGTGGAGAATGTGATCTCTGCCAACCCTGTGGACTTCTTCCCCATCCTTCGATACTTCCCCACCCCTGCCCTGCAGAAACCAAGGCCTTCAACCAGAAGCTGGTACGGTTCCTGCAGAACATTGTCCAGGAGCACTACCAGGACTTTGACAAGGTGAGCCCAGGGTGCTGGTGAGGCTGCAGGAGGCACCCTGCAGGGCCTGTGTGCGGTCCCTCTCACCCAGCTTCAAGGCACACACACAGCTGACATGCTGCTGTCAAGGCGTAGGAAAGCTCTGGAACACCCTGGACTGGCTGTGTGACCTGGCAACAATCCCTCTTCCTCTCTGGCCTCAGTTTCCTCATCCCTACAGCCTCCCTCTCAGGGTTGCTCAAAGCCCTAGAGATATTTGGCTGTGAAGGGGGCCCTGGCAGAGTCCTGCAATGTGGGGGGGCTGTTATCATAAGGCTTTTGTTCTGCGGGAACCTGAACGCTGACGGAGGCTAATCCCCAGCTCAGGTAGCACTTTGCTTCCTAGTCCTCACCCCAGCCTCCTCCTCTGAAACTGGACCCCTGGGGTTATTGGGATGAAGGGTCCCCAGGGCTGCCACCAGCTCCTGCTATATAAGCCCAACTTACTGCCTACAGGCCAGGGGGAGGCACCCTGTGGCATGGGGTAAGGTCCAATGGTTGGCCCTGGAAGTACAGGCTTGTCCCTAAGATTTTGTCCTTACAGAACAACATCCAGGACATCATGGGCGCCCTGTTGAAGCACCGTAAGAAGGGCTCCAGAGCTAATGGTGGCCACATCCCTTGTGAGAAGATTGTCAACCTTATCAGCGACATTTTTGGGCCTGGCAGGAATCAGACCTTTGCTCCTCCATCCATTAGTGCCTGCTGTTCACCCACAGACTTGCTCAGCCCCTGAGTACATCAGAAAATTTGCCAACCACATACCAGATGGTGCAGGACACACAGACACCTGGCCCATGTTCAGGGTCAGAGTCCAGGCCAGCCAACAATGCTCAGTGGAAATTCAATCAAGCCCCTCTCTGCCTCTGGGCCTCAATTTCCCCACATGAACAATTAAGGGTTCTCTAGCCTGTAAGTCTGAGTCCCTGTAATTCCAGAAACTAATGATAAAACCAGTGACCAAATATCCGTTGAGGAGATCTGGCTCTGCCCCCAGAAAACTCATGGGAGGGGGTGGAGCAGGCAGGGGGGAAGGAGGCAGAGAAAGCAATGCGTGGTACATACATGCAGGGTGCTTAGGGACAGCTGGTTTCTTGTTCTTGTCCTCCTTCCTTCCTACCTTGCACCGTGCTGCCCAGGATTTGACACTGTCACAACAGCCATCTCCTGGAGCTTTGTGCACCTTGTGAAAAGTCCTGAGAAACAGAGAAAGATCCAGGAGGAGCTGGGTATGTGGCAGAGATGCATTGGCTGAGAAAAGCCTTGGGATCCTCAGGTCATTTGTTCAATCTACATATGGCTGTTATGTGCCTAATAGGGGACATAATGGGGGATGTAATAGGAGACGTAGATGCCCTGGAGCAGTCAGGGAAGCCCTAAACCCTGTTTGGTCTTCTGTGTTCTACAGACACAGTGATTGGCAGGGCATGGCAGCCCTGGCTCTGACAGATTCCAGCTGCCTTACCTGGAGGCCTTAATCTTGGAGACCTTCCGACACTCCTCATTCATCCCCCTCACTCTCCCCTATAGGTAAGTTCTCCTTATGCTGCCCTGCCACCTTTGAAGTCCTCACCATGTCTCTTCTTCCCATCTTCTCAGCCCTGGCCTTGGCTCACATCTCGGCATCTCATTCTGGCCGTGTCCCCAAGTTCCTCACAGACCCTCAGCCTCTAGTCTGTTCCCAACCAGTCCAAGCATGATCAAACTACCCCACTTTCAGGATAAAGTCACACTCCTGATCTCAGCTCTCCTTCACCTCTGCTCACATTCCCTCCCTGCAAGTACTCTCAGCCCAGCCAGGCCGGCCTCACTGCAGCTCACCAGCATGCTGCAGCCAACCTCCAATTCTGCTTCTGCTGGACCTTCTCCCTGGAATGCCATCTATCCTCTTCTCTGGCTACCAGAATCCTGTGCTTGCCCCAGGTCAATCCTGACACAAACTTCCCTTCACCTAGCAGGCTTTCTTGACTCAAATGGCTGGCACAGATTCATTCTCTGATATCTTGTAGGACTTTCGGCCATTTGTCTTTAATTACGTCCTAGGATTTTAACAATGTCAAAAGAGTTAGTGAACACTTACTTCCATCCATCTATTGGTCTAATCATTCCTGGAACAAGAGGTCTGACTCCTCAGCCAAGCTGGGAACTCCCCAGGGCTGGCCCAGACAGCCTTCTTCTTGGCGCCAGAGGATGGCCAAATGCACAGCCAGACACACAAAAAAGTTCAGTAAACACTTGCTTTGCTGAAGGTGAAAAACAGGAGCTGAGGAAGGGGAAGGATAATTTCACCACTCTTTTTTTTTTTTTTAATAGTTTATTTACTTTTGAGACAGAAGGAGACAGCATGAGTGGGGGAAGGCAGAGAGAGGGAGACACAGACTCCAAAACAGGCTCCAGGCTCTGAGCTGCCAGCACAGAACCCGATGCGGGGCTCGAACCCACAAACCACGAGATCATGACCTGAGCCAAAGTTGAACACTTAACTGACTGAGCCACCCAGGCGCCCCTAATTTCACCACTCTTGGCATTGCCTCCCAGTGTGGGGTATGGAGACTGTGGTGAGCAAGCTATTGGGCTGGAGTGGAAGTAGGAGAGAATACCTCCCAGAGACATGCCCCAGTTTTCCTTCCCTGAGCCTGACAGCCCCCTCTTCCTTCCTCAGCACAACGAGGGACACGACATTGAATGGCTTCTACATCCCCAAGAAACACTTGTCCTCATAAACCAGTGGAGGTCAATCATGACCAGTGAGTATACATCCTCCACTAAAAACTATGTGAGACTCAGCAGTCAGGAAGGCTGTCTGTCCCCCTGGGAACTGGGTATATGATAGAAGGATGGGGCCTCGATTGCTATATATAGTCTGTTCTAAGTAACAGACTTTGGGTCCATGTTTCTCAAACTGTAGTGCACATAGGAAAATGATCAGCAGGTTGGTTAGATTAGGGTGCCTCATCCCCCAAGATTCCACTTTGGTAGGTAAAATGGAGTACCTCAGGTGACTCTGATGGCAATGGCCTGGTGACCTCTCTTTAGAAAATCCCCCTCTAGCCTGTAGGTGGGGGGGGGCATATAATTTACCACTTAAACTGGGGTGCTCCTGAGTGTGAAAAGGAATACTGCCAACAATTACTCCAAAACAATAAGCATAAACCAGGATGTACTGTTGACTCCCCTGTATACTGAGTAGGATGGAAATAATGTTTTCCTCCTTTTAATTTCTTTTAGTTGAAGCATTATTTCTTTAAAATAACAAATTAATATTTAAAAGCCCCATTTGTAAGGTCGATCATCTTAGAGAGAGATTTGTAAAAGAAATAAGCAGCAAAGTACAGTTTGGCTGCTCTCTCGACTCTCTTTTCATCACTCTCCATCTATTCTAACACTTGTACCATCAACAGAAGTCTCCGCCAGGTCTTTCCTCCCAGGGTCTCCCCCACCCAGAAATCCCATCTCCTCTGTTCCTCTTGCAGGAAGGTGTGGGGGGATCCATCTGAGTTCCAGCCAGAGCGATTCCTCACTGCTGATGGTACTGCCATCAACAAGACCTTAAGTGAGAAGGTGATGGTCTTTGGCCTGGGCAAGCACCGGTGTACAAGGGAGGTCCTGGCCAAGTGGGAGATCTTCCTCTTCCTAGCCATCTTGCTGCAGCAGCTGGAGTTCAGCGTGCCAGCGGGTGTGAAAGTAGATCTAACTCTCATCTGTGGGCTGACCATGAAGCACCCCCACTGTGAGCATGTTCAGGCACGGCCACGCTTCTCCATGAAGTGAAGACACCAGCATGCCAAGGCAGAGGGAGGGGTGAGGATCGCCCATGACTCCACAACCCTTGTTTGTTCCCCTCTTTCTTAAATGAAAGCTTTGTTGAGCTATAATATACATACCATACAATTCACTTTCTTAGACAATCCAATGGCTTTTAGCATATTCACAGATCTTGTGGGGTTCCTGGATCCAGTTTCAACATAGGGGGGTATCCCCACACACACAACACCAAGCAATTCTTGGACACCAAAAGGATGTCCAAGAATTCAACTCAATTCTGACACTGTCTACCCACAGATAGCATTATACTTCACAGGTTAAGGGCTCAATCCTACAGGACTACACCCCACCAACCTGACTTCAGTTGCTAGTCAGAAGCCCCAGGCTGCTACCTGTGCTTCTGACCAACCAGCTTCAGACTGGAAGTTCCAATGACCTCCTCCTCCTTAGGTTCTTTAACTTGCTGGAGTGACCCACAGAACTCAGGGAGACACTTACCTATGTTTATCAATTTATTAAAAGATATGATGAAAGATAGGAATCAGCAGCCAGACAAAGAGATACACAGAGCGAAGTCTGGGGAAGGGGTATGGAACTTCCATGCCCTCTCCAAGCACACCATTCTCCCCAATCTCTGAGTGTTCACCAACCTGGAAGCTCTTGATCCCAGTCCTTTTGGGATTTTTATGGAGGTTTCATTGTATACTCAGGACTGACGAAGTCATTGACCACTGTCTAATTGAACCACCAGCCGCTTTCCCCTCCCCAGAGGTCAGGGAGTGAGACTGATCCAACACTCTAGTCATATGGTTGGACCTCCTGGCAACCAGCTCCAAAAGTTGCCTTCATTAATACAACAAAAGACAAGGCACCTGGGTAGCTCAGTCAGCTCAGCATCTGACTCTTGACTTCGACTAAGGTCATGATCCCAGGGTTAAGCCCACACTGAGCATGGAGCCTGCTTAAGGTTCTCTCTTTCTCTCATTCTGTCCCTCTCCCCCACTCACGCACTCTCTAAAATATGTATATATTTTATATAAATATTAAAACAAAAGACCTCTTTATCACTCTCAACACTTAGGAAATTCCAAGGGTTTAGGAAGCTGTGAGCGAGGATCTGTGGACAAAGACCAAATATATATGTTTGGTCATTTAGATGACCATTTAGATGACCAAACATCTATTTCTCATAAATCACAAATTGCAACAGAGTTTTGCTAACACACCACAATCAATTTTAGAAACTTCTCATCGACTGGAAAAGAAAGCCCACACCCACTGGCAGTCACTCCCAGCCCTAAGCAACTACTAATCTACTTTCTGTCTCTATAGATTTGCCTACTTTGCACATTTCATATAAATGCAATTATACAACAGGTGGTCTTTTGTGACTGGCTTCTTCACTTAGTGTATTATTTTCAAGTTTCATCCATATTATAGCATGCATCAGTATCAGATTTCTTGAGTCCTAAGAGTAGGCCTAGGTTTGTTTCCTCCATCACTGAGGGCACATTGTTCATTGCTCTCTCTTCTCTCCTTTCCTGTTTGACCCAAGTCTTTTAACACTTGAAGGGAACATGAAGGAAGAGATCCAGTCTTGTGGACCAAACCCAGATGGCTGAATGGGGATACCTCATGCCCCAATCCTCAAAACACCTGACTTCTCACAAGACCTTCATTTGTTCATCCATAGCTAGGGGAGGATAAATTCCCCAGAAGGGCTTGGGTTATCTGCAAGAGGCCCAGGTCTTCTTTTGCAAAGGGAACGATCAAAAGAGTGAAAACAGAAGCCACAAAATGGGAGAAAAGAATTGCAAATCATATATCTGATAAGGGATTAACCTCCAGAATACATGCAAAGAAATCCGCAAAGAAATCCTACAAATTGACAGGAAAACAAACAACCCAACTTAAAAATGGGCAAAAGAGGGCCACCTGGGTGGCTCAGTCGGTTAAGCGCCGACTTTGGCTCAGGTCATGATCTCACGGTTTGTGGGTTCCAGCCCTACATCGGGCTCTGTTGCTGACAGCTAGCTCAGAGCCTGGACCCTGCTTCAGATTCTGTGTCTCCCTCTCTCTCTGACCCTCCCCTGTTCACGCTGCCTCTCTCTCTCTCAGAAATAAATAAAACATTAAAATATTTTTTAAAAAATTGGCAAAAGACTTGAATAGAGTTCTCTAAAGCAAATATGCAAATGATAAGAAGCACATGAAAAGATGCTGAACATAATTATTATTAAGGAAATGCATATCAAAACCACAGCGAGATATCACTTCACACATATTAGAATGGCTATAATAATAATTTTTTAAAACCTAGATGGTTACAAAAATAATTTGTTATATAAATATAAGTGGTTACTTCATTGTAAACATAGAGCAAAAACCTGTGACAGATACACGAAAGAGAAAGAGAAAGGAATCTAAACATACCACTACACAGATGCACACATACAACATAGAAGTAAAAAAATAAAATGAGTAATTGTGGAAAGTACTACAGACAAGACTGTCTGCTCCATGTTAGCTGTGTCAATACCTACACATGGATGAATAAGTGAAATGAATTTCACATGGTAGTCATTTTTGTTGCCATTTTTCTAGTATCAGATGTAGTACTGATCTCACACTATTTAGTTTTGTTAACATATAAATTCTGCTCATAATAGATCTTGATCCAAATGTATAATGATAGAATATAGAGTTTGGAGAGTAGCAGACATTCACATGTTTGTCCACAAGTAAATTAGTAAGACCACACAATAGAAAGGCACAGTCCAATTTCTTTTCATACAATCTAGTTTAATGGGAGTATTGAGCCCTTAAAATGTGGCTGATCCAAATTGGCATGTGCTATTAGTATAAATTGCACTCTAGATTTTGAAGATGTACAAAGAATATAAAACATCTCAATTTTGTATACTGGTGAAATTATATTTTTGGTACAGTGTGTTAAGTAAAATGTTATATTCAAAATTTAAAACAAAAACAAAAACAAAAGGAGCACTTGGGTGGCTCAATCAGTAGAATATCCAACTCTTGATCTCAGGTCTTGATCTCAGGGTTGTGAGTTCAAGCCCAGTGTTAGGTGTGAAACCTATTTAAAAACAAAAACAAAAAAAAAAATAAAAACAAAAACACACCACTATAAAAAATAATCAAATCACAAAGGAAGAGAGCAAGAGAAGTAGAGGAGCAGAAGAAATACAAAAGAGCCACAAAACAATTAACAAAATGGCAATCACTACATATCAATAATTATTTTAAATGGAAATGGACTAAATGCTCCTATCAAAAGACAGAATGGATGAACAGATTAAAA
Organism: Crocuta crocuta; assembly: GCF_008692635.1. NCBI lineage: Eukaryota > Metazoa > Chordata > Mammalia > Carnivora > Hyaenidae > Crocuta > Crocuta crocuta. The sequence goes on along the minus strand of NW_027527920.1, from coordinate 534,189 downwards.
CAAAACAAAACAAAACAAAAACAATACCTATCTATATGCTGCCTCCAAGAAACCCATTTCAGATGTAAGGACACACACACAGACTAAAAGTGAAGGTGTGGTAGGGTCCCCTCCCTAAGGAGAGAGAAAAAAAGAGAGAGAAAACCTCAAGGTAACTTGGCTGTGCGCCTACATGAGAACATCCCTCATGACCCTGTAAACCGAGACTACCTAATCAGACTGCATGTTTATGTGTGTTACCATATAACAAAGAAATAGACAAAGAAATAGAAAATGTATTTTAAAAAAACTATGCCACGTGATGTTCGGCGCTCAGTTCTTTGGGTATGAAACCCAACTGAGCAGTGCCGGCATGAATAAAAGTTGCTTCCTGGATAAAAAAAGCCTCAGTGTCACGACTCTCTGTGCGAGAATCCTGTTACAGAGGGATGGGAGAAAAACAAAGAAACCAAAAGAAAGTTGGGGTGGCTATACTCACATCAGACAATAAAGAGCTTAAAAAAGACCATGGGGCACCTGGGTGGCTCAGTCGGTTAAGCGTCCAACTTCGGCTCAGGTCATGATCTCCCGGTTCGTGGGTTTGAGCCCCGTGTCGGGCTCTGTGCTGACTGTCAGCTCGGAGCCTGGAGGCTGCTTCGGATTCTGTGTCTCCCTCTCTCTGACCCTCCCCTGTTCACGCTCTCTCTTAGAAATAAATAAAAACATTTTAAAAAATTAAAAACAAAGACTGTAATAAGAGACAAAGAAGGTCATTACATAATGATAAAGGAATCAATCCAGTAGAAGGATATGACACTTGTAAATACTTATGCACCCAACACAGCAATACCTAAATATATAGAGTAAATACTAACATACCTAAAAAGAAAAATAGACAGTAATACAATAATAGTAGGACACTTTAAATTTTTAATGTTTTATATATTTTTGGGAAAGAGGGAGAGAGAGCACAAGCAGGGGAGGAGCAGAGAAAGAGAGAGACGCAGAACTTGAAGCAGGCTCCAGGCTCTGCACTGTCAGCTGAGAGCCCAACATGGGGCTCAGACTCAGGAACCATGAGACCATGACCTGAGCCAAAGTCAGACGCTTAAACAACTGAACCACCCAGGCACCCCTACCACAATTTTTCTAAAAAGCAAATAACATAATGAAATATCGTGTGCAGTAAAAAGAAATAAGGTACCAAAGTGACAAAAAGACAGGGAGGAACCTTAAATGCCTATCACTAAGAGAAAGAAGCAAATCTGAAAAGGTTACCTATTTTATGATTCCAACTATATGATATGCTGGAAGAGGAAAAATGATGGAGACAGCGAAAAGATCGGTGGTTTCCAGGAGTTTAGGGTTTAGGTGTTGGGGAGGGGAGGGCGGGTGGGAGGAGAGGAACAGGTAGAACACAGCACTTTTTGGGCAGTGAAGCTATTCCATGTGATCCTATCATGGTGGATACATGGCATCATACATTCGTCAAAACCCACAGAATCCACAACAAAGTGAATCCTAATGTAAACTATGGACTTTAGTTAATAATAATGTATCCATAGTGGTTCATTAATTGTAAAATATGTGCCTACTCACGCAAGATGTGAATAATAGGGAACCTGGAAGCAGGGTGAGCAGGTATATGGGAACTCTCCGTGTTTTCTGATCATTTTCTATAACCTAAAACTGCTTTTAAAAAAATAAAGCCAACCTGGGGCCCAATTGGTTGGGCCTCCAGCTCTTGATTTCAGCTAAGATCATGATCCCAGGGTCATCAGATTGAGCCCTGTGTTGGGCTCAGCACTGAGCGTGGAGCTTGGTTAAGATTCTCTCTCTCTCTCTCTCTCTCTCTCCCCCTCTCTCTCTCACTGCCCCTCTTGCCCCCCCAATAAAAAATGAAGTCTATCAATTAAAAAAGGACAAATAACAAAATAAGATATTGCCAGAACATTAAACAAAGGCCCAGGCCTTCCCCTCTCTCCACATAGCTCTGGGGGTGGAGCACTCACCGGGCTCACTTCACAGTGGGTGGAGCCCCCCATTTTCCACTCTGGTGCCCCCTGATTTCACCACCAGTGTTTCCACCTGCAGAATGGAGGCAGCATTGGATTAGTTGATCTCACAAGAGCCCCAGGTTCTAAGTGTATTAGAAGTTTACTCTGTTCTTTATAAAAAAGGAAAGCTGTTCATCATGTTTTATCTCCTCCCCACTGAAAAACAGAAAGCGGAAACCAGAGGATGCTGAGATTTGGGCTCACACACACACACACACACACACACACACACACCTGAAAGACCACCTGCCTCTTTAATGCCCCCTCTGACCCCGGGCTCTTTCCAGGGACACACCTTTATGCCTGAAGGGACCGACTGGCTATACTGTGACTCCAGGGTAACCACCGGGTGTGAGTGGGACGGAGGAAAGAAAACCATGGAGGAATCCTTGGGGAGGGTCCTTGAAGGAGGTCAGACACAGAAAGAATGGCTGTGCCCCTCCAGCTGTCATGACCCCCTGCTTTCTGGAATAGACTCATCCAGCAACCAAGGGCAGTAGACTGGGTCTCTGCAAAATGAATCCTATTTTCCTATTGCCTTTATCACCATATTAAAGGTGTGTTCTGTAGAAAAATGGCTACCAATAGTTCACATTTAGTAAGAAGGTGGTCCAAATGGTAACCAATCTGTAAGTTACAGATTGTAACAACAACCTGTAAGTGTTGCAGTCCTGGGCAAGTGTATAGAGTTTCGACCCTGCCAGCACCCCTTTCCAAGGAGCTGCTACGCATAGCTGTGGGATCTCACCTCCTGCCACTCATACCTGAGAAGCAAGCACAGAAACTAATAATAGGCTAGGGCTACAATGCCACCCTTGACGGACAGGAGCTGGTACCTAATACACATTGTCTGCATTTCTGCTAATTCACTTCTTTATCGTTGCTTTATTACTAGCCAAAACTCAGCCTCATCTGTCCTACAAATTACAATTCTCTGAAATGAGATGAGATGAGATGACAATGAGCCAGACCTTTACTTCCCAAGTGTTCATACAATAGCACAACTGCCACAACATTCTGAAAACAGTTGTCGTTATCTGTGGCTTTGAAAAGGTTAATAAATTTAAGAAGGAAAATCAGCTGAGTCTGTGCTAAATCCATGAAGGCTGGATGTACCCTCCTGGGCTCCAGGGGCTCGTGCCCACGCCTGTCCTTGAACCTAAAGCAAACCCTCCAAGGAACTTCCATCAGAGAGGAAACTCAGCTCACCTGTCAGATGGAAGAGGCACAGCTCTGCCCTAGGGAGCACCAGCCTGAGGAGAACTACAAAGTCCTGCCCTGGGAACTTGAGACTTTTTCTGGACATCCCAACTTGAGGGAGGAAACACAGCCCCACCAGGGGGCTCCACTCTGAGGGGGGACATGAGCCTACCCTGAGACTCCTGGTCTGAGGAGCGAGATGGAGCCCAGCCCTGTGAATCTCAGGAAGCATGACCTTGTCTGAAGAAAGAAACACTGCCTTGTTCTGGGAGCCCCAGTCTGAGGGGGACACGGTCCAAGCAACAAACAGTGCCACACTTTGTCAATCCAAGATTCAGCCAGGTCCCAGCTGCGTGTCAGGCCCCCCTGGTCACTCAGCCGTCACCACCCTGTGGTCAGAAGTTGGCCTGAGCTTCTCACGCACACCTGGCCAATCTTTAACTCACCCAGGCTGGCCTAGGGCTCACCTCGGGTCACAGCCAAAGTAGGAGGAATTAGACATAGAGACTTCACAACCCCTCACCCCTGCTAGTCATCCCTGCCCCCCACAGCAGGCTGGGGGCTGATTGAAACAGTCCTGTCCTGGGGTGCCTGGGTGGCTTAGTCGGTTAAGCGTCCGACTTTCGCTTAGGTCATGATCTCACGGTTCATGGGTTCGAGCCCCGCGTCAGGCTCTGTGCTGACTGCCAGCTCAGAGCCTGGAGCCTGTTTCAGAGTCTGTGACTCCCTCTCTCTCTGACCCTCTCCTGCTCACGCTGTCTCTCTCTCTCTCTCCTAGAAATAAATAAAACATTTAAAAAAAAATTTAAAAAAAGAAAGAAACAGTCCTGTCCTGCCCCTTCCTGGGCAGGTGGGGGACACACATCATCTCAGGCTGTTCTCTCAACCCTAGGAGGTAGGCACCATTATACCCTGTGTGGAGACCAGGAGCCCATGCCTCGGAAAGCATGTGCTGGAATTGGTGGGGGAGGAGCTCAGGGCACAGCCTCTTTCCCTACCTGCTCTTCCCGCCTTGGCCAAGACCATCTGGCTGGAACAGGGCAGCTGGGAAATGCACTTGATCTTTGAGCCCTGTGAAAAGGGCACTCAGTGGGAGGCTTGGGAGCCCTGGGCTCAGGTTTCAGGTGTGGGTGAACTTGGGCAAGTCCCACCCCATCTTGGGCCTCAGACCCCTGTCTTCAGCCACCTCCGATGTCTTCTCTGGCACCGTACACCTGAAGCCAGGGCCAAGAACAATAGTGCTCCTCTGCCAGCCTCACTTCAGGCTGTGGGCAAAATCCCAGGAGGCTTTGGCCCACCTGCAGGGGCAGTACACGGGGAAGGGGTAATTCTGTGAACACGGTGGGAACACCGGGGAGGGGTAATTCTGTGAACACGGTGGGAACCCCCTTCTGCCTCATAGGGAAAATGGAATGACTCCTCCATCTCCCAGCATGTCAAGTCAGATCCCCAGCTCCTTTTATCTCAAGTATTATCCACCTACTAGGAATGAGTAGTTCATGTTCTTGGAGAGGAATGTGATGGGCTCAAGCCATCTTTTCCACCGAGGCCTTATAGGTGAGAGGTCACAGGTTAGTCAGTGATTGGGTCACCATGGAGCACTCACCTCTGATCCAAGTGGTCACTGCATGCCGGGGAGACAATGGCACAAGAGCCTCCCTCCGTCACTTTCCTGCCCTCAGTGCAGGACAATCATATTCTCCTCGATACCCCAAGACTGGACTTCCTGATCAGGAAGGAGGAAGGACCACCCCCCTGTTCTTACTCCCAGGCAGCTCAACCCTTCTCTGAAGGGGGTGGTGACGCAGAGCCGGGTGGTCCTGCCTTGATCCTTTTGTCATCAGGGTGGCCTCTCTCCCAGGATCCCCTTGGTCCCAATGCAAATGAACCCAGATCTGCCCAGATAAGTCTCAGTCCTAAGGCAACTTGCTCCCCAAGGAAAGATTTTCCAGTTGACAAATCAGAGGGACAAGGCCGACTGAAGCCAGGGTACTGGGTGCACGTCTGGGAAACCAGGCAGGGGCTGGATTTTCCTGGTCCAAAGTTTATTTGGTTCAGAAAGTCAGGCCCTGAGTCTGTCCTCCACCTCATCCCTGTCCAAGAGGGGGCTGCCAGCAGCACCCTCAGCTGAGCGCCCCACCTTGCAATGATCCCCTCCCTCAAAATTAGCCCCCAAGCCCCTGCACTCTGGTTATGCGTCTACCATGACATAACACCGGGTTCGCAGGGCCCCCCTGCAGTTGGGGCCATAATTCAAAGACGTGCGGGCTCTCAGGCTGTGCAAGGGAAGGAGAGCTTTGGGGGAAGGAGATTCCCAGTGCAAAGATCTCACCTTGCACTAATGAGGGGGGTCACCTCTGGTCCTCTCTGAGGCCATGTGGACTCTCCCTGGGGGCCGACAGATTTCTCTGGTTTTAGAAGGATAACACGGTGATACTCGATATGTTTCCCCACACTGCTCCTTCACGTCTACACCTCCCACTTCCTTCTGGGCAGGTAATTAACAATTGGAGTCCAATCCCCAGCAGGACCTGGGAGAGGGAAAGGAGATATGGCAGGAGGCTGGCTCACAGAGAGAGGTCCAAATCCCAGCTCACCCCTGGGCCAGTTGTATAACCTTTCTGAGTGTACCTTTTCCCATGGTGCAACTGGGGATGACAATCCTACCCCCCAGGGCTACTGGGAGGCTTGATGAGATACAGTGTGTAAAGTGCCAGGTGTTATTTAGGTCGATGCTCAACACACACACACACACACACACACACACACACCACCAGGAATGCTGGGAAGAGTGGTCTCAGGGCAAGACGAAAGTCGTGACACGCATGCCGCATTTGCAGCTGTGCGTACACCAGGCTCACATGTGTCAGCCAGCATTCCCGGGACCCTACTCCCTCTCACTGGGGTCCTGCCAGGGTCTGGGCTCAGCCCACTTCCTTCCACTGCTCCCCCCACCCAGAAGCTGGGAAGGGCTGGGGGTGCTGGCGTGCCAGGGAACAATAGGCCCCTAACCCCTTCCGGCCCATTGCGTGAGAAGGAGCTGCCGGAAGGAAACTCACCTCCCCGTGGGACAGGCCGCCACCACCCTGACGCCTGCCCCAGGGAAGCCTGGAGACCCCCAGGCTGCTCAAGGGGAGGGCCTCTGTGTGTTTCAGGTCTCTTCCTCAGGGTATATTCTGTCCCTACCACCTGGACTGGCTCCCTGTACCCCTCTGGCAAAGGCATCCCTGCCCCCCTCCACAAGGCCCCAGGACTCCATTCTCATTCATCTCTGTGTCCTGATGTGTGGCCCAGAGCAGTCTCCATGAATATTGACCAACTAAGCAACAGTGCAGGAAGCCAGTCCAGGGAGGATCAGGGGCCCAGGGCTGAGCTAGGAAAGATGAGAGAGAAGAATCCAGCTCAGCCAGAACTTACACTGCACATAGCGATGAGGTCAGGGCCCCAGAAACCCCTGGAGAGGGGCGCCTGGGTAGCTCAGTCGGTTGAGCTTCCGACTTCGCTCAGGTCATGATCTCGCGGTTCGTGGGTTCAAGCCCTGCGTCGGGCTCTGTGCTGACAGCTAGCTCAGAGCCTGGAGCCTGCTTCGGATTCTGTGTCTCCCTCTCTCTCTGACCCTCCCCTGCTCACACTGCCTCTCTCCCTTTCTCAGAAATAAATAAAACATTAAAAAAAAAAGAAAGAAAGAAAGAAAGAAAAGAAACCCCTGGAGAGAGCATAGGGCTCACTGTTGGGGAGGGCCAAGGCTGCTCCCACTCACCCTTAAAATCCTTCCAATATGCAGGGTTTCATTTGTAGAGCAGTACCCTAACCCACACCCCCAACTTTCTCATGCACATCCCCCTCACTCTGGGTGGGTCCGGTGCCTCCCCCTTCAGACCAGGAGCTCTCTAAGCCCAGGGTGGAGGGTGGAGGGAAGCGGGGGGCTCTTCTCCCACACTGCACGTCCACACCCAGGAGCGCGGGTCAGAGGGTTCACGCCAGTGGGGCTAGCCACCAGGGGCTGTGGACAGCACACCCCTTCTAGGCGCTGGTTTCCCGGCGAAGCCGTGTGTGTATGAGGTGTGGGCTGGATGACACCGTCCCTGTGGCCGGGCCCTCCTGGCCTGGGTGCGTGGACGCTCCAGCCCAGAGCGCAGCCGTGGCCGATGTGTGGTGGAAGTCAAGGTCCGCCTGGATCTTGCGCCAGATACTTGTTTTCCCCGTGTGGCCCCCCAGAGCCCTGGGCAGGGTCTCAGCTCCCCGCCCCCCCACCCCCAGGAGGTGGAGCCACCAGGTCCAGGTCTCCAGGTTCTCGGATGTGGCCACTGCCAGTTAGCAGGAGAAGCCAACTTGCCTAATTACCCTGCCAGCCATCTCCCCACAGCCACCCCCACCTCAGAGGAAGCGCTAATTATGGGCCTGAGAGAGTCCAGATTCTCACGATTCTCAAGGCAAGGGACTCAGGCACGCGAGCCGGCAGCTCCCTGGCCCCGAGGGCGCAGGAGACGACAGGCACACCTGTGAACACACACCTGGCTGCAAGCACGCACCTACTTGGCTGGTGTGCTGATTCACCTGAACACACACCTGGCAAACTCACGCACGCAAATATACCTGGGCACTCCAGGCCCACCCTCGCCTGTGTGCGCTCGCCCACTCAGAGCAGGTGGCCCCGACCCGTCTGCAGCCTTTTACACCGTCCCCCTCACCCCAGGACCAGTGTTTGATACGCATGCCCACGCCTATGGCATGGCCACTGGTGCTGTTGGGCCATCCCGGACCCACGTCTTCTTGTGGACCCCACATTATATCCACTTTGGAGGTTCAGAGGACACTAGGGACGTAAAAGAGCTTTGGAGATGAACCCCAGGCAAGGCCCAAGGATAACAATGGGGTGTCTAGCGCTGTGTAGCAAATGATACAGCAATGAGTTTTTGTTCTCAGCAACACTATTGATTCATTCATTCATACAAGTTGTTATCACAGAGCACCATTTCCAATCAGTGTGGGAAAGCTGTATTTTTGAATAAATAATGTTGAAGAAAAATCAGATACCTCCCTCCCTCCTAACACCGAAATAAATTCAAATGGATCAAACATTTAAATGTTGGTAATAAAACCATAAAAGGCCAAAAGAAAATGGAATTAATTTTTAAAAATAATCTGAGAGTGGAAAAAGCCTTTCTATATTTGACACAAGTTCAGACGCTATAAAAGATTGATTCTACTACATACAAATAAGCCATTTCTGCATTTATCTGTTTTCATGTTTTATTTATTTCTGAGAGAGAGAGAGAGAGAGAGAGAGAGACAGCGTGAGCAGGGGAGGGTCAGAGAGAGGGGGAGACACAGAATCGCTCTGAGCTGTTAGCACAGACTGAGCCACCCAGGCGCCCCACCATTTCTGCATTTAAATGAATCCTAAAGTCAAAAGACATACAATGAAAGTGTGCTGGATGCCTTCCATTTTGCCCCTGCAGATTCCCTCTTGACGCTTCTCTACATTGCTCTGTGTCACAGGGAGCCGCCCTGCAGGAGCCTCACACACAGGCTCTCCTGCCCTCTGCTTTCTAGCTGGTACGTGGAACTTACTGTAATGGAAGATGGGGGATGTGTCCTCTCAGACCAACCCCCCCACCCAGCTCTCCCCCTGGGGCTCAACTGTTCCCTCCAGCACCATCTTTCAGACCACTGAACTACCCACTTGAGCTCCCCCTATTCCCTGCCTATGCCCTCATAAATAATCCCTGTAGTAAACCTCCCTCAAATTCAACTTATTAAAGAATGCCATCTGGAGGCACCTGGGTGGCTCAGGACTAACTCCTGATTTCAGCTCAGGCCACGATCTCACTGTTTGTGAGTTCAAAACCCATATTAGGCTCTGCACTGACACTGTGGAGTTTGCTTGGGATTCTCCCTCCCTCTCTCTCTCTCTCTCTGTCCCTCCCCCAATATATATATTTTAAAAAATGAATGCCATCTGTTTCCTGCTGGAACCCTGCATGATACAGAGGTAAAAGGTTAATTTCCTTTCCTTACTATGCAAAGAGTTCCTACAGAAAAACAACAGTCTAATAAAAATGGACAAAGAATATGAACTGTTAACAAAACAGGAAAACACAAATGAATTTTAAACTATAAAGAGATACTTGGCCTCACGTATAATAAGAGAACTATAACTTTTTTTATTTGAGAGAGAGAGAGAAAGAGAGAATGCAAGTGGGGGAGAGGGGCTGAGGGAGAGAGAGAGAATCTCAAGCAGGCTCTATGATCAGCACAGAGCCCACCAATCCCACAACCCTGGGATCATTACCTGAGCCGAAATCAAGAGTTGGACGCTAACTGACTTTGCTACCCAGATGCCCCCAAAAATATAACTTAAAACTAAAATGACAGAGGGGCACATGGTTGGCTCAGTCAGAAGAGCATGTGACTCTTGATCTTGGGGTTGTGAGTTTGAGCCCCACATTGAGTGTAGACATTACTAGAGTAAATAAAACTTAAAAAAAAAAAACCCTCAGTGACAGTTTTTCACCAGATTGGCAAAGATGAAATATTTGATAACACTCTGTCGGCCAGAGGATTAAAAACAGTCACTCATATTCATTACTGGTGAAAGTGAATTTTAGGGGGCGCCTGGGTGGCTTAGTCGGTTAAGCGTCCGACTTTCGCTTAGGTCATGATCTCGCGGTTCATGGGTTCGAGCCCCGCATCGGGCTCTGTGCTGGCTGCCAGCTCAGAGCCTGGAGCCTGTTTCAGTCTGTGTCTCCCTCTCTCTCTGACCCTCCCCTGCTCACGCTGTCTCTCTCTCTCTCTCTCTCTCTCTCTCCTAGAAATAAATTTAAAAAAAAAACATAAAAAAAGAACGTGAATTTTATTTAAAAAATAAATCTCTAAAAAGGAATTTTGACAATGTTTGTCAAAATTTTTAAAGCACAGGAGCACCTGGCTGGCTCAGTTGGTGGAGCATGCAACTCTTGATCTCAGGGTTATAAGTTCGAGCCCCACATTGGGTGGAGAGATTACTTAAAAAAAAAACAAAAAAAAACCTTAAAAATGTTTAAGTATATACCTCTGGAGGTGCCTGCCTCACTCAGTCAATAGAGCATTCAATTCTTGATTTTGGGGGTTTTAACACTGAGCCCCACATTGAGTATAGAGATAACTTAAAAATAAATTAAATTAAATTAAATTAAAATAGAATAAAATAAAATTTTTAGGGAAAAAGTGTACACTTTGGACCCATAAATGCCACTTCTAGAAATTTATGCTTCAGTTAAGCTGACACAAATGACAGTGTGCTCAGTGATTTTTTGCAGCAGCCCATTAATCCCAATAACCTGGAAATGACTACATAAGTTACAATAGATATATACAAGACAATATGCATGATATGGAAGACTCTCCAGGACAACGTATCTAGTTTGCTATCATTTATGTTTTTGAAAACCGTATATTAATAAATGCAGAGAATGTCCTGCAAAGATGTGGAAGAACAAGTAAGGCTCTTCTATGAAGAAGGTAACGCGCATCTGGAGGACATGGGTTTGAGAGATTTCATCCTTTTGTAACTTTTGATTTTGTACCATGTATATAGATTTCCTATTTCAAAAAAGGAATTTGTGTTATGCTGATTGAACATCTGTTATGCACTAGGTGCTGCGCTGGTTGGTAGAGAGATGGCAATAAACGAGATGAGCATGGTTATCTTCTGCTTTCATGGAATTTATAGTCTACTAAAAAGGCAGATACTAAAAAAGTAAACTACAAATAAATACCCAATTATAAATTATAATGAGTGTTATGAAGAAGCAAGCATGCTATATAAAAAGAAAAACAGGGATGATGACTTAATTTTTTTTGTTTATTTATTTTCAAGAGAGAGAGAGAGTGGGAGAGGGACAGAGGGAGAGAGAAAGAGAGAGAGGGGGGAGGGAGAGAGAGAGAAAGAGAGAGAGGAGGGAGAGAGAGAGAGAAAGAGAGAGAGGAGGGAGAGAGAGAGAGAAAGAGAGAGAGGAGGGAGAGAGAGAGAGAAAGAGAGAGAGGAGGGAGAGAGAGAGAGAAAGAGAGAGAGAGAGAGAGAGAGAGAGAAAATCCCAAGCAGCCTCCATACTATCAGTGCAGAGCCCAAATCCACAAAACGTGAGATCATGACCTGAGCCTAAATTAAGGGTCAGATGCTTAATCGACAGAGTCACCCAGGTGCCCCAGGTATGATGACGTTAGATGGGTTGATCAAGGCAGGCTTCTCAGAAGAGGTAGGTAGAATAAAACAGGAAGAGCTGAGGGAAGAAGTTCTGGGAAGAGGGACCAATATGTGCAAAGGTCCTGAGGCAGGAAAGGGTTTACTGTATTCTCAGGGGCAAATTACCCTATCACTCTTCTCAGAGAAAGCATAGTGTCACCTGTAGAATAACCTCATTTTAGAGATGGAGAGACAGAAGCTCGGACAGGGGGAATCAGCTTCCCCAGGAAAGTTGGTGAGCAGAACTGGCACCTAGATGTTTGAGTCCATAAACTCAGTACTACCCTGGCCATGCATGTGAGGACTTTTTGCAGATCACAGGGACCAGGAGCAGAGATTAAAAGGGAAAGAAGTTTGCCACCACCCTGGCTGCACTCTGTTTCCCCACTACCACCCTGGACCATCTCAGGGACTGAGGGAGGGAACAATGAGAGGAGTGTACACACATCATGAGCACTGACCTCAGCTCGCAGAGAGCTAAGCTGCTGACTTACTGTGGTCATCTTGGGCCTGGAGTTGAACCCTCCTCCACCTTGCCCCAGCCTCTGAGATGTGCCTTTATTAAACTGCTGCTTGTTTTGTATGCAAACCTCAGTTCACATGAGTGTATGCTATGCAAATTCATGTACGCAGTTTTTTTTATTCTTTTAATGTTTTTATTTATTTTTGAGAGAGAGAGAGACAGAGCACAAGTGGGAGAGGGACAGAGAAAGAGGGAGACACAGAATCAGAAGTAGGCTTCAGGCTGTGAGCTGTTAGCACAGAGCCCGACGCGGGGCTCGAACTTGTGGACTGCGAGATCATGCCATGAGCTGAAGTCAGACACTTAACCGACTACTCAGGTGCCCTGCCCTCTCGGTGTTTATACTGAGGACGGAAACCAATCCCCATTTTTCTCATTGGATAATAATAATCCTATGAGGCATCCACTATTATCTACCCCTTTTTACAGATGAGGAAACTGAAGCCCAGGAGACATCACATAAATTACCCAGCAAGTAAAGTGGCAAAGGAAAGACTCAAACGCAGGGAGGCAGGATGGCAAATCCCCTGTCCTTAACTGAACATTAAATAAATGTTTAATGAATAAGTTAATAGGTGATCCTCATGGCACAGATGAGGAAACTGAGGTCCAGATGGGCACCCAGGAAGCTGCCATTTGGGCAAGGTTTAAAACCTGGTCTTCATTCTGCCCAGTGGAGCCCCCTCTCTGCTGCCTCTACCTCCAGGGCTGCCGGATCTGGCCGTCCACCTGCCAGGCTCCCCGACCTGGGCAGACAGTCCCTGGGACTGGGCAAGATCTCCTCTTCACCCTCCCGGGGTCTGGCTGGACTCTGGCCCCTGCCCTGAACCCCAACTTGGAGCCCAAGAAGGTCCCGGCCCTCTCTGTCCTATACTTGGTGAACCTGCCAAGGAGCTGCCTTCTCCTCAAGCTCCTCCCTGCCCCCCCCACTCCTTTCCCAGAGAGGGTCCCAGGCCCTACTCTGAGGGGGAGGTGGAATCCTGGGGCCTTACCCACAGCTGTGCCTGTGCTACTCAGCGGGCACAGAGCCCAGGGGGGCAGGGACCTGGGAAGACCTGCTCCCGCACACCAGCACCCCTTCCAGACTCCTTTCTCCGCAAGGTGTGTTTTGCAAGCCCAGGAGACTGGAAAGCCAGCACCATGGTCTGCCCACCCAGGGGATGACGAGAAGCACTGCAGGCAGTCCCCGCCAGCCAGCTCACCACTGTGCCTGACGTCCCCCTCCTCCATGCTTCCCACCTGGGTGTGGGCACTGCCCTGGCTTGGGGTGGGGGTTCCTATCTTCCTGTGCCCCAGGCCTCTTGCAGCCACACTCTCCTGTTCTCCCTGCCACACAGGAAGGGTAATCCACTCCTAAATGCCAAGGCTTCCTTGAAGCTTGCCACAACTGTAGTCGTCAAAATTTATAANCAGCCTCGTGATCTGCGGGAGGGAGAGTGGCCCTTTCTTGCACCCCACAGAGGCAGCTGTCCAACTCTGTAGCCCTCTTCCTGCCCGGAGCCCAGTTCTTGGTTCTCAGGCTTAGATCTGACCGCCTCACCCCTGCCCGGAGCTGCCGCGGCGAGAATGCAGTCTGGGGTCGCCCCCTCGTGGCCACTCGGAGAAGAACAAGAATCCCGAAGCCACTGTAGGTAGCCGGCAGCCCTGACGACCCCGTCCCGAATGGACAAGCCCAGGAAAAGTAAGTTTATTTTGCAAACGCAGCTTGAAGACAAGGCTTAAGTCCTTCCTACTCAGACATTCTGGAGAAGCCACAAAGAAAGGCCAGAGAACAAACAGTTGCCGGGGGAGGGGGGGGAAGGGGGGGATACAGACCTCCAGGTAGGGAATAAGTCACGAGAATAAAAAACATGCAGAAGGAATACAGTCAGTGACGTTGTATTGTGTTGTGAGCACAGCATAGTGTACAAACTTGTCGAAGCACTATGTTGTACACCTGAAACTAATGTAACATTGCTTGTCAGCAATACTCAAATTAAAAAACTTTTTTAGAAAAAAGAATGGTCAGAGGGTGCTTTCCCCACCTCGGCCATCATTCCTGGCATGATCTACAAAGATCCACTTGAAGTAGAAATTTCTTGTCCAACTCTCTGCCAGGAGTTCAGCTCTGTTCTCTTCCAGGTTCGGGGAATCATTATCCCCAAGGCTGATCCATCATCTTTCCTGTGCTGGGGACACCGGAACACTGGTGGTGTAGACCCTTCCTGACCTCCGGGGACTCACACTGATCTCTTACTGGAGCAACAGGTGAGCAAACGAGGGTTGCAGGTGCACCGACAGGCCCAGAGGCGGAAGCGGCCCATCCTACAAGACCTACACCCTCACCTCCCTCCTCTCAGAGATCTTCTATTGGAAGTGATGAAATGCTAGAAGCTGGAAGATGTCTGGGGTTCAGATGCTCCCCCAAATTCTGCCTGAGAATCCACCCGAGTTCCCTGAGCATTGGCTTTCTGCCAGGTCCCTCCTGTGAGTCCCTCCGGCACTCTGTGAGGGCAGTGTGCTCAGGCCCGCTCGGTGCAGAAGAGGAAGTCCCTTGCCCAGGATGACACCGCTAGTCATCTGCAGCATTAGACTTGACCTCAGCTTTGCTGATGACTCTTGCAGCTCATGCAGAATTCCTTGCACCAAAGCATGACCCCTGGGCCATGCCAGGCATGCTAAGAAAGCTCACGAGTTTGACCCCCATCTGCCCCCTCATGCCCTCCTTCCCAGCCCTGCCTCCACCAATGTCCCAGCTCTGCAATGACTCATCTCAGGGTCCAGTACCATTCAACCCAGACACTCCTACCTGGACTGTTATCTGGCAGGAGACAGCTCTGCAGCAGCAGCAACTCTCTTCCTCCCAGCTCACTGTCCTTTCACGGCCAGACAAACCTAGGACCTGGGACCAGCCTCTGGAGGCGCTGTCTGAGAGCCTCTGGTGGGGTAGAAGAGAGAGCCCAGGCTTTGGGATGGGCTCTGCCAGCCCCTCTTTTGCTATACAGAGAAGCTCGAGATGCTACTGTTTCCCTTAATAGATTAAAGAGATCAAGTGTATGAACACCCAGCACACAGTAGATGCTGTCCCAAGGGTGCCTTCCTTCTGTCTCACCCTCCCCTTGAGCCTGTTTTATTTTTTAAGATTTTATTATTTTTTTAATGTTTATTTATTTTTGAGACAGGGAGAGACAGAGTGTGAGCAGGGGAGGGGCAGAGAGAGAGGGAGACACAGAATCTGAAACAGGCTCCAAGCTCTGAGCTGTCAGTACAGAACCCCATGCGGGGCCTGAACCCACAAACTGCAAGATCATGACCTGAGCCGAAGTCAGACGCTTCACCAACTGAGCCACCCAGGAGCCCCATTTTAAGATTTTATTTTTAAGTCATCTCTATACTCAACGTGGGGCTTGATCTCACAACCCTGAGATCGAGAGTCGCAGGCTCTTCCGACTGGACCAGGCAGGCACCCCTGCTCCTGTGACTCAGAATGTCAGCAATGCTGAGGCCAGGCCGGATGCCCTGAGAGCCAGTGTGGTGGTGGCCTTGAAATCAGAGAGCAGCCCGGGGCGGGGGGTGGACCCTGGGGAATCCTGGCAGCCTGGTGCTGATCTGGCTGTCCTCCACTAGCACCCCATCTGGAAAAAGGTCTTCTGGAGCCAGACGGAGAACCGCTAGGGGTGGTTCCCTGAAGGGCCGGCTGCTGCCTCTCTGTGAAGGGATGACCAGCCCTCCCATGCTTTCTGGAAGTGGCCTTATCTCTTCCCCTTCCAGCTGCCCTTGGTTCCCTTCCCTCATCTACAAGGGCCAGCCTTGCCCAGCCTTGCAACACTCCCAGTTGGAGAGGGTCAGCTGTGGCTCTCGCCCTAGTTGAGTCCGGGACCGGGTCCTCTCCAGGCTCCTGGACAACTATTTCCAGAAAAGACATGCACCTGCTCTCCAGACATGACTCGGCCTGTGGGCCAGAACCCTGTGCCTTTGCCCTGCCTCCAGCCTCGCCACCTTCCCTTTCCCTTGGGATCTCCTCTCTGGCCGCCAGGAGGCGCTGTTTCCTCTCAGACCTGATGAGACCACAGGCCAGCACCATCAGAGACCAAACTCCTTTTAAAGGAGAACAGAAGGCAAGTCATAGTGGGGAGTGCAAGGGGAAGAAAATGACCTTTGTCTAATCGCTGCTATGAATCTGACACTTCCCACACAGGACCTTACCTCATACGCCTGCCACAACGGGTGTGGGGTCAGGGCGACTGGGGAGGGTTCTAAGTGACAAACGGAAACTGACCTCTGCCTCACATAAGTAAAAAATAAAAGTGTTGTTCACAAAAGTAGCAGAAACGACAGAGAACCACGCTGGGGAAATGGCAGCCACCCAAGGAAGACGGCCACAAGGAGACAGCTAAGATCAAGCTCTCAGTGCGGTTTGAACAGGATACTGCCCCTGGCTTCTCGGCTCCCAGCTGCCACTGAAAATAGTCCCCAGGGGATGCTGGTATTTGTGGCACTGCATCCCTCTGTCACACACCCTCACCCTAGCTGACATGAGGTCTTGCGTTCTCTGCACCACAGCTCAGGGGACCAACCAGCTCCTCTGAAGCTTTGGCCACTTTCACCCCAAGCTTAATCTGCCACTCATTCAACCCACACAAGGGCCCTGTCAACATCAAGCGTGTAGGACCTTGGCTCCCAGACTCAGGCAGGGCCTGACCTCTCCAAAGCTGCCACTCGCGCTGCTGCCTGGCCAGTGGAGTTGAGGGTTAAGGTCTAGCTGCTGAGGAACTGGAGTCACATGGCCCCCTGGGGCGGGGCGGGGCATCTTCGGGGAGTAAGAAGGCCATCTCTCCAACCAGGAGGCCCTGCCATGGGCTCTGTACCACCCCATGGACAGACAGAGGGAAAGAAGCCAGCCCCTGTCCTCAGAGAGCTCACCCCTCCCAAACACCCACAACCCAGAACTAAACTCTGGGGTTCCTCCAGGCTTCCTGTACCCCATGGAAGAAGGGTCCTCCAGGCCTCATTCCTGACTCCGGTGGCTTCTGGAACCTCCTTCCGCTCAGGGAGGTTCCCTCCTTGCCCAGCTCCACTCCACTCCCAACCAAGGGAGGGGTCTTTTCAAAGTTCCCCTAATCTCCCACCCGGGACAGGTATTGACACACAGGTGTATCCGCAGGTGCAACAGGGCAAGAGGATTTGCATGTGATTTGCAAACGCTTGACCCCCAGCTGCTCTCCCCTCACTGCCCAAGCCAGGCGAACCTCCTGCTCCTTCCCCTTGCCAGTCCCCACCCTAGGCCACGTTTCCAACCTTTGCACCCCAGAGAAGCCCAGGACCCCTTTTCCTGCTCTCCCCCAAACAGTTCCCATAAAGAAGCCCAAACGTGACCACCTGGGGCTTCCAATCTGCGGGGCAGGTTCTGGGTGGGAGTTGGTCTAGCTCAAAGATCACATGTGGCAGGTGAAGGTCTCTGGGCAGCACTTGAGGGGAGCCATCAACTTGCAAGAGGGTCTGTGAGCCCAGCACCCCAGGAAGCTCTGGTCCTGTCCAATCCCAGGGCCCCCAGGGCCTGGAGAGGAATAAGCACACCCTCAATATTTGGTAAGTGGATGAAGAAGGGTTTCAATTTGTCAGCCACTCTATAGCAGCCGTAGGGGCCGGCACAGACAAGAGCCTCAGGGAGGTGCACTGAATACTCACAGGACAACAGGGGAGGGCCAGGACTAGACAGCCTATTTTGGGACTGGGAGCAAAACCTCTCTTCTGCCTGCCAGTGGGTGAAAGCATGCCTCGTGCCAAAGCACTGTGCTACGTGATCAGCTCTACATCGTCTCCGGTTAGCATCACAAGTACCCTGTGAGGTGGGCCTCTCGTCCCCATTTTAGAGATGAGGAAACTGAGGCTAGGAAAGGTTACATGACCTTTGCTTACGGTCACACAGCTGGGCAGGAGTGAGGCTAGGACTCGAACCCAGACCTGTTAAAGTAAATTGGGTGATAATGATGCGATGACATCCCAGGTCCTTCCTCCCCTACCCAGGATCTGGCGACTGAGGTCCCTTACAGAATCCCTCTGAAGTTTCTGTATCTGCAAAACAGAGATAATGATGATACTTACCTCGATAGTATATTGCAAGGATTAAATGACTACTAAGACATGTAAAGTGCTTAGGATAGTGTCTGGCACATCGCCAGCCCCATATTAGTGTTGCCTAGTTACTGGGGTTTTTAAAAATATGATTATTCATTGAAATTCATGTCATTCATCCAACCAGCATCTGAGCACTGCATTTCAGCCTCCAAGAGCAGATCAGGAAATCCCCACCAAGGGGCAGCCAATGCTCCCATGCTGACAGGGCCTGTTGAGGGGCCCAGCAGAGGAGAGTGGTCTAGCCTTGGAACCTGGAGAAGGTCACTGCAAGACAGNACCCTCCCCTGCTCACGCTGTCTCTCTCTCTCTCCTAGAAATAAATAAAAAAACAAAAAAATTAAAAAAAAAAAAAATTCAAATGCAGGGGCACCTGGGTGGCTCAGTGAGTGGGGCATTCGACTTTGGCTCTAGTCATGATCTTGTGGTTAGTGCCTTCGAGCCCTGCATCGGACTCTGTGCTGACAGCCCAGAGCCTGGAGCCTGCTTCAGATTCTCTCTCTCTCTTTCAAATAAATAAACATTAAAAAAAATAAACATTTTTAAAGATTTTTAATAAACAAATAAATAATTCAGGGGCATCTGGGTGGCTCAGTCAGTTAAGCATCTGACTTCAGCTCAGGTCATGGTCTCAAGTTTGTGGGTTCGAGTCCCCATCGGGCTCTGTGCTGACAGCTAGCTCGGAGCCTGGAGCCTGTTTCAGATTCTGTGTCTCCCTCTCTCTCTGCCCCTCCCCTGTCTCCGTCACTCAACAATAAATAAGTGTTTTTAAAAAATGCTTTTTTAAATTCGAATACAGAGAGGCGCCTGGGTGGCTCAGTGGGTAAAGTGCCTGACTCTTGATCTCTGTTCCGGTATTGATCTCAGGGTTGGGAGTTCGGGCTCCACACTGGGCACGAAGCCTACTTAAAATAATAATAATAAAATAATAATAAAAAACACACAAATGCACAGCTGGACTGTGGTAAAACCCTCAAAGAGCACGGTGCCTCTGCCTGGGCAGGAGCTGCACAGACTCTCAAGGTCCCAGCAGGCTCTGCTTCAGGGCTCTGCCACCCTGCCCTGCCCCTCACTCCATCCTGGCCTCCTTCCCCTCCTCTCAAGTTCAGTTCCTTCCAGCTCCAGTGACTCTGCTCCCATCGTCTCCTCTGCCTGCCTCCCAGGCTGGGTCTGAACACTCAGGTGAGGAAGGTTCCTCGGCTCTGAACCCACAGCACACCTGCAGGACCTCTTGGTAACGCTCATCACCTTGATTAGCATGTGTGCTCTCCCTGACCAGAACATTCCAAGAAGACGGGGACCGAGGAGGAGAGAAATGTATGCCATGAGGGAAGCACCAAGATGGTTTGCTGGGATGACAGGTATCTTGACCAGTTCGTGTCATGGACTTAGCTCTGCATTCTTCCACTTCAGGGAGGTTCTAAATCAGGCAGCCCAGTACCCATGACCTTTGTGGTGAGGGGACTGGCCAGTTAGCCCTGCATAGCAGCGGAGGGCCTGTGTGTGGGTGGAGTCAGACCACAAGAGTGGGGTCCTCCAGCCCCCCAGCAGCCTTTAAGTTGGGTTACCACCACTACTAACACTACCAAAGCCACAAGGCCACCAAACCACCACCACCAATACCTCTACCACCATCATGTCAGAAACAAAGACTAACTTCCTAGGACATTTCGCTTGAGCAAGCTGGTGCTGTGAAGGGAAGAGACCTTAATCTGACATAAACAATGCTTGTGCATAGTAAGTGCTCAGTAAATACTAGCTGTCATCATCAGTAATAATGAAGTACCTGGCACATAGTAGGTGCTCAGTAAATGGTAGTTCTCTGGTCCCAGGGGGTCACCAGTTGGAGGCAGTGGGGAGCCACCTCCCTCATCTCAGGGCCTACACTTTTGCACAAGGAGTCAGATCTGCAGGAGACCCCCAAATGTAACCCTCAGTACATAGATGGGGAAACAGGCCGAGACGGGGAGGACTTGCCCAAAGTCACAAGTGAGGTCTGTCCCTAGAGCCTGGGTTTTCCAGGCCAACACCGCATCCTCATGATAAACTCCGCAGCCCAAGGAGGGAGGTTTTCAGTGTGTGACATCCCTAGAATCAGGTGGACACTGCTTACTCTCAGGGACAGCTCTGTAAGGGCGGGAGTTCAGGCTCAAGTGCAAGGCTTCTCTGGAAGGCCAAGGCTTCGCGCCCACACGAGGCAGGTGCAACTTCTTGACTTGATGGAGCCATGGAGGCCTGTTCACCTGCAGGTCAGGAAGGGAAAGAGGCCGCAGGGAGGGCTCATCCCGGCCCCTGCTTCCCTGAGCCCCTGTGGGTATCAGCTTGGCCATCCAGCTAAGTAGCCCAGCTTTGAGACATCAGAGGCCACGGTGACGTCTTGCTTTCTCCTGGTTTCCGCCCTTCTCTAGGTACTCTCAGCCCCCGCCGTTGGTCTGGTCTCCCTGGCCTTCTTCCCTCAAGACCCCCCTTTTACTGATTCCACCCCTCAACCCAGCCCTCGGGTCTGTGAGACCCTGCAGCAGGACAGTGGCAGTCACACCAGGCCTGAGTGACCCCAAAGCCCATGCCTTTTCCACATGGTCTCATTGCTTTCCAGGGGTCCCCAGGCGCTATTCCCTGTAGGTGCTACTGGGCCCCTTCCCCAGTGACCGCCTCTTCTACCTTCCACAGCCTCTTTCTGGAGGCAGCTCATTGGCTCATTCCCCAAGGGGAGCTCCCCAGTGGGGATGGTGATGACAAGACCGAACCACAGCTCCTGAAGCAGGAGGCCACCTGAGGTGCCATCAAGCCAAGGGCAGCTGCTCACAGTCAGCTTGGCCTGAGCACCTGCTCCACAGGAAGTACGAGGGGACTTTGCTGGAAATCTGCCTTTAATCTTGGCTTCCTGTTTTCTGCCCTGGGGGACCGCCCAGAAGGTCTGAGTTTCAAGCTATTTCACACCAGCTTCTCTAAACTGTCATCTCAGAGCAAAAAGGCTGGGGGAGGGGAGGAGGCAGGATGGAGGGAGAAGCGGCCCTTCCCTCCCCAAGGGACCAGCCCAGGGAACACCGCGCAGGCCATCCATAAAGGTGGTTAAGCTCTGGACTGGCAAAACCAGTGACCAACCCAGCTCTGCGTAGAGCTAGTCTAGCTCACGTTGTTGAATGCAGCCCCAAGTCTTAAGCTCCACCCTCCACACCCAGGAGTCTCCCCAGCCTCTCTTCTCTGGAGTCCCTCCAGGATGACGACAAGAGCCCAGCCTGGGACAGCTAGCGCTGGAGCCCCTCTGGCTACCTGGATGGCTAGCCTCCCGTTAAGTGATGGGGCTCCTCTTAAATTTCCTCCCAAGTCCTAAAACCCAAGGACCTTTCTCTGATGATTTATTTTCCTAAAGTCTGCTGAGGTCTGAGGCTGATCAGTTCTCTAGGCTTTGGAGGTCTTGGGGGTGGGATTCTGGGAAAGTTCTTTACATTCAAGCCTTAGTAGCCTCATCTGCAGAACTTGGCTCCAAAAGCCAGCCTTACATCTTTGTGTCTCACAGGGGTCTTAAAGCCAGTTTGTCCCAAATCCAACTCTTGCGCATTACTCCCACCTGCCCCTCTCCCAGGTCCTCCCCACCTCAGCAAAGTCCACCGCCATTTCCTCAGATATTCCAGCCACACCCAAGGATCAGGCCTACTTTCGCCTGTGGCCTTACTCCCGCTAACAGTGCCTAAACAAGAACTGTCCCGTGGCTCACCTTTGCCCACAGGAGCCCATGCCCATCACCACTGGCTCCCATTGGCCATATAATAAAATCCAAACTCATGTAATGAAACACCTGGCCCACAACGACCCCCAGGATCTGACCCCTTCCTTGAATACCTCTCTTCCCTGCCCACAGGGCTCACCACATTGGCCTCTTGACTGTCCCTGAAGCCGCCGAGCCTCTGCGCCTGGCTCCCTCAGCCTGCTCTCTTCCCTCCAGAATTCACTGCCTTCCAGCCACAGTCCCTAATCACCCTGTTTGTTTCTCCTGCTAGGCAAGAACCAAAAGTGGCCTTGCTTACGCTTTCACCTCCAGCATCCAGGACAGCAGCTAACACTCAGTAGGTGCTCAGGAAGTGCTTGTTGAGTGAGTCCGTGGCTGAAGAAGTGACTGGGGGAAGCTGAAAGTTGACTGGCTCTTCCACTAGAGAGGACGCCTAGTGGGGCAGGGCACTTACTGATCAGCCCCCTGGGCCTGGGGTTCAGGGAAGTTAAACCGCTTATTTCACTGTGCTATGGAGAGGTGGAGCCAGAATTCAAATGCAACTCTATTTGACTCCAAAGTTCACACTCCCCGCCACAGCAAACCAGGGGAAGAAGGCAAATGTGTTGGAGGAAAGGAAGATGGGTTGGCAACCAAACAGGGACAGGAATTGGAGCATTTTCCCCAAATCCCCTCAGTCCCTTCCATTTTGCCAGCCGATTCCTTCAGAGGGGAGATGTCGACTTCTCCCTTTCAGAAGCCTTTGCAGAACTGCTGAAGTACCTTTCTTTCGGCTGAGAGAAGGCCCCATCAGGCACTACTTTATCATTCCATCTTGACCTCAGAGGAAAGAAAGGGAAACCAACTGAGCTGAGAACCTGCCCCACCCCCAGAGCTGTTATCTTGCTGAATCTGCAGCATCTCTCATGAGCAGAAGTATATTTTGAGCCTGATCTCACAAAAAGAGGAAACTGAGCTCAGAGACCTTAAGTGGCTGGCCCAAGGTCACACAGCTAGTCAGTGGCCCAGCTGAGATTTAACTTTGAGATCCGTACCCCCCAGTCCATGCTTTTTTGCATTACACCATAGCAATCTCTGGGACCTGTCTCCTCAAAGGGCAGGGGTGCGACAACTTCTTCCCTCCTTTGAGGGGCTAGTCCCTCACTGAGAAGCTGGCCCAGGGGTGCATTGGGTCACAGAGCCAGCCGGTGGTTTATCTGGGGAGTCACACCCAACTCCTGCTCCTGGTATTTGAGGCTCTTTGTAAACTGCAGCCACATTGTCTCTCCCGCTCACTTTCCGACGGCCTGTTACTGTCCCTCCCATTCCTTCAGTCTGCGTAGACTGGACGGTCGACTTGATGTTGTCAGTCTACCTCATTTCCCTCACCAGAAAGTGCCCCCTCCTCTCTTTCCACCCACCCTGACCCCTTCCTTCAAGGCCCAGTCCCTAAGAAGTGCCTTGATGCCCTTCTACCCACACCAGTCTCTGGCCTCTCCTCCATCACTAACTGCCCCCCACACCACCACCACACACACACCATCTGCTCCTGCAGCTCAGAGCAGACCCCTTCCCTGCTCCTCATTAACTATGAGATGTAAAAGCTGTACTTAACTGAGGGCTGATCACGTGCCAGCCACTGCAGGCTAAGCAGCTTAGATGAATTAATTCATTTCCTCACCACAGAACCTTAAGAAACTGGTGCTATTATTTTCCCCATTTGGTAAACTATAGGACAGAGTTTAAATAACTCTCCCAAGGTCACACAGCTTCTGGCGACTTCCTCATTGCCTCCAGGCTGAAAACAAAGTGCAAGGAAGTCCCACGGAGTTCTTTGGATCTCTCTCGGCCCTGCACCTTGCAGGAACCCCGTCTCTCCCCACTCTCCTGAGCCCACAGTGCAATTTGCAGCCATCCGGGGCTATTAACAGTTCCTGGAGCCATCAAGGCTCTCACCATTCTCTGCCTTTGTCCATGATCTCCCTCCACCTGGGGTCCCAGTTCTATGAAGTCTTCCCATTAGCCCTCTCCTCTTTCCTGTTTTCTGCGGCTGTTGTACACCACGTCTCCACTTTTATCAGTTGTTTCTTTGCACTTGTCTGTTGGCCTGTTGGTTATCCTACTGAGAACTCCCCGACAGTAACGAAGTGGCCCTACTAGTAGACTTCGGAACAGAGCCTGTCATGCTGTCCGAGCCAGGACACGTTTTTGAATGAATGCTTACTGCTGCGAATGAGGCCCACTCTCCATAAACAGGTCCGAGGAGAGAGGCCCGGGTCAGGCCTCGATCGCGGCTCCATCGGGGGAATCCGCGCCCAGGGAAGGCTCGGAGGTTGCTCCGCTGCGGCCGGGTCAGCCCTCTGGGAGGGACCTCGCGGAGCCTTCAGCGCTGGCCGGNGTACCGCACCCCCCGGGGACCCCTGCGCCCCTCCCCTCCCCCCTGGCCGCATGGACCGTCCCGCAGGCCGCTGATGCTGCCCGCAGCGAGGTGGCCCGGACCGCAGTGCCCCGAGAGAGGTAAGTGCTTGGAGGGCCTGGAGGAGGTGGGCGTCCGAGTGCTTCTCGAGGGGATGAGGGTGGAGGTCGCGCGTCCCGCTTCTGTTGCTTCCGTTGCAGCTGCGGTCACGTCCACTCCCATCCCCCACCTCCCTTACCCCTCCTTCCCGGGTTCGAATTCTCCCGGGAGTCGCTGTCAGCCTGTCTGGGAGGGGAGCTCACTGGGGAGGTACTGCCCTGTGAGCCCCACAGACTTGTCTCGGGCCACTCCGAGTCCGTCCCCTCCTTTCCCTGCTGTGTTGGGGCTGGCTGGAGTCTAGAAGGAGGGGGCACCATGGGCCAGGGCCCTGGAGAATGGGCACTTTGCCGTTCCCTGGCCTGCCTTGTCCTGCATCTTCCCTCATCCCCCCCCCCCCCCCCCCCCCCGCCGAGGAGCCAGCTGGCTCTAGGAAGCCCAGGGCCCAGCCACCTCCCTCGAGCCTGCCAGAGAGGTTGAGCCCGTCTGCCTCCCAGAAGACCAGGCCTAAGCCAAGGGACCTGTGACCCTTGGGTGGGGAGACTGGGCAGGGCCTCTGTGTGGGTGGACGTGACACTGGGCATCGGGACCATGCCCCCACCTCCTGGCAGCATGGTCAACTCATTCTCCCAGGCTCCTCAGGGCCCAGGCCAGGTGTCAGGAAGAGGCGTGTCCAGCCACCAGATCCTTGGAACTTAACTGGGGGTTTACCTCTCCTCCCATTTTGTGGACCAGGGTAGTGAGGCTCAAAGGGGGAAGTTGCTACCCTAGGCCTCTGGCAGAGCCAGGCTGTCTGTCCGTTCATCCTCTGCTCTACGGAGCTGGACTCTTTTGGATGGAGGGAAACCAGACAGCGATCTTCACCCACCAAGGACCCTAAGCCCCCAGCCTGACCCAAAGGACCTTGGGGGGTAAGCACGTGCTTCCCTGCAGAGGGCTTCCGGCCCCAGCTCTGCCTGGGTCTGGGCTCAGGCAGCATCGGCACTGCCCATGGGATTTCCCCTTGGTGCCTGAGGCTGGGTCACTGACAGCATGTGGTGGGAGAGGGGCACCTTGTCTGGGGTGGCGCTGGTGCTGAGTTGAAACGGCCTGGTAGTCAGTTCTGACCCATCCTCCCCACACGTTTGGTCCAGCTGGCACAGAAGCAGCCAAGTTCAGAACATGAATGGGATCCGGATGGGGAAGGTGAGAGCCCTGTTTCCACATCCTTGGCATAGGACTGTTGTCAGAGTGGGGACACCCACAGGGCCAGTGTCTTTTCTTGGAGGGGTCCCAGCAGGAACAGGGCAAGGGCAGCAGGAGGAAGGCTGGGAGTGTAGCAGGAGCTTCTTGCTCCCCGGAAGGGTGGGAGGTTCCTTGGAGGATGCTGAACTGTGTCTGGGGCCCCTTCGGGCCACTGGTAGTTTCATCCTGCTCAGGACTCTGCTCTTGATGTCGAGTTTTTTTCCAGTTGCCCCAGCATGCTTGGTGGAGAGGACCCAGGTGTGGCTCACCCAGCCCCACACTCAGCCCTAACTTCCTTTCCAGCCTGGGGCTGAGGCCTGACTGTTGGGCACCTTATACCAACTGTGAGCTGTGTGGATGCGGCCCCAGGGTCCCAGAGCCTTGTAGAAAAGGGGTCTGGCTTCAGGCTAGCACATGTGCAGAGATGTGGTTTTTATCTGGTGAGCTTAGTGCCTGCCTCCCTCTCAGAAGCGCCTGCTCTTTTCTGTGTTGGGTCAGGGGCAAGGAAGGACCAGATAATAGTCTCCAGGGCCGCTGCAGAGGCCACCAGGCCCCAAGAGGTTGAGCCACCATGGAGCAGCCCAGAGCAGCAGGCAGGGGTGGGGGCCCATCCACAGTGTGATCCAGCTGCCCAAACAAGCTGCCCGCTGGCCTGATCAGGCAAAACGGCCTGGGTCCAGTTCTGGACCCTACCATTTGAGGCCTTTGAAAGCCTTGACACATAGTCCCCAAAGAAAGGTGTGGTCTGGGAAAGAGAAGGCAGGGAGAGACCCTGAGGTGCCTGAGGGGCTGATTCCATATCAGTACGGCCACCTGGCAGTAGAAGATGTCCCCAGACCTCAGGGCCAGAGCTGGGGGGCAGGAGGTCCCAAAGAAGCATATCTGATCTCGTGAGAAAACTACGAATGGATTACTTTCTTAATGCATAAAGTAACAAAACAGCATTAATCACCATTGCTTCACCAGCGGCGACTGTTTGCATTTTGGAATTCCCTGCCCATCTTTTCCTGATTTTTTTTTTTTCCCTTCATCGCTGTTGTCATTTGAGTATGCGCGCCATGACACCTTTCTTCACTTAATTCTGCGTTTCTGGGCATTTTCTCCGTCTGTGTAACTTCACCTCTAAGAAGCTACATGGTGTTCCAAATAGCTCTGCTGTAGCAGCCTCACCCAAACCCTCGTACTAAGCGCGTGCATCGCTGTTTCCCATCTGTCGCCACTGTCACTGTTGTTACTACAGGCCCCAGAGCAGCCTGAGGTATTGGAAAGAGTGGGCAGCTTGGCACCCACCCGATGTTCCAGGCCGGGCTATGCCATTTAGGCTGGCACAGAGGGGCCTCGGACAGGTCACCCTCTGAGATGGGGTTCCTTTATGCACACAAGATGGGGGGCAATGCCTGGGCCGGGGGCCATAAGAGAGGAGTATGAGCTGACTCACTGAAGTACTAGAAAGTACCTGGTGCAGCCCCGGCTCCCCGGTAAGCACTTTGTAAGGAAAGGTTAACGTTCGCAGTGGACCCAGTGCAGGCTGCCTCAGTGTGTGGGGGTGATGCCCAGGCCAGGGTTGGCTGGGGGCTCGCCCAGCAGGGGGCTTTGCCCATGGACCCCTTCTGAAGCCGTCTTGTTCCTGAGGTATTGGGCTCTGTCGGGCTGTGCCCTGTCCCAGCTCCCTGCCTTGTCCCCTCCCCGTCACCACGCGGTTGGCTGGTCCAGGTCACAGACCTGGCCCTAGGAAGATGGGCTACTGGTTGGTTTCTGGGGCCTGGCCCTCCCCATCCCTCTTTGCCAGCGCCAGAGCTGACAGGACAAGGTCTGCTCTCCGAGAGCCCGGCCGCCGCCTGCCCCTAGCTTCTGCTGCTTCCTGGGCCACCCCTGAATTCCCCCGGTGGAGACAGAGGCCTACTTTCCCTGGGAAAACCAAAAGTTGGGCAAGGAGCCCAGGCATCCTGAGCCCCAACCGAGGGATGGCATACCAGCCTTGTCTCCCTACCCTGTCCCAGTGGTGGGGGGAAGGGAAGAAAACTGGAGGTGGGGGTGGGGCGGGGATGCCAGCCTCCCAGATGAGAGCTGGAAGGAGACATGGATGGCCCACAGATCACCGGGGACGTTCCGTGTGTCAGCAGCCTCCTCTTCGGCAGGTGTCCCAGGTGTGACCTGAGCACATACTGCTGTGGTACCCCCTGCTCCCTCTTCTGCTTCTGTGGAGACAAGAGTAACTGAGAGTACCCTCCTGGGCCACCCCATGGGCAGAGGGAGGAAATCAGTCTCAACCTGGCACTCCTGGGCCCAAGAGACCAGAGCCCCAGATGACCCTAAAGTAGCCCAGGGCTAATGTAGGCAGGAGGCCTTCCCCCAGGTGGGCCATTCAATACACGGATCCCCAGGCACATGATCTCAGATTCTAGCCGCTAGACTTGTGCCTGCGGAGTGTCTCCCTCCCGCCCGGTCTCGGCCCAGGGGAAGTGGGCATTACAACTGCCCTCCTGTCCCACAGCCTGGGCTGGGATGAGGTCACAGGGTGGGGCCCCCTCCAAGATGCTAGCCTGGCTGGGGCAAGCCCTTTGGGTGTTTCTCATTCCCCCTGCCTTATTTGGGGACAGGATGGGTGGAGGAGCAGGCTGGCCCCCATGCCAGGCAGGGAGCACTGCCTCCCTTCCTCCTCTCCTGTGGGTCCCTTCATTTGAGGGCTGGAAATAGAATCCGCTAAGTAATGATTAAAGTCAAATTCAGACCTAAAAATAAAGAGCTGGTAAAGGAAGAGCTAGTGTGCTCCCTGTGTGGTTGAGGGGAGAAGTGAGCAGGGCGAGGCTAGCTCCCAGGGCCAAGCCCCTGCTTCCCAGGAGAGGCCAGAGCCCACGGCAGGGTTGGGGGGGATCGGGAGTCCTCCACCAGCCAGGGGGCATCCCTTTTATCCGGCGTCATGCAGGCTTCACCAAACAGGCAGGCTGGCGGGACCAGGGAGAGAATCCCACTTTTCCTGTGGGGAGACTGAGGCCCAGAAGGGGAAGTGTTTTGTCCAGCCACTGTCCAGGAGCGCCCCTCGGCAGGCCCCCAGGGACCTGAGGGCCCCTCGAAGCCCAGCCTGCCCTTTCTGCCTGCTCGGTTTCTCTTCCTGGTTTTGAGGTACTGCGATGAGAGGCGCCTCTCATCACACACTAGCTGTGTACGCCTCGGCGGGGCTGGGCCTCCAACCGCAGCTTCCCTCCGTCCCCCTGCTCCCCACACCCGCCCCTTCCTGGGCCCAGAGCTGCAGGAACAAGCAGAAGAGAGGCGCCCCCCTGCCCCTGCTACACAGTTGGAGGCCTTGTGGGCGGTGAGAACCTGGCTGTCAGCTGACGCCTGCCCGCCCTGCCTGCCCGCCTGGCTGCTGTTGCTCCTTGGCCCTGGCCAGCCCCACACCTGGTCTTGACCCAGGCCCTTCATCCTGTGCTGGCATCTCGTGCTGTCCACGCCACAGGGAGACTGGAGGGTGGAGTGAAGAAGACCCTGAGGGCCCCCCTGTTGGCCAGTAGAGACTCAGAGAGGAGTCAGGGGAGGCCTGTGGTTCCACTTCCTGGCAGGGCTGGTGGGAGCTCAGAGGCTGGGGAGCTGCGTAGGCTGCAGCAGCCGGGAGGGCTTCCTGGAGGGGAAAGGCCATGAAAATCAAGAAGTGTTTGAGTTCCTTGCTCAGAGCTCTGCCTTCTATAGGGTTGCTGGCTTCTCTAGTTGCTGTGTGGCTGTGGACAGACTCCTGGCCTCTCGGGGTGACGCAGGATATGACAGACGAGCAAGGATTGGGCACACATGTCATTTCTGCTTCCCAGAGCGGAAGGCCGAGCTCTAGGCCGACCTCCCTTCAGCCACCTGCTCTTTTTCAGAGGATCTTCCATCCTGCCCAAGGAGAGGCTGGGGGCTTCTCTCCTGACCAAGTTCAGGCAGATCTTAGTTCAAATCCCTGCTCTGCCCCTTGAAAGGTGGGTGACCTGTCAGCCTCGTTCCTCCTCCTCTGTCAAACAGAGATGAACAGTAGAACCTCACAAGAGTTTTTGAGGATTAAATAAGTAACACAGGGTTGGCTCCGGGGGCTCTCATCCCATGCTTTCATTTTTACAGAGCTTCCTGTGGGGGGCGGGGGGGCCCTTCATGTTGGGCCCCGTAGCTTTACCTTCTGAGCTGTGTGTTCTGTGGGTCCCAGTTCTGAGGTGGAGAGACCAAGAATCTGGAGGGCACACTTCTTAGATGGTTCATGGGTCTCTGGCCCTCCGTCCCCCCACCTGTAATGTGCATAAGAGACTTCATGGTAGGGGCCAAGGACACTCATCATCTTTACGTGTTTGTTGGAGGTCAGTGCTGAGAGACTATATGTAAATGTAGGCAAATGGACACGCAAAGTCTATAGCCTGTGCTGGGGGGGTGGGAGGACAGAGGCCTGTGTTGGGGCCCTCGGGAAGGCCCAAGTCCCTGCTGCCCAGTGCATGTAGGTAATTAGGCTCCTGAGCGGTAATTAGAAACCTTTCTGGGCCGGGAGTGTCAGCTTCAGGCCGCAGCGGTGACTGGGGGAGGAGGCTCCCCATTAGCTTTCTGTAACTCCAGCCCCCACCTCTCCCCCAAACCACTAGATGGGATTTCCGGTCCCACAAGCCACTGGAGGCAGGAAAAAGCCAGCGAGTTGCTGTAATTTAGTTTTAAACATTTGTCAGCCATTAAACTCACCCCTGCCCCAAGGGTGCTGAAGGCTGAGGGAGGCCCAGGGCTAGGGAGGGGGACGGGGGGAGCGTCAGGCAGCACACTCTGGAGCCAAAGTGGGGCCATCCTTCCAGCTCTTTCCTGACCACCAGGAGGTTTAGGCATCTCCAAAGGTCTTGTGCCAAATTCTGCAGTCCCTGACCCTGAGACATGCGCAGTGGGTATGCTGAGGGCTCTGGACTGCCTGCCTGGGTTGGTGGGAACCCTCCAGCCCTCCAGCCTGGTATGTGGCCCGGGGGCATCGCGGTGCCCTCAGCCTGGGTGTCCTTTGCAAAACTAGAGGTGGGGCTGATTTTACTGCTGCCAAACCAGCCCGACTGCGGTGGTGCCCCGCCCTACTCAGGTGCACTGCTCTTTCAGAGGGGCGTGCCCACATTTGGAAATTCAGTTTTACTTCTTATCTGTCCTGTGACTGGTCAGAACTTCCGGGCTGGTTCAGAGCCTGTGTGGACTCCCACCCTGAGCTTTCTTCTGCCTTAATTAACTCCCTCCGTATCCCAGTTTTGGAAGCTTAATCCTGGCCTGGTCTAGCACATACCACCTCCCAGTTGCTTTCACTGAAATCCTCCCAGGTCCCGTCCCCTTCTTCCTGGAAGCCTTCCCGGGTTGCCCCCATCTCTCCTGTCTGTTGGGGCACTGAGCATACCTGGCCATGTCTGGTAGCCAGGAGGACAGAAGCAGGACGGCATTTTGGTGGTGGCCCTGGACCGGGCACAGAGAGAGATGAGTGGAGTTCTTAGAGCCCGCTGGAGGCTGATGGGCCCTTTTCTCCTCCTGTCCATTCGGGCCCACCAAGCAAGGGGCTCGTTGCGCAGGGAGGCTCCCAAAACCCCAGCTCAAATAATGTGAAGGCATAGGGGACATGCCTGTTGCTCTGGCGGCCACCCCTGCACCCCCCCCAGACACTCCAGCTGGGTCCTCTGGCAGGACTGAAGTCTCTGGGGGCCATGGGGTCCCTTGTGCACTTCCCTTTTCGGTGGGTATTTTTAGATGGGTGTAAACAGTTACTGAAGGCTCCCACGCCCCATTAGGCAGTGGAGTTTTGGTGAGGGGGGGCAGGGCTAGGAGCCCCTTGACCTGCCCTGGCCTTGACACATGACAGACTGTAAGGGCCACAGCTGCCCCCAGGGCAGGGAAAGGGCAACCCGGGAGTTTCTGGGCTCCCAATTCTCCTTTCTTCCCCCCTCCGCTCCAGCCTCTGCTCCCAAGAAAGGCCTGCCCGGAGGCTGCAGCCACTGACCTCAGTGCTTGGGCATAATGCCCGGCCTGTTCCCAGGACCCCAGCACAAGGGCTGCTGGGAGCAGAGTTTGGGGCAGGAAGTCCGAGTGAAGCGCTGACTTCACAGAGTTCCAGAGCCCCCTGTCCCCTAGTCTGTGGGTGTGGTGACAGCTGCTGTCCCTTTGGGGTTAAATATAGGCCCATTAGTTATGGGACCTCGGTATGATGCAACCAGCCTATCTTCTCCTTTCCTTTGTTGGTTCATTCATTCATTTAGCACTCATTCACCGAGCAGCCACTCTGGGCTCAGCCCTTTCTGGGGACATGAGTCAGCTCCCGGCCTTCCCCCTGCAGAGCTACCAGGCCAGGATCAGGGAGTTTCTCACTGGAGCGCAGGGAGGCCTGAGAGGCCGTGGAGGCCTGGGACAACCAGCACAGCCAGGGAGCTAAGGAAGGCTCCTGGTTCAAAAAGTGATTTATTTTCAATCTTCTTTTTAGGGGGAAGTCAGTAATAGATACATGTGGTTTAAAAAAAAAATCAAGAAGGACAAAATAGCAAATACACAAAGTAATTTTCCCTTAAACTTGACTCCCCCTTCAGATCCCAGAGGCAACCCCTGTTGTCAGTTTTCTCTTTCAAAGATAAAATGTGCATGTCTGAGTCCGGGGGTGACTCGTATGTCCACTTGAAAGACACAACTTGTAGCATAACATGGAAGATGGGTGTCCTGCCCCTTGCCTTTTGTCACAGCCTTTAATGTGGAGTGTTCCAAACCTACTAAAAGGCTAAGTAGGAGCCCCTGGCCAGCTCAGTCCATAGAGCACGTGACTGTTGATCTCAGGATTGTGAGTTCGAGCCCCACGTTGGGAGTAGAGATGGCTTAACAAAAAGATACTGATAATAGTAAAATAAAAAGCTGAAATAATAGTATAATGAATACCCATATATCCTTTACCCAGATTCACCAGGTCCTACTGTTTTACTGATTTGGTACCTCTTCTGTATACGTGTGTGTGTGTGTGTGTGTGTGTGTGTGTGGTTTTTTGCTAGTTCAAGTGTCAGTGTGGGTATCTCATCTTTCATTTCTAAGTACTTTAGCAAGCCGTGCACCTCTTACATAATCACAGCACCACGATCACACTTAAGAAAATTAACATTAAAATTCCATAATATTACCTAACACTTCCATTTTCCTAACTGTCCTCAAATGATTTTTATAGCTACTATTTTTTCCCTCTGAGCCAGAATCCAGTTTAGGATCATTCATTGAATCTCGTTGTCTCTTTCTCCTTTTTTTCCAGCTTTTCCCAAGGTGTGACTGACTTAAGATGTTGCATAAGTTTAAGATGTACAGGGTGATTATTTACCTGTATTACTAAACAATTGACCACTGTAAGGTTAGTTAACACCTCCTTCACCCCACATAAATACCATCTTGTTGTGTTGTCCTATTTCTTTTCTTCCTTTTTTTTCTTTTTTAATGTTTTATTTATTTCTGAGAGAGACAGAGAGACAGCATGAGCAGGGGAGGGTCAGAGAGAGAGGGAGGCACAGAATCCAACGCAGGCTCCAGGCTCTGAGCTAGCCATCAGCACAGAGCCCAATGTGGGGCTTGAACCCACGAACTGTGTGATCATGACCTGAGCTGAAGTCGGACACCCAACCGACTGAGCCACCCAGGCGCCCCGTGTTATATTTCTTTGGTGTTCCGTTTAATCTAGAACATTCCCCAGCCTCTGTTCGTGTGTCTTGTCCTTTATGACATTAACTTCAGGAGGCCGAGCCAGTTGCCGGTGCCATGCCTAACTGCATCTTCGCGATTTGAGTCGGGGTAACCGGCTCCACGGGACTGCCACCCTGGGGACACTGTGCCCTGCTCGGTGTGTCCTCCGTGTTTTTCCTCTCGCTGTGGCTGATGCTTAATTCGGTCACCTGGTTGACAAGGTGTCTGTGAGACCTACCTGCTGTGCAGGTGCTTTTTCTTCTTTCTAATTAATCCGTGGGGTGGTCTTTGGAAGCTGTGTCACTGTCTCGTTCCCCACAGCAGCTTGTCCTTCGGTGACTTGAACCGGAGGGTGCTCTGTGTCAGCACCTGAAGGTCTGTTTGCACCCTGTCACCGCTGGAACTGTCATTACCTTTTAGGGATATCTGGCCATATTACTTGGTCCCTTATGGATGAACGCAAAAGCTTGTTTCCCGATCTCTTGCTACCACAGACGGTTCCACGGGGGGTTTTAGGCCCACGTGAAACAGAAGTGATTCCTCATCTGCACCCCGGGGGCCGAGAGGAGGTTCCTTGGGCAGAGAGGAGGGAGGGAGTAGAAAGGGAGCACCAGGCAGGGAGTTGGAAACAGCAGGTGGGACACAGATCTGGCGGAGGTGCTGGATAGCCAGCAAGTCCCAGAAAAGCCAGGTGACTCCCCCAAGGTCACACACACGGCACGCTGGTGGCAGAGCCAGGACCGGAACTCAGAGCCCCTGACTCCCAGGGGTCTGTGCTATCTCTACACAAAGTAGCATGAAAGCAGGTCACAAAACCAGGAAAGGACCCCTGTGTACCTGGTCCAGGCCAAACTAGAAGCCTGAGTCCCTTGGAGTTCCTCCTAGCCGTCTGGCTCTTAGTCTCTGACCTGGATGGGGATGGCCCCGAGACCCTCAGGGTCTTAAGGAGGACCACTGAGCCACCCTGGGCTCGCAACTTCACGGGGC
>NW_027527920.1:471261-499808 GCF_008692635.1 Crocuta crocuta | reverse complement strand
GCGGGGGGGGGGGGGAGGGGGGAGGAACTGCCAGAGAGAGTCCACGGCTTGCAGTGGCCTCTCAGCACATCTGTGCCGAGGCAGGCCTGTTCCTGGTGCCAGGAGGTGCAGCCCCGGTTGCTGCAGGGTTATCCCTAACCCTATGTATGGATGGAAAAACTGGTCCCGAAGTCCTTTCCGGTAGAAAAAAGGAGAGGAGTCCATTCCTTCCCTGCTTTCCAGATCTGTGGCTGTCATAGCCCAGCCCCTCAAGGAAGCCCACCCTGACCACTCTAGCCATTCTTGCCCCTCTTTGGAGCACCGCATGCTTCTCTCCTCCCCTGCACTGTACTTTTTCTAGGCCAGTGTGGCCCTGGGCATGGTGCTCCTGGGGCGTGGTGCTCCCGGGGCTCGGGGATCTGACTCCTGAGCAGGGCATGATGCTTACTGGAGGAGTAAACCTCAGGCAAGGCCACTTTGCCTCTTGACCTCGCTCAAGGTCCTCATCGGTAAAATGAGGGCGTCAGTTGCCACAACTTGCCAAGGACGAGGCCTGGCACAGAATAAGTGCTCAGAAAATGGGGCCTGTTATTATTTTTATTATTATCCTCAAGTCAGTGGGGAGGCGGCGGCGGCAGCTGCAGGCCGGGAAGGGAGTGTTTGCAAACTGACANTGGGGAGTTTGGGGGGGAGGGGTTGGGGGGAGGGGAGGCATGGGGACATGGACAGCTAGCAGAGCCCGTGTTCAGAAGGGCCTGGAGGTCGAGGACCCAGCCAACCCCAGTGGAACCCTATCACCTCTAACGAGCTGTGCGACTTCACACGAGTCATTCAACCTTGTGAGCCTCAGTTTCCGCTTGTGTAAAACGAGGGTAAGACAGGCTCACAGCTCACCACAGCTTGCGGAGCACAGAGCCCAGTGGCTGGTGTCTCACCCCAGCTCAGTCGTTTGAATGTGTTTGATGATGGGGGGAGGTGTCTAGGCTTGGCATGTTAGTGGGCCCCTGTCTCCCTGTGCAGAGGTTGATGGGCTGGCCTCTGGGGACCAGAAGCACTGTGTATCCTGGGAAGAAGGGAAGCAGCTTTGTCTGGAAGAGAGGGAGAAGGTTTACGGCAGGCACCGGGGGAGGCCTTCCCAGTCCAGGGGTCTCCTCTCCCTCCACAGCCTGCTTATGGGTGGGCCTGTCCCTGCCTTCTAGGGTGAGGGATCTGTGGCACAGAAAGGTTGAGTCATTCTTCTGAGCTGCACACCCCACAGAGCCAGGTCTGCCTGACTTGAAGACTTGAAGCAGGGGTGAGGCCCGGAGGTGGTGGCGGCACTCTGGCTTCTGCTCTCCTCAGCTGCGTGCTTCTCTGCTAAGGGCCCCAGAAGCAAACCCCGGTTCCCCACATGGTCGCTCAAGGCTCCTGCCACCCTGTAGGGTGCATGCCAGGCGGTCCCACCTCCAGAGGGTCCCCTGACGGCAGACGGGTAGGGCGCTCAGATGGTCAGAGTCTGCCTCCCAGACTCCCTCCCTGTGAGCTGGCCAGCCAGTCCCTCACGGTGGTCCCTGTCCGCCCTTGCTCAGCTGCCCCACCACCAAGGGGTGCCTTCCCCAGCCAGCCTTCTCACCTTTGAAGCCCTCTGCCCATTAGGGCTTGGCTCTGGGGCTCCCTCCTCCAAGAAACCCGCCTACACCCTGCAGGCCTTGCTCGCCTGATACCCCCCCCACACACACACCCCAGATGCATGCCTGCTGCTGTCTCCTCCCACTGCCTGGCCTGGGGAAGGTGGTATTACGGCCTGGGGAAGGTGGTATTACGGCCTGGCCCTCGACCTGGTCCGTCTTGTCACATGAGCCTGGGAATGGGGCTCATGGAGTTTTTCTTCTAACACACTGTACCCATGAAGAAGTCCTTGGCCCTGTCTATGCTTCAGTTGCCTCAGTTTCCCCATCTGTAAAAAAAGAACAGTAGCCCCAGCCTCTCTACTTCCTGAGACAGGTACACAGGGGCTCCGGGCTTTGGGAAAATGCCAGCTGTCCAGGGAGCTCCGAGGGGGGCCGCAAAGTATGTATCAAAGTGTGTATGTGTGGGATGGATCAGCTTGCTGCCCCTGGGGCGTGCGTTGGCTGGGGTAACTTTTTTGGAAGGGCTCGACTTTATTGAAGTAAACTCCTACACCAAAAAGTGTGCCAATCGTAAGGGTGCCACAGAGAGAACTCCCCCTCCCAAGGGCACTTGCTGTCGTGCACCGTGGATTTGGTGTGTGCAGTGTGAACGGGACCAGGACCACACAGCATGCTCTTCTGTCTGGTGTCTCAATTACTACGACCCAGGAACGCGTCTTTGTTCCTGCACGTCCACTGCTGCGCGGCGCCCCTCCCCCTGACCGTGCCAAAGCTTACCCAGCTGACTCTTGACGGGCATCTGGGCAGTTCCCAGCGTGAGGCTGGTAACAACTCAGCCCATTTCAGGGGACACTGGCCCTGCATTCTCTTGCGGGTGTGCCTAGATGTAGGTTGACTAGGCCGTGAGGTGGGTGTACATTTGGCTACAGACCCACTGCCTGGGCACATTTTTATAGACAGAGGAACTGCGAGGCCCACAGAGAACGAGTGATTTTCCCAGGTTGCACTGCACCTTCACCAGATTTGCAGAGCGGTCCTGGGCTCCCCTCCCCCACAGACCACATAACTCACATCCGGGCCTGGGACTCGTGGGGCGGGTGGCACTGGTGCAGCTCACCTCCAGAGCTCCTTTGCCTGTGTTGGCCATTCAGTTGGGCTGTAAGGCTCCCCAGGGGCTTGGGGTCCATGACCCCTCTGTCCCTGGGGATCCTCCACCTTTGTGCTCCTGCTTCCTCCCTATCCAGTGCTCTTAGCCTGCTGAGACTGGAGAGGATGGCCCTCGCCCAGCTCCCAGCTGTAGAGGCCTTTGGTACCTGTTCACCGTGCTGCAGGGAAGGGGTGCGAGCTCCTCCGTGAGTCAGGGAGGCTGGCTCCTCATACCCCTCCTCAATCTTCCCCTTCTCCCTGCAGCTCTCATGGTACCAAGTGACAGGTCGGCCTTCCTGTGACACGGGGACGCCAGATCTTCTGAGAAGATGTCAGCAATACAGGTACCATGGGGGCGGGGATCTAGGGCAGTTGAGGGGGAGCCGAGCAGAAGAGAGAGAATGGGGGTCACATAGACCTGCTCCCCTTTTCCCAACCCTGGCTTTCAACAAGGGAAGGCTCTAGGGTGCACTGTTAGACCCAGGGCCCTCAATGTGGGAGTACCGATCTGGGGGCAATGGGGGAATCTCAGCTGGAAGGCCCCCAGATCTCTCAGGGGGAGGGCCACCTCACAGAGGCCAACCAGGAGGCGGTGACTTCAAGAGTGGGTGGGCGAGTGGGTGGAGATGGGCCCCTGGGCTGCATCCACCCGCCCACCTGTTGCCTGCCCTGCAGGCCGCTTGGCCCTCCGGTACAGAATGTATTGCCAAGTACAACTTCCACGGCACTGCCGAGCAGGACCTTCCCTTCTGCAAAGGAGACGTGCTCACCATCGTGGCCGTCACCAAGGTAATGAGGGACCTCACATGCCCACACCTACCCCCTCCCATCTCTGGATGTTCCTGCTGGGTCTGGGCTCCCCTGAAGGGGACGGTAGCCTGAGAGTGTGTCTGGGCTGCCCTCCCGCCAGGACCCAAACTGGTACAAAGCCAAGAACAAGGTGGGCCGTGAGGGCATCATCCCAGCCAACTACGTCCAGAAGCGGGAGGGCGTGAAGGCAGGCACCAAGCTCAGCCTCATGCCGTAAGTACTGCTCACTCCCCCAACTGCAGTCAGGGTCTCCCAGTCTGGGGAGGAAGGAAGACGAGAAGCCCTGGCTCCCCTAGAAGATTCAG
This sequence comes from Crocuta crocuta, assembly GCF_008692635.1. NCBI lineage: Eukaryota > Metazoa > Chordata > Mammalia > Carnivora > Hyaenidae > Crocuta > Crocuta crocuta. Next base: position 495,958 of record NW_027527920.1, on the reverse strand, counting down.
GAAGACAGAGGCAAGAGTAGGGGGTGGAATCTGTGAAGGCTTCTCAAGATGAAGGGAAGGGTGTGGGTGTTGGACCTCAAAGATGGGGGGTGGGCCTGGGAGGAGGACCAAAGGAAGAAGGATGGGAAGCAGGAGATGAGGGCCTCTGATAACCTGACTGCGCCGGTGGGGGCCATGGCCCGGTGCCAGCCGGAGGGGGGGGCTCCTGCGGAAAGTGGAGCCTGACAGGTACTCGGAGGGGTCAGTACCCTTGAGCCACCATGAGCCCCGGCCTGCCCCCCCCACCCAACAGCTGGTTCCATGGCAAGATCACGCGGGAGCAGGCAGAGCGGCTTCTGTGCCCGCCGGAAACAGGCCTGTTCCTGGTGCGGGAGAGCACCAACTACCCCGGGGATTACACGCTGTGTGTGAGCTGTGACGGCAAGGTGGAGCACTATCGCATCATGTACCACGCCAGCAAGCTCAGCATTGACGAGGAGGTGTACTTCGAGAACCTCATGCAGCTGGTGGAGGTGAGCCAGAGCACCCGGCACGACCCCGCCACTTCAGGCCACGCGGCCTCAGGCACGTGCGGCCTCTGGGAGCCTGTGTTTCCTCACGCCGTGAGGAAGCACCTGCTATAATGCCCCCACGGGCCGAGTGACACTATGCCCCACTTCACAGGTCAGGAAGCAGAGGTTCAGTGCAGTTAAGGGCCCTGCTTCAGGTCCCAGTTATAAATTAGAGGTGCCAGGACTAGAATCTGACTCTGTCTAATCCCAGAGCTAGGCCTCTCTCCAGGCACTTTGAACTACATGCCCAAATACGTGTGTGTAAGCATGTCCCCATGAGCTGCACCCTGATGGCTAGGGTCCACCAGGCTCCCACAGGTACGGGGATGTGCCCACATGTCCCTGCAACTCCCAAGGCCCGCTCTGCTAGCCCTGTTCAGGCCACAGCTGGCTTCCCAAGGCCCGCTCTGCTAGCCCTGTTCAGGCCACAGCTAGCCCTGTTCAGGCCACACTCTCTGCCCCTTCCCCCTGCCAGACTGGCTCGGCCTGTGGCTCAGGAGGGTCCCGGCCACACCTGACTAGAGGCTAGTGTTTGGACTGAGCCAGGGCTTGCTATCTGTCCAGCACTTGGATGTGAGGTGGCATGGGAAATGGGTCACGGATCTGAGTCTGGGCTGCCTTGACCCCTTCCCCAGTGGGAAACAAGGAGCTCTCCCAACCCAGAGCAGCTCCAGGCTGGGTGGGATCGGCCTCCACCGCCCTCTGGTGGTTAGAGCCAGGCGGTGCATGGGAGCTGTTGGCGCTCGGAGGGCTGGCCCTCGAGTGGCTGTCCTGCCCTCCACAGCACTACACCTCAGACGCAGATGGACTCTGTACTCGTCTCATCAAGCCAAAGGTCATGGAGGGCACGGTGGCGGCCCAGGATGAGTTCTTCCGCAGTGAGTGCCATTTCTGCCCCCAGCCCTCCTTGCCTGCCCACCTCCTCCCACCCTGGCACTGCCCCCGGCCCAGAGGCTCTGCACACCTCTAGGGTACTCCACACATGTGCTCCCGTCTGTGTCTGCTCTGACCCCTGCTCTGGCCTCACCTCTCACTGACCCCCTCCCCCCACCAGGCGGCTGGGCACTGAACATGAAGGACCTGAAGCTGCTCCAAACCATCGGGAAGGGGGAGTTTGGAGGTGAGCAGGAGGGCGCAGCGGCCCTGGGAGGGCCATGGGCCTGTGGGGAGTCTGGGGAACAACCTCGAGCCCTCTTCTCCCAGACGTGATGCTAGGTGATTACCGAGGGAACAAAGTCGCTGTCAAGTGCATTAAAAACGATGCCACCGCCCAGGCCTTCCTGGCTGAAGCCTCGGTCATGACGTGAGTCGGGGCCGAGGGTGGGTGCGGAGGTCACCTGCCAGGGATGGGGAGGAGATGGGGAGGCTTAGCCAGCAGACTGTGAGCACCCCCATCCCGCCCCAGGCAACTTCGGCATAGCAACCTGGTACAGCTCCTAGGCGTGATCGTGGAAGAGAAGGGCGGCCTCTACATCGTCACTGAGTATATGGCCAAGGTGTGCACCTCCCTGAGATCCCACCCCCATCCTGGAGCTGACCGCTTGGGCTTTCCAACTGCCCCTGGCCCCTCCCCACACCCTCCAGGCCCTGCTCCCTCAGGCCCCTCTCCAGCTGAGCTCTGAAGTCACCAGACAGGGCTCAGGTTTTGTCCAGACTCATCATCTATTCCCTAGGACCTCAGACAAGTCATGTTACCTCTCCAAGCCTCAGTTTACTCGTCTGTGCAGTGGAGCTAGTAACCAAGTTTACCTTAGAGATTTGTGAGCTTTAAGGACTAGTGCCTGAGAACTGCTGAGCGCAGTGTCCAGCTGCCAGAATCCCATATTCAGAAGTGATATTCTGACCCCTCCTGGCTCCTTCCCTCCCCTCGCATATTCCCCAAGTGCTTACTCAGCCCCAGCCCACAGTTCCAGAAGGCTAGAGGGCAAGTCTGACCTGTGGGGCCGGTTGGTCCGTCTGTCCTGCCCCAGGGAAGCCTAGTGGACTATCTGCGGTCGAGGGGTCGGTCGGTGCTAGGCGGAGACTGTCTTCTCAAGTTCTCGCTGTGAGTGGAGCAGCACCCTTTGGTGGGGTGGAGGGGAGGGGAGACCCTGCGGGGACCCTGCACTGCTGTGGGAGCCCTGTCTGAGGGGACATGTGTCTTGCTCTCTCCCAGAGATGTCTGTGAGGCCATGGAATACCTGGAGGGCAACAACTTCGTGCACCGGGATCTGGCTGCCCGCAATGTGCTAGTGTCTGAGGACAACGTGGCCAAGGTCAGTGACTTCGGCCTCACCAAGGAGGCCTCCAGCACCCAGGACACGGGCAAGCTACCAGTCAAGTGGACAGCCCCAGAAGCCCTGAGAGAGAAGGTGAAGCGGGCCTCCCCCCAGAGCCTGAGGAGTGGTGGACGGGGCTCCTGGGTCACCCCTTCCCCCACAAACCCCTGGGATCTGACTCCACTTCTCCCATCCGCATGGCAGAAATTCTCCACCAAGTCTGACGTGTGGAGCTTCGGAATCCTTCTCTGGGAAATCTACTCCTTTGGGCGAGTGCCTTACCCGAGAATTGTGAGTCGGGTGCTGGGGCCAGGGCATGGCTGGGGCTGATGGTGAGGCTTCGGGCATGGGAGGGACTGGCAGGGGAGGGGGCCTTTCTGGGCCCTGCCTCCCATTCTGAGGCCTAGAAGCCACAGACCCGCCCCGGGGACTTCCAGGCGGCCTGCTGGGCCAGGCTCTGAGGCCCAGGTGTGAAGGGGATCGCTGCAGCGGAGTAAGGGGCCCCTTGGGTGCGGGGCCCCACGTGGACTTACGCTGCCCCCTGCCCACAGCCCCTGAAGGACGTCGTCCCTCGGGTGGAGAAGGGCTACAAGATGGACGCCCCGGACGGCTGCCCGCCCGCCGTCTATGAGGTCATGAAGAACTGCTGGCACCTGGATGCCGCCACGCGGCCCTCCTTCCTGCAGCTCCGGGAGCAGCTCGAGCACATCAAAACCCACGAGCTGCACCTGTGACCGCCGGCCACCGCCCGGGCCGTGGGCCTGTGGGGACTGAACCTGGATAGATCGTGGACCCGGTGCCCCCACTCGCCAGGCCCGAGCCTGAACTGAGCCCAGCGGGCCGGGGGGCCTCTTTCCTCTGACCCAGCCTGTGCCCCCTCTGGCCTCCCAGAGACCCCGCCTGGGCCTGGCACCTTTTCTCATGGACCCGCCTGTGGGGCTCAGGAGCCCCGTGAAGGGCCAGGAAGGGAGGAGGCTGAGGAGCGTGAGGCGGACGCCCCCTACCACGGTCAGGCTCCCCCTGGCCTCCCATCTCTCGCCTTCTTAGAGTTTTATTCCTTTCCTTTTTTGAGATTTTTTTTCCCGTGTGTTTATTTTTTATTATTTTTCAAGATAAGGAGAAAGAAAGTACCCAGCAAATGGGCATTTTACAAGAAGTACGAATTCTTATTTTTTCCTGTCCTGCCCACGAGGGTTGGGGAGACCAGGCCCCTCTCTGGGGGACCCATCAACCCAGCCTTGTTCCCCGTTCCGTGTCCCGTGTCCCGTGTCGCCTCGGTCGCCCCGTGTTTGCGCTTGACCATGTTGCACTGTTTGCATGCGCCCGAGGCAGACGTCTGTCAGGGGCTTGGAGTTCGTTCATGTGCCGCTGCCGCCCACCCACCTGCCTTGTGAGACGGAATCGTAATAAACCACTCCATGAGGACTCGCTGCCCAGCCTCGGCGCTTCCTCCGCCGAGCCTGCCTGGCCCGCCTGGCCCCCTGTCCCCATGCCATCTTGTCCATCCCCCTGTCTCTGTGAGCGGGGCTGTGCTTGCCCTGGGAGTGGAGGGGGGTGGGGAGCACGGCCGGGAGATGTAGCCGCCGCTTTGTGTCAGCTGCACGAGCGAGTGTCCTGTGTCTGCCGTGGGGGGGCTCTCACCCCCCCCCCCCCCCCCCACCGTCCTGCTGTGGCCTGAGCTTGGCCCTGGGGCTGTCCTGGGCTTGGGACCCCATCCACAGGGTAACGTCTGAGGGACCCAGCTCCCTCGGTTGCCACGTTCAGGCACAAGGAGGGCCGAAGCCGAGGATGGGAAAGGAAGCCAAGCCCGACTGGACGGAAGCAGGGTCTCTGGTGGGAGGCAGCATAAATGTCTCCTGCATCAGAGAAGGTGTTGGCCCTGGAGAGTGAGGGAAGGGGAGGCTCTGAGCTGCTGGTGGATCTCCTGACTCGCCCACGATGCAATAGGGCTCCCCTGTTCCCTCACGTACGCCCCGCCCCATGCCTGAGGATACAGAGGTGGGGGCCCTTCTCCACCCCACCTTGGGGGCCACAGATCGAGAATGAGCACGAGCCATCGCATCTCCTCCCCTCACTCCGGTTCCCGGGTGCTGTGGCCAGTGCAGGAGCTACACAGCCGGAGGGAGGCTCATCTCATTCACTGGGACCGGCAGCTGGGGCTCTGACCCCGTCCCTGCCAGCAGGACCGGAAAGCCAGGGAGTTCTGACTGTAGTGTGTCTCGTGTCTGCCCCCAGGCCAGGGCGGGAGCCTCCTCACCCCCCTACCCGTTCCCTCCGCACATTGAGAGGCTCGTTTTTCTAAGACCGGACCGTTCTCCCATGACATCCGAATACCTGCTTTGTGCCAAGACTGGGGTGCAGCAGTGAGCAAAACAGACCTTGTAGAGTTTCCAGATGGGAAGACAATCAGACAACTACAAACTGATAATATGCTATGGGAAAAGCATGTATAACACAGGAGTCAGATCTTGTCTGTAGGTCATAGAGGGCTTCCCGAAAGAGGCAGCATGTAAGCTGAGATCAGAAGGATGATCAGGAGGAGTGGGGGGTGGGCAGCAGCATTCCAGGAAGAGATGCCGGGACAGGAGGTAGGACAGCTTGTTCCGAGGTCTCTGGAAAGATGGTGAAGATGGGCGGTGAGCCTTGAGGTGGAGAGGGACGCAGGAGCGAGGGTTTGGCTTTTATCGCACCGAGAGCCACGGGGAGCCTGTGACAGCTCTGAGCTACTGGTGAAGTTCCAGGGAGCACAGTGAGGACTGATCAACGTAGGAGAGGATGGTGGGAGTGGAAGGCCTCCAGAGGGATGTGAGGTAAAGCTGAGTGAGTGAACTTGCCAATGGATTCATAATGTAGGTGAAGGAGGGAGCGGGGCCACTGTGACCCCTGGTCAGCAGGATGGCTGGGGGTGGGGGGTGCACCAGGAGACTCCCGTTCTGAAGGAAACATCATGAGTTCTGTGAAGGACACGCTGAGTTTCAGGTGTGCCTTTGAACTGCCAAGAGGCCATGAGCAGGTTGTTGGAACCCAGAGGCTGGAGCGGGGAGTCAGAGTTACCAGCGTGGGGCTTGGATCTAAAGCCATGGACAAGGAGGAGGTCACTTTGGGAGGATGTGCAGAAGAGGAGATGTCCCAGGACCATGTCTGGGGGTGCTCTGAACATTCAAAGGCCTAGGAGAGGAGGCTGACCAGGCAAGATAGAGAGAGGGAGGCAGCAGAGTGCCCTGTGACAGGCGAGGGACAAGCCAGCAGGTCCCCTCTTCCCAGAAGACCACACGGAGCCTGCTGCTGGTGTTGGCCACGAGGAGGTCGCTGGTGGCTTTAGCAAAACCTGGGTTTGCAGGGGTGCAGATTCGAGGCCTGGCTAGAGGAGGGTGCGAGCCAAGTGGGAAGGTCGCCAGTCTTGGGAGATCCAGCCGTAAGAAGAGGAAAGTGGATGAGGTAGAAGATTGGAAGGAGGCAGAGGTCTGATGCCAGAGGGAATGACACTTGCCTTCTGGCCGTGTCTACTTGCTGAGCGAACAGAAAAGAAAGAGGTGCAGGAATGGTAGTGACCGAAGGGGGAGGCTTCCTGAGAGCACAAGGGCGTGTGCCTGCAACGGGAGCCCGCGTCCTGATGAAGGGCAGAGGGAGCCATGGGCGATGCCCCGGTGGCGGGGCAGGGAGCACTGGTTTAGAGTTTGCTGATGCCTGTGGTGTGCTCTCGCCACGGCCCATGTCAAGCTCCCAACCTGACCTCACTGAAGGCACATCTGACCATTGGCTCACGTTCAGAAACCTGCAATGGGGTCAGAAGCAGGACGCAGGAAGGGGCAGGAAAGGGCAGTGTCCAGCGGATAACGGGCTGCGGGAATGCAGGCCCAGGTAGCCCGGCGCTCCCAGGCTTTCCGCCTGGTGCTGTGTGAGTCCTCCCCATCCCTTCCTGACTTCCTTTCTCTCACTTGGTTTGTGGCTCTCTTGTTCCCTCCTTTCTTTTCTCCCATCCTTGTCTTCTGCTCTGTGCTGGCCGCTGGCGTATCACAGAGGGCAAAGTGGAGTTCTTCCCCTCAAGGAGCTGGTGAGTAATAGGGATCCCACTCAGGCTCAACTTGGTGCCCAGAAATCTGGTGAGGTGGAAGAGGCAGGAGGTGCGAGGTGGCTTCTCCAACACGTGGACATCAGGCAGGGACAGAGAATGAGGTGTTTCCGGCAAAGGAAGGGCACTGCCTGGGCACAGTGCTGAGGTGCCCTGGCTGGATGATGTGCTGAAGCGCAGCTGGGCCCAAGGAGCCAATCAGGGTCTTTTGGGAGGAAGTAAGGCTGGAGAGAACGCAGGGCCCAGACCCCGCTGGCTTTGCAGGCCCTGTGAATTTAACTTCATACAAAGATGGCCAGGAGCGCCTGTGTTGAGGCACAAGCAAGGAGTGGTGTGGTCCGATCTGCATTTTAGAAAAATAATTCTGGTTATAATCTGGCCCTGGGGGGTGGGAGTGTCCAGAGTGGGGTCAGCAAGACAGAGAGGAGGCTATGGTCACCCAGGCAGGAGGTGACTGGTGGTGGCCTGGACTGGGGAACCCATAGGAGGCGGAGAGGAAGGTGAACACAGCTGACGTTGTACTGAGCTGAGGGCTCACTGCCTGCCAGGCCTTACTGTCTATGCACACTGCATGTGTCATCTCATGTCCCCCTCCAGTCAACTTCTGGGGATATATGCCATTATTACCCCATTGTAAAGATAAAGAAAAGGCTTGGGGATCAGAGGATCAGGTAATGTAATATAAGAGTAGCAAGAACAACTTGAAGAGCTCGCTCCGGCTTGACAAAGTGGGGGTTGCCATCCATGAGACCCTAGCCCTGGACCAGGAGGGGCCGGAGCCTGGAGACCGTGAGTCTCTTTTGGACATGTTGTCTGGGGGCCTTTGTGACATCCAAGCAGAGATGTCCCCTGAAGAGTTAGACATTCATCCAGGCCCGCAGCTCTGGGACAAGCCGGGTTGACTGTAAGAGGTTTGGAGGTCATGAGCATAGCAAGAGCGCTAGAAGCCACGGACGTGGGCGAACTTGGCCAGGAACCATGCGGAAAGTGAAGAGAGGCGCAAACACGGGAGCCCCAGTGTGAGGGGCCAGGAAGGAAGGGCAGTGGCAAAGGGGCAGCTAAGGGGGGCTGTCAGGGGCAGGGGAGTCCTGCGGGGAGCGAGGAAGCTTCTCAGAGCACAGGGGAGGGGAGATGAGGAAGTGGCTGTTCACGCCATTCCACACTGCAGAGACAAGTTGAGTGTCCATTAGAAGCACAGAACAGGGGTCACCATCAGGCCTGGGCTGGAAGCAAGAAGGACGGAGTGGCAGGCGAGGGAGCGGGGCCAGACCCGGGCCCTCCTTTCCACCGCATGGCCGTGGAGGTGAGGGGCCAGCCGGTGGAGGCGGCTGAGGGCTTACTTACTGTTGAGAAATGAAAGTTTTATTTTCGCGTGTCCTAAAATTTTCCATGTACCTCCTTGATTTTAATTAATTCGTAGAGCTTCAGGCACAGAACCCTACCGGGAACTTGCAAAGCACAGTAAAACTTCAGCCAGCCGGAATCCTGAGTGAATGAGCCGCTCTGGAAAATGAACATTTATCGGAGTGAAAATACGTGGAAGAGAGGCTTTCTTTTTAAAAACATTTTCAGTATGGAAATAATCATACAAAATATGCAGTAGGGAGAAGACTATAATGAACCCCCACAGCCTCCCAATCCCACATGAACAGCCGCTCCAGGCCAGTCCTGTGCCCTCCACACCCCGCCTCCCCCAAACTCTGAGACGCTTGGAAGCAAATCCTAGACATGTTATCAGTTCACTTGTACAGCTTTGGTACGCTTCTCTAAAAGGCAAAATGCTTTTTTAAAAAATGTAACCACAATACCATTATTACTCCTAAAACCTTTAAACAATAATTCCTTAATTTAATCAAGCATTCATTGTTCAGATTTCCCTAACAGTCTCATTCCACCCTCCCCTCCAAGTTGGTGGGTTAAAATTAGGCTCCAAACAAGTTTGCACATTGCACATATTTGCTCTGTCAAAACCCCCCTTTCTTTCCCGTTTCTTTTTTTTTTAATTTTAATGTTCATTTATTTTCAAGAGAGAGAGACATAGTGCAAGCAGGGGAGGGGCAGAGAGAGAGGGAAACACAATCCGAAGCAGGCTCCAGGCTCTGAGCTGCCGGCAGGGTCCGATGTGGGGCTCAAACTCACGAACCACAAGATCATGACCTGAGCCGAAGTGGGACGCCCAACCGACTGAGCCACCCAGGTGCTCCTCCCTTTTTTTTTTTTTCTTCTTGTAATTTATGTGTCAAGGAAACCAGGCTGCCTGGAGGTATGTGGGTTTGGGTACGTGGGGCAGAGCTGGGCACCACAGCGGAGCGAGCAGGACAGGAAGTCCGGGGTCGGCAGGACGATGGCCAAACGGTCGGGACTTCCATCTGCGGGCAGGAGGCAGGATGTGGAGGCCCATCCTGAGCAAGGGGAGAGGCCAGGGCTGCTGAGGGCTGGGGCCCGTCCTCATGATCCCTGAGGCCATTCGGCTGCCGGAGCTGAGAAAGGGTAGAAAGACGGCCAGGGCCCAGGAATGGGGCAGAGCCAGGTGGGCGACAGGTCAGGGGTCAGGCTGGAGATGACGAAGGGGCTGGGCCTGAGGTCAGGCCTAGAAGGAACAGGGTGTCTGTGTCGGGGATGAAGGGAGAGGAGAGTGCCAGAAACCAGCTCCTCCCCACCGGGCCTAGTCCCCGGGGCCCCTCCCCTGGCCTCCCAGCTGCAGCTCCACCCTGGGGCCCAGACACCAGTTCCCTCCACAATGCTGGTGGTCAGTGGCCCTGACGCCTTGTTCTGCCTTCTCCTCCTGCTGCTCCTGGGCTCCCACAACCCTGTGGGGGCCAGTCCTCCCCAGAGAAGGTTTGAGTACAAGCTCAGCTTCAAAGGACCAAGACTGGCGTTGCCTGGGGCTGGAATACCCTTCTGGAGTCATCATGGAGGTGAGGGGCGGGGTAGGGACCAGCCATGCCCAGGTCCCCGCATAGGGCTGGAGGGGCTGACCAGCTCTGGGCGGCTGTGCCTGCCGGTACCAGCCTCTGCCCAAGACAGGACCCCAGGACCCCTCCCAGGCTTGTTTCCTGTTCCACCCACCACAATCCCACCCCGTCCGCTAGTCTCCATTTCTCCTCTCCGCCTCTCTCCTCTGCCCTAGGATTTTCCGCTTTTCCTTTTGCTTCTCCTCGGACCCCCTCTTCTTCCTCTGCCTCTTGGGCCCCTAAACACACGCGTGCTCACGTCCTGAGTCCCAGACACACAGACACAGGGCAGCCGGGACCAGCACCAACCTCCCTTCTCCCTGCTCCTTGCTGCCGAGCCTGTGGCTGTCCGTGAGGATGGGGGGACTGCCCGAAGGGAGGCACCCTCGTGGCCAGCTGCTTTGCCAGAGAGGATGCCAGGTCTGCCCTGTGTGTGTGTTGGTTGGAAGCAGGCATGACAGCATCTTAACTTCAGGAACTTCCAAACCCAGACCCTACAAAGAGTCTGTCTTCTACTCGATCTTGTTCATAGAGGATTTGTGGGGACTTACAAGGACCTACGCAGTAGCAGGAGCTTAAGTCAGGAAGGAGCAAGAAGAATGAGACTTGGTTAGGGCCAAGGCATGAAATGAATCCAGGGACATGGCTGGTTGCCAAAATACACTGTGAGGTCTGCCCACCCTTCAGAATTGGGCCATAGATCTGGTTCAGAGGCACCTAGCAGGCAAAGCGAAAAGAGAAAGCAGATCCATTATGTATGTCTGTGTCTATGAGATGTAAGTTCTGAGAAATGGCATGATTCCTGATGGAGAACAGAACAGGGGGACGACAGGCCCTGTCAGGAGAGTCTTGGCCCAATCTTCCCTCACAGAGGCATGGGAGGTAAACAAAGGAAAGGGCTGATTCTCACAGCAACAAGCCAGGCCCTGCCTCAAGCCTGGGATGGCAGGGCCTGTAGGGCACTCACTGCCTGCCAGGCGCCTTGTCAAGTCAGGAGTGTCACAGAGTGCAGCGGGGAGCAGAGGCGCATCCTCCAAGATCACGCAGTGATATGCTCACTGTCCATTCATTCATTCCCTCACTCACTCATCCTTATTATTAGTCTTCCGCCACCATGCCCCTCTGTGCCCAGGCCAGAGACACAGGGCAGAGTCAGACTCGGGGAGCCCACACTTTGGGCAGTCCTTGCCTCCCACAAGTCACTTCGAAGGCCCCCGGGACTTCTGGCCTTGCAGCCTCCCAGCATCCCTGCCCCCAGCCCTGGCCTTTGCTGAGCAAACAGCCTGGATTAGCAGCCTCCGGAAAGTCCTGGCAAGGACTGGGCCTTGGGCCAGGTTCCAGGCTGGCAGGCCAGAGGGGTGGGGAGCCAGCTGGGGTGAGGCCTCTGAGCTCCCTTCCTCTGATTCTTGCCAAGCCTGCCTCAGTTTCTCTGCCCTTTCCTTCCTCTTACCAGATAGGCCTCCCCCGCCCTGGCCGCTGTGAATTCTCTCCCACACGCTCCCTTTCCTCACAGCCCTGCCAGCCTCTCCTCACCCTTGCTCTCAGGCTCTCCTCACCTTGCAATGTCCCCTGGGGACCTGCACCAGGAACCTGCCCCACGCCCTGCCCCTCCCTGCCTCAGTGGGCCACCCTGGAGTGTCTCATGCTCTCACAGCCTGGAGTCCTAAACCCCAACATGACTGTTTGCACAAACTACTCTCCTGTGTCTGGTGGCTCCGGGCATGTCCTTTCCTTCACGGGGCCTGTTTTCTCGCCTGAGAAACAGAAAGGGGTGGACGCAAATCTCTCTTGTCGGAAAAACTTGTAAAGGTGTCACTTGAACATGGCAGGAGTCAGGGGCGCCGACCCCACACACAGCGGAAAATTCGAGTATAACCTGACTCCCCCAAAGCTTAACTGCTAATAGCTTTACCAATAACATAGACAGTCGAGTAACACATATTTTGTGTGTTGTGTGCATTATATACTGTGTAAAGTAAGCCGGAGAAGAGAAGAAAATGTTATTAAGAAAATCATAAGAAAGAGAAAATACATTTACAGTATCATGCTGCATTTATCAAAAAAACTCCACATCTAAGTGGACCGTGCAGTTCAAAGCTATGGACTCAGGGGGAGCGGGGTTCCAATCCACTTAGTTCCTTAACTTCTCTGAGCCTCATGTGTCAAGTGGGTTTTATAAAAGCAGGCAGCATAGATGTGTGGTGAGGCTTACGTGGCAAGGGCCCACCCGCTCTGCTGGGCTCCTTGCCCCACTTCTTCAGTGGGCTCCCGTGTCCCACAGCCGGCCTGTCATTTAATGGCAGGCCTTGACGTTACTCCCTTCCTCCCTCGGAGCCCAGCCCAGGCCAGTGAGGGAGCGTGATGGGGGAGTAGGGGACGGCGGGGCCCCCGCCCTGAGCTGCCCTGGTCACACAGACGCCATCCCGGGCCTGGAGGCGGTGCGGCTGGCCCCATCCATGCAGAACCGCAGTGGCGCCGTGTGGAGCAGGGACCCTGTCCTCTTCTCCGCCTGGGAGGTGGACATGCAGATGAGGGTGACCGGGCCAGGGCGGCGGGGAGCCAAGGGCATGGTGAGTGGCCCCAACCGAGGCCCGGAGGAGGGGGTGAGTCAGGGAGGGGAGTGGTGAGCCCAAGCTTCCAGTGTCCCGCAGGGTCCCCTGGGCTGAGCAGCTGGGGCCCCGCAGGCCGTGTGGTACACCCGGGGCAGGGGCCAAGTAGGCTCTGTCCTGGAGGGGCCGGCCTCGTGGGATGGCATCGGGATCCTCTTCGACTCCTCCAGCGAGGACACCCAGGTGAGTAGTGANTACCCATGGCTCAGGCTGCCTGTCATCTCCCATGCAGAACAGCCCCACCATCCGTGTGCTGGCCAGTGATGGGCACATTCACTACGAGCCACGTGGGTAAGGGCCTGTCCGGACTGACCCATACCTCGTTCCTGGGCCCCGGGGGCCTCAGCGGCTACCCACACTGTGTACGCCAGGCCCTGCTCAGCTCAGCTGATGGCTGCTGCCCTGGAACTCCCTCTGCCTTGTCCCTGCTGTGCCTTCTCTGGGACAGGGACCAGGGTTTGCTTGCTCTTCCCAGGAACTGCCCACTGAGTCCTTAATTCATTCAAACAAACGGTCCCAGGTTGGGAGGCAGGGTGTGAAACGACACCGGTCACAGCCTGCACTGAGTGTCGTCACTCACACCATCTCATCTGAGCAGCAACGCATTTGAGAAGGGGAGATTATGAGTCCCCAACTACAGGTGAGGGCACTGAGGCCCAGAGAGGTGGAGCAACTTGCCCAAGGTCACACAGCCCTGTGCCGGGCTGAGCTTTGAGGTCAGATGGTCCCCACCCTTTTCCTGCGCCAGCTGCCTGGCTGCCAGCGTCTTCCCTTTCTCCCCATGACGATGACGATGAAGACTAGGCTTCGCATCCCACCCAGGCCGGGCTGCCTCCTCAGTAGTTGGGCCGGTTCGTGGGTGCCTTTCAGCACACATCCATTAGCTCATAACAATTAGAGTAATTGCTAGCATTTATGGAGCGGGCTTACCTGTCTGCAGGGCACAGCGCCAAGCACTTCACATTCATTGTCTTAGCGAACACTCATAACAATGTTATGAGGTAGTTCCAATTATTATCCTCATTTTAAAGATGGGGGAACTCGGTTTGGAAAGATGTGGTCATTTGCCCAAGGTCACACAGTTAGAGTGCACATCGCAGAGCTGGCTTCTCCCTGCTCTGGCAGGCCTCCCTCTTGGCCCGAGGCGGAAGTGCCTTCTGTGTGTCTGTCTGTGCGCCCAGAGAAACCTGGCACCTCTCAGGCCTGCAGAACTTGGCTCTTGTTGTCTGTCCTGAGTCTGTCCTGCTGCAGATCAAGCCCAGCAGAAAGGAGAAGAAAGGGGAGCCCTCCCCAGAGGCGCAGGGGGACTTGGAGTNGTAGAGCTCTTCTGTTGCTCCAGGCTCTGTCCCCGAGGGAAGAGTCACAGGAAGGCCTTGGCGTCTCCTGCCACTTCCGCTAAAGAAGCAAGGAAGACTCACGCTGGACAACAGGGACACGTTCCATCCCGGGTGACCCGTGAGGGGGGTGGTGGTGCTGTAGGCCTGGGCAGAATGGCCCCTGGGACCACCCCCACTGGCCAGGCCTTGGGTCCCGTGTGGCCCAGCTAGACTCCAAGTGCCCACAGGGATGGAGCCAGCAGGGTGCTGGGCTCCTGCCACCGAGACTTCCGCAACCTGCCAACCCCCCTCAGAGCGCGGATCACCTACTGGGGTCAGAGGCTGCGCGTGAGTAGCCCTCCCTGCTTTTGCAGACTCTCCGGGTAGGGAGTGCAGACTAGAGGACTCGGAGCTGCGGAGTTGCAATGGGAGCGCCCCGGGTCTCAATGGACTCGGGCCTGGGACACCACACAGGTGTCCTGGCACATACAGGTGGCACCCACACGGGACCCACCTCCTCGCGCAGACTCCTAACTCCCAGAGCACATACTTCCGAGGGCTGGCGTGGGACCCCGCAAGCATGCCCCTGCACGCCATGCCGACACCAAGCCGGGCGGCTGCCCGCCCAACCTTAGAACCAGGGAACCCGATGAATCAGAGGTGGGGGGTGATAACCCGCTGCTGGGGTCAGGGGAGGGGCGGGGGATCCATCCGGCAGGGGCTCACTCCTCTGCGCCCCGCAGGTGTCCTTGAACTGTGGCCTCACTCCCAACGACTTAGATGAGGTCTGTGTCGACGTGGGTCCCCTGCTTTTGGCTCCTGGAGGTTTCTTTGGGGTCTCGGCAGCCACTGGCACCCTGGCAGGTGAGGGCCTTCTGGGCAGGTAAGAGCTGAGGAGTGGTACCGAATGAAACATCCCAGCACACCTAAAGAGCTCTGGGTGTAGGGCCAGCCCCTTCCTCTCTGCGTGGTCTGGGCAAGTCATGCGCCCTCTCTGGGCCTCTGTTACCATCGGGGCAAGGTCATGTCTGCCTTGCAGAGTCGCCGAAAGTCTCAAACAGGATAGAGCACAAGAAGCTCTTACTCCAGAGGCACCTGGGTGGCTCAGTTCATTAAGTGTCTGACTTTGGCTCCGGTCATGATCTCACGGTTCTTGGGTTCGAGCCCTGCAACAGGCTCTGTGCTCAGAACCTGGAGTCTGCTTCAGATTCTGTGTCTCCCTCTCTCTCTGCCCCTCCCATGCTCACAGTCTCTCTCTGTTTCTCAAAAAAAAAAAAAAAGAAGAAGAAGCTTTTACTCCAGGGATGGCCCTCTGAGTGGCCCAAGCTGGGAACAAGTGGAAGAGACACTGTGAGGACACTGAGGAAACTAAAAGGGTGTAACACAGGAAGGGTCCAGAGAGGGACCCGCAGCTGGAAAGCAGGGTGCAGTCTGAGAGTGGGCATTCTTGAAGGCCTGGACTTCAGTCTTTAGACCGTGAGCACTAGGGAGCCACGGAAGTTTCTGAGGAGGAGAGTGGCATGGTCTCAGAGCCATGCTGAGGAGGTGGCCATCGTGTGTTGCTTCTGCCACCCTGGGGCCTGAGGGTGTCACGCAGTCTGTTGCCGTGGCTCTAACCCCAGACTGTCCAGTTTTCCCACTCACTGTGGGCCCACCCAGGCTCTGCGTGTCCACCCAGCTGCTTGTCTGCCCCTCACACCTTTCCTGTGAAGAGAGCAAGACGAGGGTCAGAGCTGCCCAGAGTCACCCAGATTTCCTGCCTGCCTGGAATATAATGGAGGCTGGGGGGTGAGGGGGAGGGCTGAGTAAGTGGGCTCCTGGGTGAGGCGGGGGTCTTACCTTCCCTTCTCTACCCCCTTCCCCCCCCCCAGATGACCATGACATCCTGTCCTTCCTGACCTTCAGTCTGAATGAGCCGGATCCAAAGGTGATGCCAGCCCTGGGCCAGCCTTCAGGGATTGCTGGGGGAGAGACAGTCCAGGGGCCCCGCCCCAGATGTTTCTGCCTGTGTCATGGTGCAGCCAGTCCTGTCATTCCAGCCGATATCTCTACTGATCTCTCTCTTTCTCCCTCTCTCTCTCTCTCTCTCTGTGAGCTGCTCAGACCAGGCCTTGTCCAGAGTAGTGCTGG
Source organism: Crocuta crocuta (assembly GCF_008692635.1). Lineage (NCBI taxonomy): Eukaryota > Metazoa > Chordata > Mammalia > Carnivora > Hyaenidae > Crocuta > Crocuta crocuta. Next base: position 480,068 of record NW_027527920.1, on the reverse strand, counting down.
GGGCCGCATGTGACCTAGAGCTAGGCCCTGTCCCCAACCACTCCCAGGCTGGCTGAGAGCTGTGGGAACATAGAGGACAGGTCCTGACCAGCTGAGGGAGCAGGGAAGGCCACCCAGAAGGAAGGTGTGAGCTTGAAAGGGCAGAGAGAGTAGCTAAGTGGAGGAGCAGCACAGACAAAGGTCTGAGTCCTGAGAGCGTGGGGATCGGCAGCAGCGGAGCCTGAAACCGCAGGGCCTGGTGGGCGGGGTGCTTCTTCCCTGGGTGGGATGAGTGTTGGGTCTGGGAGCGGGACTGGACTGGTGGAGGCCCCGCGGGAAGGCTCCCCCCACCCGCAGCTCTCCCATGGGGCTCAGGCCTGAGTTTTGGATTCTCCTTCCAGCCTCCCCCACCGCCCTTTCTGGAGATGGAGCAGCTCCGGCTGCTGAAGCAGCTGGAAGGGCTTCGGGCAAGGCTGGCCCTAGGCACCAGGGAGGATGTGATTCCAAAGCTGAGCTCCGAGGACCAGGAAGAGGGTAGGGACCCAGGGAGCAGGCAGGTGAAGTAGGGGCCCATTTGAGCGTCACAGGATCCTCTTCCCTTGGGATCAAGAGGGCTTTAACCAATCGGGAGATGAAGGCCCGAGGAGGCCACGTCTAGCAGACCCTGAGGCCCAGGCTCTGTCCCGTCCCTACCCCACCCCCCAGACATCTTTCCAGGGGAGAGTTGGAGGCCAAGGCATGCTTTTCTGCCCCTCCTCTTCAAGAAGCCCCCAAAGCTAGGATCTGCTACCCCAGTGCAGCGGGCTGCCTATCCCAGCTGTGCCCTAATCTCCAGGGGAAAGGATCCTTGGCCTGGAAGAGACGCTGGGCAGATACAACCAGATCCTGCAGGCTCTCCAGGGTCTCTCCAGACAGTTGACCCAGGCTGAGAAGCAATGGAGGAAGCACCTGGGGGTCCCCGGTCACACCAGACCTGAGGGAGTCTGGGTGAGTGGCCCCTTGGGCACGCAAGGCCCTGCCTGCAGGCCTGGAAAAGCAAGCTCCCCAGGCACTGGGTCCCTGGTACCAGTGGGCTCCCTCGGTCCAGAAAGAGGAGCAAGCACTATACTTCAGAACTAGTCTCCCCCCAAGGTCTGGAGGGAAAGGTGGGCAGGGGTGCAGTGCTGCAGGCTGCAGGGTGGGGTGGACCTGCCAGGAGGGCAGGTGGGTAGCCCTGCATGAGCAAATGCCCATGGATCCAACCGGCCGGGGCTGCAGAGAGGCGATGCCAGGTATTTGGACACGGGTCCAGACAAGTGCCAGAAATAGACTGGGTGCTAATTTGCATGTAGTTCCGCATGTGATTTGGTTCCCATACGGCTTGCTTAACGCTCAGACGCACCAGAATCCTCGTTTTTATCTCCACTGCCATTCTGGCTTCTCCTCCAAAGAGTCATGCCCCACGGCAGGCCCAGCCTGGGGCCCGAGAGCTGAATTCAGTCAAGCTGTTGGATGCTGGGCAGAAGAGGCCAAGGGCCTCCTGTGGGCTTTGCTGGGCTCTGGCAGCTCAGGGTTTACATCTTATGTCCGCAGGCAGAGCAGCTGAGGCTGGGCAGCTGGAGTGGGGAAGTGGGGATGGGGCCACACTCCAAGGCTAGGCCTCTGTGACCCTACTTCCAGGCCCAGAACTCCTCCTGCCAGATTCTATCCACCCCAGAGAGGGGCGGCCACTTCTCCAGTCCACTCACCAAGACAGAGGCCCAAGCACTGAGAGCTGCTCCCCACCAGCCCCATCCTGAACTTGCCCTGTGGTTGGGGTGGGGTGGGAGGGGTGGGAGGTAGAAGACTGGACTGGGCCTCTGACTCCTTTAAGGACAGAACCACTTCTGGAAAGGGGAGAAAGCCCGTGACCCTCGGGGCAAGGGGGAGAATTTGAGAGGAGGGGGAATCCAGAAGCCCAGATGGGTGGGGATAACTCAATGTGTCAGATAATGTCCAAACTGAAGAGGGGCCAGGTGAGCTGCAAGGCCTTCCAGAAGGAAGGCGGCTACAGTGTCTTTCGGGAAGGTAGACCCTGAGAAGAGAGGGGCTGTGCCCTGGGCCCTAGAGAACAGGCTGGAACTACTGCAGGACTCTGCCAAGGTCAGCGCCCTGCTCCGTGGACAGAGGACTCTGCTCCAGGACCTGCAAGAGATGAGGTAAGGGCACCTGCAAGGAGGGGTGTGGGGAAGGGGCAGAGAAGTCTTGCTCCACCCACTTGCTCAGCCTCAAGCTCCTCCGTGGGCCCCCTAGTCCTTTCCTCACTTCCTGAGCATCCAGCACAAAGCCTGGCACATCGGGAGGGGCCGGGGCAGAGTTAGGTCTGTCCAGTTGACCTGGATTTAATTGAATCAAGTTAAAATTGTTGTTTTTTTTAAGAATTTTTCAACTTCTTAAAAAAAAATAAAAAATAAATAAAGAATTTTTCAACTTCNGAGAGAGAGAGACAGACAGAGAGACAGAGTACGAGCAGGGGAGGGGCAGAGAGAAAGGGAGGTACAGAATCTGAAGCAGGCTTCAGGCTCTGAGCTGTCAGCACAGAGCCCAACATGGGGCTCAAACTCATGAACCATGAGATCATGACCTGAGTTGAAGTCGAACGCTAGCCACCCAGGTGCCCCAAGCTTAAAGTTTTGAACATCCTAATTTAAAAGTAACTCTCCCAGGGAGGGTTGGTAAATCGGAGCCTTCCTCCAATGAGGGGATGTTTTGATGGTGATCTTGGAGGAACCATGACTAAGATCATGCCCAGCTGAAGGGGGCAGTCCCTGACTTCTTTTTGTCTCCCTATAGCCTCTCAGCACCCCACTCTAGGCCAAGCCCAGGGAGCTACCCATGGAGCTCTGGGTGGTCACCTTGATGCTATGGAGCAGGGAAGCTTCAGGCTGGATGCTGGATTCTGGGTCCCTCATCCACACCTAGATGCTTGGGGATGGGAAGATGGGAAGAGGGAGAGGAACTAAATCCCCTGGGACCTGGGGATGGGAAACAAAGCCCAGGGAGCCTGGAGTTGAAACAGACAACTTTAGGGAGACCCTTCTCTGAGCTAAAGCTGTCTGAGGATATAGGAAGAAGGTTTGGATGGTACCTGTTTCCCACCAGGTGCTGCAGTTAGGGATTGTGAGAAATGGTTAGGAGGCTTGGGTGCAACCAGAAGAGATAATGAGTCATCTCCCTTGGTTTCCACCCCCCACCAGGGATGCAGCTGCCCACGTGGTCTCCAAAGCCCAGCTCTTCTATCTGCCTGTAGGCACCCAGCATCATTTCTTAGAGCTGGCCCAGATCCTCAGCCTCCTGCAGAGGGACCTTCGGGCCCCATTGGTGAGAGGGAAGGAAGGGTACCATGGGGGCCCCATCCTTGAAGTCCTGGCTCAGCCCCCTTCTTCCAGCACTTCTGCATCCCCAGACCCCTTGTGCCCTTGCACTCCCCTCCCAGAACTGCTGGCAGGCAGCACCTGTATCTGTGCCTGTGTCTGTGATGCAGCTCTCATCTTCTCTCTGCCCTCTCTGCATTCTGGAGAGTCCCACAGACTCTCAATGGCAGCAAGGCCTTGGAGACCATTCGGTCCAACCCCCTCCTCAGTGACCAGAAGGGAAACGGCAGTACTAGAGCTCAATGGTGGAACCCTCTCCTCCCTGTGTCCCTGGCCCATCTTGCTCTTACCTTTGCCCTCTCCATCACCTTGTCTTTCACTCTCTACTTCTTTCTCATCTCTAGAGCCTTCAGACCCCTGCTGATCCCTGCCCCCAAGCCTTCCCAGCTGTTCCCACAGATGAGCCACGGGAACTAGGGTTGGGGAAGTAGCTTCCTCTCCTTGGGTGAGAACCAGGGTGCCCCAAGCCTGGGGGAGGGAAATAGAGCCCATGCATGGCCCAGATTCCAGGTCCCCTTTTTCCTTCTGGGTAAGAGGCTGATCCAGGATCTTCGATGTCCCCTTTCAGAAAGCAGCAGCCAAGAACCCTCGCCCATCTGGCCAACCCCCAGGGGCCTCCTCATGCCTACGGCCCGCCATCTTCTTGTTCTTCCTCCTCATTCAGACTATAGGCTTCTTCTGTTACTTGAACTTCGGGTAGGTCTTCCCATGAGTGAGACATGCTATACCACTAGACATCTCTTGATTCTGGGTCATAGCCATTCAATTTGAGAGATGAGGCCCTGAGGCCCAGGGGGAACATGCCTGGTCTACCAGCTGGCAAGGAGCAGCACCCAGGCTAGGACCCATGTTTCAACAAGCTCTACTGACCACCTGCTCAATAGCTGGTCCCACCTAAGTCCTGCCCTCACAGATCTCACTTGCTAATGTGAGAAACCGATGAGTAACTGAAAGTCACACCCTATCTGGTCAGTGCCACGGTGGCAGGGAGCTCAGGGGCTATAACAGTATGGGAAAAAAAGCACTTGACCCAGCTTAGGGAGATCAAGGAATTGACCTGGAAGGGACTCTGGATATGGGTCAAGATAACTAGGAGTTTTCTAGCCTTACAAGCTAAGTAAAGGCACCAGTACAGAGGAACAGGATGAGAAAAGGCATGGAAGCATGGGGAAAAAAAAAAGCACAATATTCTGGAGGAAACATGTCAAGTTCAGTGTCAAAGCAAAGGGTAGAATCAGTTTGTGAAACTGGGCAAATAGAATTTAAAGGGTGGAGGAGGTCACTAAGTCTGCTTGGCGGGTGTTTGTTGAATGAATGAAACATTTAGAGATGGTGAGTGTGCTAAGGTGCTCAGAAATGGGATTGGCCGTCCATACTGGTGGAATTTCAAGACAAGAAGAATCAGTGCAATCTGGGATGCTCCTGGAGGAGTGAAGTGTGCTGAGCTTTTTTTTTTTTAATGTTTTATTTATTTCTAGGAGAGAGAGAGAGACAGCGTGAGCAGGGGAGGGTCAGAGAGAGAGGGAGACACAGAATCCGAAGCAGGCTCCAGGCTCTGAGCTGGCAGTCAGCACAGAGCCCGACGCGGGGCTCAAACCCACGAACCGTGAGATCATGACCTAAGGGAAAGTCGGACGCTTAACCGACTAAGCCACCCAAGCGCCCCAAAGTGTGCTGAGCTTTAAAAACAGAGTAGGAGAGGGGACAGCCTCCATGTAAAAATAGCAAAGATAAGAAGTGGAAATGATGACAAGCCTATGCATTATGTGAGAGTTCAATGGTGCCCATAAGGCTGGAGCCACCTAGACAGACCTTGAATGCCAAGGAAAAAGTGTGGTCCTGATGGGGCAGGCCAAGAGAGCCATGGAAGGTCCTAGAATAAGGGAGGCTGTGATGGAGGAATGGTAGAGAGGTGAGTGTAGAAGCTTGGTTTCAAGAGCCCTGAAGGGAGAGATCCAAGTAACCTTCTTCTCCTTTCCCTGGCAGTAGGCAGGAGCTGGGCAAGAGCCTTCAGGACTGTTTGTCCACAGGCAGCTCTCCTCTGCGTCCTGCACCACGCATTCCTGGGGCCCTGGGGATTCTGAGGAGGCAGACTCTCTCCTCCAGCATACGCGCATGACTCACCTCAAAGCCCTGAAGGAATGTCACCAGGAGGTGGATAGTGTTCAGGGGCTGAGGGTTTGGCTGGTACCTTCTCCCTCTGGGTGCCCAGCTCCTGCCCACACTTAGTTTGGAGGTAGTTCCAATCTTATTAAAGGCAATCTACATCTCCCCATGCTCTGTTTGATATGCTCATTTACCTTCTGGCTTCATCTTAATTTCTCTGAAGGCTTTCACCTTCTCTGGATAGGTAGCTGGGAGTGGGCTCCAAGCAGGCAAGGACATCAGGGACTGGCTTGATTGCCAAAAGACCAGACACAAGCCTTGAGCCCTGGACTGTGGATCGAGAGGGAGTCACAACTGTGATAATTCTGTCCCCAGAGCAAAGAGTGGAATCTCCAGGTGCCCAGCCCAGACAGCATCACCATGAACAACTCTCTCCCTCCCCACTTTCTGCAGCCCTAGGGGTCAGCAGAGCTGGCATGTGAGGGAGAACTCTGAGGCAACCCACGCAGACATAACTGGGATTCCCCTCTTTCTGGTCTCCCTCCCTTTCCCAGCGTCCAGCTCTTTGGGTAGCTGCTGGGGCAGCGGAGTGGGGAGGATGGTGTAGGGGCCAGGACTGGATCTTTGCCCCTTGCTGCCACTTGGATCTGCCAGCTGAAATCCTGGCCATCAGCGACCTGGGAAAGGAGGAAATGGGGGGAGAGTAGGAAACAGGGTTCTGGACGCGCATCAGTGCAGCCCCTCTCCCTGGGGAGCGACCCCACCCCGCGCAAGCCCTAATCCGTTGTCAGCAATGCCCAGGCGGAGCTTGGCGTTGAAGGAGGCACGTGGGGGAGGCGGGAGTGCGGAGCGGGCACGTGGTCCAGCCTCCTCAGCCCCGTGCATGCCCCCCGCCCCCCGTGANGAGCTGTCCGAGAGACCCAGTGCTGAAGTAGGTGCGGACGTGCCTGGCGCCCGCCGCCCGGTGCCAGGGCCAGCGAAGACCATGGCGTTCATGGTGAAGACTATGGTAGGCGGCCAGCTGAAGAACCTCACCGGGAGCCTGGGGGGCGGCGAGGACAAGGGGGACGGGGACAAATCGGCGGCCGAAGCGCAGGGCATGAGCCGAGAGGAGTACGAGGAGTATCAGAAGCAACTGGTGGAAGAGAAGTGAGTGGGATCCCTTCCTGGCTCCAACGACCTCCCCCTCCCAACCCCCTCCAGCCACCTTGCCCACCTCTAGGGCGGTTTCAGACCCTGAGCCCTCTCACACTACTTTTCTAGATGCGGTAAGAGGCTGGGTTGTGGTTTCTAGGCTGCCCCCAGAGCCACCCCTTCTCAGACCCAGGACCCGACCCCAGCTTCCTACTCTGGGCCCAGAGGGAGTGGGGGGAGGGGCAATAGGGACCTGGGATCGGGTGGGGGCACGTGCATTCTGATGAAACAAGTAATCCCTTAATCCGATCCGGTCCTAGCCGTCTGCATCTTCCAACTGGAGCTCTTCTAAGCCTGAGGCTCTGAGAAAAGTGATGAATCTGAGGGGCGCTGAATCTTGAGATGGGGCACTCAGAGATATTAAACCTCAATGTCTTCTTGTGTGCCAGGCAGTGCTGAGACAGAGAGGCAGCTGGGGCGGGATGGAGGGCTGGACCCCAGAGGTAGGCTGCTTAGGTTCAGATCCAGGTTTTGTATCTTTTTAGCTGGATGACTTTAAGCCAGTTACTTAAACCTTTCTGTGCCTCAATTTCCTCTTCTGTAAAATGGTGATGGTAATCATAAAGCATGCCTTATATATTTCAAAAGATTAAATTATTTAACACATGTAAACTTCATAACACAGTGCCTGGCACATAATAAATCATTAAATATTAGCTCTTATTTTGCATAATCCTGAAAACAGTTCTGTGAGTTGCAAAAGAGGAAAATAAATGACTTATCCAAAGACATACCGAAAGTGGTAGTGCAGCCAGGACGTAAGCCCAAGTCTGTCCCGAATACTTACCCTCACAGGACACAATCTGTCAGGGAGGGAAAAGATAGGCAGAGCTGGAGGCCCAAAGAGACACATATTAGGGTCTGCAGAGTGAGCCAGCCTGGCTGGCTCTCCAGCCCCAATAGTCCAGTGGCCGGTTCAGAGACACAAAGGACAGCTACGATGGGGGCAGAGGCAGCAAAGACTGGCCGAGGCCGGCCAGGTCAGAGCGCCCTCCCGACACACAGGCCAGCTGGCTGGAGCAAAACAGTCCGCACTGGGACACGAGGACCCCTCCGGCCCTTTCCTCTCTGGCCCTTTCCTCACAGACCTCGCCCATTCTCTCAGCCCTTGAGATGACTCGGCCCCGGTGCCCCCTCCCCCCCCCCAGGATGGAGCGGGACGCGCAGTTCACGCAGAGGAAGGCAGAGCGGGCCACGCTGCGGAGCCACTTCCGAGATAAATACCGGCTGCCTAAGGTAAGCTTAGGAGCCTGGGCTGGCAGGCACATCTGGGACCCTGAGCTTGGGGCTCCTCGCTCTTTCTCCTGACTCTGGGCACCACAACTTTCAGCTCCTAAAACTCATGGAGTTCTTGGTTGGATCCTTCGTTCTCTGACTCAAAGGCCTGGAAGCCCAGTCTTCCCAAGACTGATAGGTTTTTGTTTCTAGAGCCAATTGAGGCCCCTTCTCCACCCCCCCCACCATCCCTCCAACCCCCAGTCAGGCCCAAGCAGATGAAGAAGCAGAAGTCAGTAGATTTTACCCAAGGGTTGGGTACACTCGGAGCTCCTGAACACCCATGGAGGTTAAGGTGGGGAAAAGAATGCAGCACCCTCTATGTGCCAGGCACTTGACCTTCATGCCCTTATGTAACCCTTCAATAACGCTTCCAGGTAGCTATCATGCACACTCCAAATAAGGAAACTGAGGTTCAGAGAGGTTGAAGGACTTGTCAAGGCCACACAGCCAGCTAGTGATGGAGCTGGGGTCAGAGCTCAAGGCTGTGAATACTGGACTCCTGGCTGGCTTCCAGGGTATGAAGTCTGTCTGCAGAGGGCAAAATACCTCTTGGTTGGCCAAGTGACCAGGAAGACATCCCCCATAGGCACTGCAGCAGTAGAGGGCATGTAAGTGTTTCCCAAGGAGGGAACTGAGGCACAAGCTACTCCCAGTGCCTAGAATCTTCCTCTTGAATTGAAAAATCAATGTGAACATTACATTCACTCATTCAACAAATGTTTACTGATCCCCTGGCTGCCTCTGATGTTCCACAGGGCACCAGTCTTCTGGAAGCCTCTCAGAGGGAAAAGCAGTCCAGAAAGCCTGGAAAGCTACTGAGTTAAACCCAGCTAAGAATGAAGTCATAAAACAAAAAAA
>NW_027527920.1:439965-471002 GCF_008692635.1 Crocuta crocuta | reverse complement strand
CCAGGAATGGAGTCATTCCTCAAATGCTTGCACGAGCCTTATTATGAGACACAACTCCTGCCACATCAGGAAACTCTGAGTCTAGTAGAGGAGGGAGGACCTGGCTGTAACTGCATAGGACACAAAGTGGAAAGCCCCAGGGTCCCCACAGGGAAAGAGAAGTGCAATGGCAGTCAGTAGGTGTTGTATAAAGAGAACACAGATGTCAGAATCCATGATGTAGATGTAAAACGAACGTCCGTGCTTCCTCGTTGTGTGACCTTGCACAGGTTACTAACTTAAATTGAGTAATTTACTTAAACTGAGCCTCAATTTCCTTGCTTGTAAAATACAGATAACAATACCCACCTCAAAGGGTTATTTTGGATGTCAGCCATACAGTAGGCATTTGATAAATTGTACCCATGACTATTATCAGTAACATCCTCCAGTGTAATTAACGATAGTCAGCATGTGACTTGGCTGATTAGAACAGTTTGACTCCTAAGCATTTTCATTCTGTTTTATTCACGATGCCAGTGTCTTCAGTATCTCAGAGTGAAGTAAGGTGGTATAAAAGTGCATGGTCTCCATGTCCAAGTTGTCAAAACTTTGATCCTCGGATTGGGGGTTGGGGGGCACTGAACTCACATGAACATTCAGCTCGAAAAATCTAGGGGCTGTTAGCCCAGTCCAGACCTCTTCCCTCTTCCCTGTCCCTTCGACTCTGGGTCTTCACAAACCTCCAACCGCACTCCACCCTCCCCTCTTCCCTTCAGAACGAGACAGATGAGAGCCAGATTCAGATGGCAGGTGGAGACGTGGAGCTGCCCCGGGAGCTGGCCAAGATGATTGAGGAGGACACAGAGGAGGAGGAGGAGAGGGCCTCCGTCCTTGGGCAGTTGGCCAGTCTCCCTGGCCTAGACCTCGGCTCACTCAAGGACAAGGCCCAGGCCACACTGGGGGACCTCAAGCAATCAGCTGAGAAGTGCTGCATCATGTGACTACTTCCTCTGGGGCTGCCCACTGGGGTGACCAGAGGGCTGAGCCCAAATGAGGGCTAAGAGCATGTCCCAATGTCCAGGGACCCCTACCCCATCTTAGTTTTGTTTCCCCTGTCCCATGCTAGCTCAGGACCCTTCCCATCTGTGGCCCAAGTCTGCCTTCTGGTCCCTCTGTCTCCACCAGGAACAAAGTCCCCATTCCCCACCTTTCTCCTCAGGACCCACCCTGTCTACTCAGCCCTGATAGGACTAGGCCCATCCCTCTCTGGCCATCGCCCCAAGTTCCTGCACACAGGATCACACATACAATCACAGCTGCATCCTGGCACACGTGCACACACACACATGCACACACACACTCACACACTCACACAGGGTCTGTGGGCAGACATCCTCAGGAGACAAGAGCCCCAAGGTTGAGCCTCCACGTTCACTCTCCCTGAGAAAGCCACTGCTCTTCTTGGGTCTCATTTCATCACCTCTCAAATGGGGATGGACTGGGGAGTTTCTAACACTTTCTGGCTTGGCCTCCCTGGCCTTTGAAGCCAACCCCACACTACTCCTTGGGCAGGACAGCAGCTGTAGCCATAGCCTCAAGTGGCTGCCATTGTACTGTGAGCTCTGGCTCTCAGGAGCTGAGCGATGCTGTGTGAGGGGCTGAGCGCCAAGGATGAAGCTGGCACTGAACGGTAGCCCAGGCGGCTCTAGGCCATTTCTGGACCCAGGCCCAGGCAATTTCTGTTCTGTCCCTATAGAACTCTCTCCGGATTCCATAGCTGGATCTCCTCTCTCAGCTCAGCAAAAAATAAAAATTTGAAATGATGTACCTAACTTCTCACTTCTTATGGACCTCTAGGAGTCTTGGGGTTCATCTTGGGGTTCACAGCCCCACGACCCTCCTCAACCGTAGCTTCATAGGAATGCCAGAAAGCTCTACCCTCTAGGGTCCCTGGGCAAGGGCGGGGTCCCCACACTGACCAAGCACCAGGTCCAGCCTGGGGCCGGATGGACTAGGTCTGGGCTCTGAGGAGGATGTGGCAGCCAGCTGGATGGGGACGCAGCTGGGGAAGGCCAGGCCTCTGGGTCACTACTTGGAACTGCAGGAGGGGCTGCGGCTCAATCACAGCTGACTCTGGCAACTGCGCCTGTACCCCCTTCTCACCTTGGAGATGGAAGGTGTAACAAAAAGAAGACGGGGCAACCGCTTTCCAGTCCTGGCATTGCTGTGTGACTTAGAGCAGGACCCTTTCCCTTTCGGAGCCTGTTGTCCCTGCTGTGACATGAAGAACTACCCCCTCCCTAAATAATAATAATTTGTGTTTAAAAATTTTTTAATGTTTTATTTATTTATGAGAGAGAGACAGCATGAGCAAGGAGGGTCAGAGAGAGAGGGAGACACAGAATCTGAAACAGGCTCCAGGCTCTGAGCTAGCTGTCAGCACAGAGCCCAGTGCGGGGCTTGAACCCACAAACCGTGAGATCATGAGCTGAGCTGAAGTCGGACGCATAACTGACTGAGCCACCCAGGCGCCCCAATAATTCATGTTTTAAAGCTTTCTGGAAAGCCTTTGGCACATGGTAGCCCATCAATAAATGACAACTCATTCCTCAACAAAAGAATGAGGAGCCCAGATCTCATCCTCCTTACCTGCGGGGGACCCAGGAAACCAACCAGGAGGCTCCACAACCAGGCCACCCAAGGGGCCTGAGCCCCAAGGTGCTACAGGCTAACCCCAAGTGTCCCTGCTTAGCACCAGCCTGTGGGGAAGCTAGCCAAGATTTCTAGACGGAACAGCCGTGTGAGGTTTGGTTTCAAGGGCAAAGCTTCCATATAAGAAATAAGGACAAGAAATACAAAACCTGTTCAGTAGGTAATGCGGGGAGAAGCAGGTGGGAGAGAGAGAAGAAACGGAGGATGAGGAATCAGGAGGGTGGGGATGGGGCGGGAGAGACACAGGTCCAGGACGGGGAGGCTCAGACTGTGACGCTGGGCCTTCTCTCCTGAGCATCTCCGGATCTGGGTCCCTGGGCAGACTCTAGATAAAAACCCATCCTGACCTTCTGAGAGCTGGAGGAGACCCAAGCTGGGGCCCCAGGCTGGGTGTGGAAGGGAGGGGTGCGTGGGCCTCCTCAGCAGCGTCAGCGGCAAGCCCCACGTCAGCACTCCACCCTCCAGGGGCCTTCTGCCTAATGGGATTGGACAGACCCCTTTTCCCTCAGTGGTTTGCAGGACCTGGAATGAAAGAGGCAGGGAGGCAGGCCATGCAGAGGCGGGCGGTTAGCACTCACTGAACCCTCACAAAATGAGCTGGTCGGGGCCTGGGGTCAGGGAGCAGGAGGGAGCTGAGCCCTCACATTGGTTTCTTCCTCATGCCTGGGAACCCCAGGAAGGCCGAGTTGTGTGTCACTAGAATGGGGGGAGGTTCTGGGGCTCCAGGAGTGAGCTCTGGGGCTCAGGCAGAGATGGACGAGGAGGACAGGCTAAGGGGTCCCCAGGCGCTGCTGGCCTCTCCCTGCCTCCCCGCTTCCTTCCCCTGCTCTCAGGGTTTCTCTGTCAGTTCCACGTCCTCTTCATTTCTGTCTTCCCCGCCTTCTGCCTCATTCCTGGCTCATACCTGCCTCTACTCGTGCCCTTGGCTGGGGGCTGACGGCCACGCTGGGGCCTCCTCTGTACCGGCCCGCACTCTCAAGCCCTCGGCGTCTGTCTACATGACTGCTCTCTTCCCAGCCTGGTTCTGCTTCCGCCTGTCCAGAGGGTCACTCTGTCTGTGACTAGTCCGCCCACCTGGTGTGATGTGAGGGCCACAGAGAAAGCCACTTGCCCCAAAACTTCCCTGTTCGTAGCAATCAAAACCCTGTCATTAGGGCACCGTCGTTTAGAGTAAGCCATTTACCTCTCTGGGACTTTCCCTTTCTCTTGTTTTCCTTCCCTCCTTCTATCCTCTCATGCTTGCAGGCAGTCTGAGGATACAGGNCCCCAGAGCTTTCAGGAAGAAAGCAATGGCAAAGATGGCCGGCCTGCTCTCCTCACTGATTCTCTGGCCCCATAATACTGGGGATTTCAGGAAGATTGGTGACCCCTGCCCAACTGCAGTCCCCTTCTTCAGCCTTCTACACACCCAGGCGGCTCAGGCCTAGCTCTCAGAAGGAGTGGTACAGAGGGAAGCAGTGACTTTCAGAGGCCAGCTGGTCCCCAGGGAGAAGTTGGGCGGGTGAGGGGGTTTGGAGGGGGTTTGGAGTTCAGAGGACCTCCCCTTCCCCCATTGGCCAGATGGTACCTCTTCAGACATGGAGGCCCCTGGCACGCACTGGGGACATCTGGGGGAATGTTCACTTGCTGAGCCTGAGATGCTGGCAGTGCCTATTGACCCAGCTGATGCCTGAGGCTGGGTTGGGGGTGGGGAGTTGTGCGAGGGGAGCAGGAGGGAGCCACAGAGCCTGCTCCCCTCCCTCTAACCCTGTGCCTGCCAGGCCTAGCTGTTCCCAGAATCCTATGGGGCGAGACTCAGGGAGAGCAAGGGGGCCAGGATGGGCTGATCTGGGGGGCAGTGGCACTGAGGCTGCCTCAGCCTTACTCAGCAGGAACTATGCCTCTGTGTGTGTGATCATGAGCATAAATCCATGTGAGGTCTGCATGGTTCTGTGAACCTGAACATGGCTTTCTTGTTTTGGTTTATCTGCTGCCTGTGGCCTGTGTCTGTGTGTTTGTGTGTCTGTGAGATTTCAAGTGTGGATATGAGTTACTCTAGAGAAAGTGATACGCCCCTCCCCTCATGTCGCAGCCTCACGGTTGGGCTATCTCCAATGGGTGAGGGCTGGGACAGCAGCTGGTTTCTGGGGACAAGAGCTCTTCTGGATGACCTTGTGCAAGGACCAACTTTCGATGTCCTGTCCTATGTCCCCACTTAGCAAAAGAAAGAGCAGGCACAGGGACACAGGGGTCCCTCAGTCTACTCCAGTGGTCCATTTGCTTCTCCCAGGGCTGGGTCCTTGGGAGAGGGGTCCAGGCTCAGGTGGTCCCCCAGCTTAGCCCGGTGCTGGCTCTGGGCTTGGAGGGCTGAATAAAGGTGGAGGACAGGGCAGAGTGTGGGACACAGACACTGGGGCATATCTGCCCTGCTCTGCACACTTTCAAAGTGATAAAGGTGAGAGGTNCCTATAGGTCTCTGCCATTCAAAGAGAACACTAGAGAGCGAGCCCCACCTCCTCTGGCTGGGCTGCCTCCCTTCTTGGCAGGTGACTTAGACACAGGACAGCCAAGAGGTCATCTGCAGGTTTTGCTCAGGAAGGGCCCTTCCTCAGGGCCTCCTCCACTGGCCTCAGCCTCCCAGGCCTTTCCTATACCCAAGGTGAGGCCGCTCCTCTCCACACCCACATGTAACAGTTTCGGGCTCTTGTTCTTACACAGCCAATGCAGGTATCACAGTGGGGTCTGTGGGCCAACCTTCTAGCCCATCATCCTTCTGTTCAACTGATCTTTCAGTCCCGTCCTTCCTCATTCCCACTCTCTCTCTCCCATCCAGTCTTCTCCATTCACCTGCCCACTGGGTCCGACCATTCTTCTCCTTCCTTCCCCTCATTTTTCTCACTGAAGCTTTCTTGTGCAGCTCGTCCCCAGAAATATCCCACATTCCTCTCCCTAAATCTAAAAATTAACATTATTGAACTCGTACCATGTGTCAGGCTCACAGTAACTCAGTCCTTACAAACTGCCACGAGGCGCTCATCTTCATCTTTTTTTTTTTTAATATTTTTATTTATTTCTAGGAGAGAGAGAGAGACAGCGTGAGCAGGGGAGGGTCAGAGAGAGGAGTCACAGACTCTGAAACAGCCTCCAGGTTCTGAGCTGGCAGTCAGCACAGAGCCCGACGCGGGGCTCGAACCCACAAACCGCGAGATCATGACCCAAGCGAAAGTCGGACGCTCAACCGACTAAGCCACCCAGGCGCCCCAATTCATCTTCATTTTACCAAGAAATTGGCTCATCTACGAGTCCCAACCTTCAGGGCCAAATGGCAGAGCCAAGGTCTTAACCAAGCCTTCTGCCCTCTGAGCCACTGCTCCACACTGCCCCCCAACGGCCAGGCCAAGGGCTTTGGGGAAATCAGGTCCCTCTGAGCCCTTCCAGTATGGAAAGTTGAGCATCTTGGTGGTATCTGAGAAATCCAGGCAACTGCTGCCTTGGTTGCTGCCCCAGGGGATGGGCTTTAAGTCCCCAAAGATGCTCCTGAGACCTGGTAGGGGGAGAGTGCGGGGCCCCAGGGAGCTGGGTACGAGCACAAGATATCCTAGAAGACGCCCTTTGCCCCAGTCCGGCTCACTGCTAACTCACCGGTTCAGGGAAAGGGGGGAGAGGGAGGCCAGGGGTCCCGTCTGGGGCCTTCCCCCGCCCTTCCTCAGGTCTCCCAGCTTTTCCCGGGGCCTCTCCAGCCCCAGCCTGAGAACAGACGCTACCTCTCTTGTTTTTCCCACAGCAAGAAGGGAGGCACAAGTTCAGAAAATAATTTAATAGAGAAACCATGAATTACATTCTTTACACCTAGCCTCCTGCAAGGAAGACAGACTCCTCTTGCTCCAAGGAGGCACTGAAGGGCACAAAGGTTAGAGATCATCAACATCCTTGTGGACTTTTTAAAAAGAACTCCCAAGTAACTCCACGTGAGTGCATTCTCCTCCAGATTAAAGACACTTCGCCCACATGGGAAGCTGAGGAGGTATTAACAGCGCCATTAGAGAGATAGGGAGACCCAAGCCCAGAAAAAGGAAGGGAGGCACCCAGGGCCACACACTGGGATAGCAGCGACATCAGACCTCCTGGACTGCCGGGTCCTCGGCAGCCTGATGGGTCAGGCGGCCCCCATGCCTGCCCCTTCCAGGCCAGAACCAGCTCTGTGGCAAATAGGGGCAAAGGATGAAGGCTGAGGACGCCTCCCCTTGTGCCCGAGCAGGAACAAGGCATGGCTTTCTTAACTTTGCCCACCCATACGAAGTACATTATTTTCACGTCTGAAGGATTATCTTACAATATTGAGAAGGTGGGCAGGAAGACTGGTGAGCTCTGTGGAGTGCGTACCGTGGGGTGGGTGGTCCCTGAGGGGTCTTGGAGAGCCCCATTCCAGTGCAAGGAGGAAAGTGAGTTGCAATAATGGCTCCCAGGAAGGGCAGGGGTGGGTGCAGGCAGAGCTGCCTGCTGACGAGGAGGGGGCAAGGGCAAAAGTGCCCTGCAGAGGGCTCCCTGTCCTGTTCCCAGAGCAAAAACAGAAGCCTGATGCCCCCAAATTGACAGGCTCAGGGTCCAGCAACCACCAAATAACAAGTCATAGAAAGGAAACTTCTCCCAGAGTCCTGCTCCCCTTCCCCCAGGGGCCAAGGCCCAGTGTTCTCAAAACAAACATAGGCAATGAGGGTCTGGGAAGCACAGAGTACCCTGAGGGAGGAAGAGGGGGATCCCAGGATGTGGGGTGTCTCAGAATTGCCCATCCAGGAAGCCTGCTCCACAGCACTGCAAAGGGCCACAGAATTCTGGGCGTCAGTCTAGGTGAGGGTGTCCCCAATTTCAGGTGGCTTGTGCTGTCCAGTCATCGTTCTGGGGTCACTGCAGCGTGCAAGCTGTGGAGAGGAAAAGGAAAAATTCAGTCTCATGTGTGTGGCAAAGAGGCAGAACCCAGGGCTGCCCGCAGCCCTCACTCCTCGTTGGTAGAGGGTCAGACCCCAGGGCAGGACTCACAGCTACGGACAGATTCCGACAGCCCCTCTTTGTCCAGGCTCTCGGCCGCCCAGCGGGACTCCCTCATCTGTGGAACAGAAAGGCAGCATGGGGGTGAGAGGCAGCCAAGGCAGCACGGGAGCCACCAAGCAGTCACCGAGCCACTGAGCACGCGAGTGCCAAGGGCAGAGATGGCAATGGGGAGACCTTCAGAAAGAGACTAGACGAGGAGACACACAAAGGGGCGCAGGGGACAGCCGGCCGGGAGCAGAGCTCATCCGGCCCACATGCTCACCTTGACCTGCTCCTTCAGGTATTCAGCTCGGGCCATGAGGTTCTGAACCTGCCAAAGGAAGACACGCCCATGGGGTGCAGGGTCACAGGGGCCTTCAAACTGCTTTCCTCTTCACTCCTGACACTCGCACAGCCCTCTCCCCCATCAGAACACCTTACCCAGGGGCCTCGTTATCCCTCCCTTCTCCAGAAAGCCTTTCCAACTGAGGCAGCCCAGCCCACTTCCTGCTGCTGGGTTCCCAGATCCTGTCTGTCCCAGTGCCCTGACCCCCAGCTCCTGTGCGCTCCATAGGGCCACCAATTTACCAAGGACTGACTCCTAGACTTGGAATACCCCAAGGGAAGCTGAGGCAGTCCCCCATGCGGGAGCAGGGTAAAAAGGTGAGAGGAAGCCCCCCAGTGCTCCCAACCCCAGTGGGCACCTCAGTGTGAAGCAGTTCCCGCCTCCGGCCTGGGGGCTCCGCTACAAAGAGAGGGAGGGCATGTGGTGAGGGCCGGGCGCCCAGGGCCTGGGGGAGCGTGGAGATCGGGGGGCCTCACCTGCCAGCAGCACCAGCAGCTCCCCCAGGCCGTGCTGGTACAGGTCCAGGGCATCCTGCTCCCCGCCAGCTTCCTCTTCCTGCAGCCACAGGGACACAGGTCATTTTGGGTCATGGCCTGGACTCTCCCTGCCCTACCAGGACCCCTCGCACTAGGCACAAACCTTGGCCATGGCAGCCGAAGCCACTTCCAGGGCAGCGAGGAGGCGAGGTTTGTCCCGGGCCATCTCTGGGATGAGGGCAAGGGCTCGGGGTGAGGGGAGCAGCCTGGGTTCGTCTCAGGGACAACCCCCCATGCTGCCTCCCCCTCAGGCCGGCGGGACGCTGCTGGCCAGGAGCCAGGCCTACCTCTGAGCAGGTCTCGGGCAGAGGTCCCCTGCCTCAGCAGGGCCTGATTGGAGGAGGACACGATAGCTTTGAGCTCCTCAGCCCGGGACACGTACTGCCCCACCTGCAGAAGGCAAGGGGCTGAGGAGGGGCCGTCCCAGCCCCCCTCCCTCACCAGCACCCACCTCCAAGTTCTCCCTCTGGGTACTCAGAGACTACTCCAAGCTGTCATGTCAGGGGGTCGACTGAGGCTCAACTAGGAGAGAAAGTTCTGGTTCTAGGCTCTAAGGAACCTGTCTGCAGAGGCCCCCGGATCCCTCACCTGCTTCCTTCAGGAGACTCCCTCACCCACCTTGGCCTTAATTGCCTCCTTCCGCTGGGCATCCACTTCATCTGTAGAAAGCAGGGGTTCGTATGAGGAGTCTGCCCCGCATCAAACTCTTTGGAATCCTCAGAAGGACCAAGTTCCAGATTTACCCTCTGCTTTGTCTCCCACAAAATTCTGGATGGGGAGCTGCTTCTGGAATCCATCCACTGCAGCTGCGGCCACCCCACCCCTGCTGCACCCAGGGGCTCCGGGCACTCACAGTGCAGGGCGGGCACGAAGAAGTCCAGAGCTTTGCAGTAGAGAGACAGAGCGGCCGCGGCGTCCCCGTCCTGGTCCTTCTCCACCGCCTGCACCACCAGGGCAGTCTGGGGGACAGATCGGCAGTCACGCCCGCCGCCCCCCATCCCCCACGCCGTGC
This sequence comes from Crocuta crocuta, assembly GCF_008692635.1. Taxonomy (NCBI): domain Eukaryota; kingdom Metazoa; phylum Chordata; class Mammalia; order Carnivora; family Hyaenidae; genus Crocuta; species Crocuta crocuta. Next base: position 461,407 of record NW_027527920.1, on the reverse strand, counting down.
TCACCACAAACAGAGAAGGGCAGATCCCCTGTTCACCACCGAATGGGGTAGATGGGTCAGCCCCCCAACCTGCCCTCACCCCACTCACTGCTCGTGCTAGGCTCTCCCCACTGGGCATATGCTCCAGGTCCACCCAGGGGTGGGCGAAGAAGTCCTGGAAGGAGATGCGACGGTTGGGGTCCCGCTCCAGGAGCCGCTGCAGCAGGTCCCGGCAGCCTCGGGAGAGCGGAGGCCGCGGGGGGAGCTGTGGGGAGGACGGAGGACAGACCACATGGGCCTCCAGCACTTCCACCCTGCCCGTGCCTGTCAGGACCGTGGGGGTGCCAAGCTGGGCCTGGGCCTGCTTGGCTTTTCTCCCAGAGGGGCGTGCACAACGATCCGCGGGCCAGCCCTTTGCTGCCTGCTATGAGCTGATCTGCGCTCCCGGAACCATACGGAACCCCTCTAGAGGATGCCCCCGCACCGCAAGCTGGCCCAGAGCCCACCATCTGTGCAGCTGGTGGTGAGGTCTCCAAACTCAGGGCCCTGAATCCCTCTGCCCACCAGGGGGCCAAGGCCCTTCGAGACCTACCTCAATAACCCGGTTGCTCCGGATCTTTTCTTCCACCTCTGTGAACGACCTGGAGGCAAAGGGGGGCTTGCCGAAGAGGGCTTCTGTGGAAGGAAGGCAGAGCGCAGGCTGGGAAGGGGCAGGGTCAAGCCTGACCTGGCCCACCTTTGGAAGATACCCCCAGCGCCAGGTCCCTGGGGCCCGCAGAGTCACATTCATTAGGCCCCTCGGGAGTGGCCCACTGAGGCCTAGAGCGAGGATACAGGGTGCAGGCTGCAGGCCCTGGGGTAGGGCGGGGGACAGAGCTCTCACCGTACAGGATGACCCCCACGGACCAGAGGTCCACGCGGGCGTCGTACTGCCGCTGACACACCATCTCAGGGGCCATGTAGAGAGGGGAGCCACGCAGTACATGCTTCTCATCCCAGGGGGACATGTGCTGTGCGAAGCCAAAGTCTGTGGGCAAGAGGCCAGGCTGCAGAGCTCCACTGGTAGTTGCTTCTCCTCCAGACTTTTAAAGCCTCACCCTGGGTTCCAGGGCAGGGCTCAGCCCACCCTCCAGGCCCACCAGGATCAATCCTACCCTGCAGCCTCTGCTCACAGCCCATCACTCCAGATCAGCCTGGAACACCCTCCTACATCTTCCTGTAGGAGCCAGAATAAATCCCACCTACCCTGCACAGCCTCCTCAGGCACCCTTTTCCAGGAAGCCCACCTTGACTGCATCAGCTACGAGGCTAAGGGACCACTAGGGGTTAATTTGTTACACCTGGCTTTCTGGCCTCCAGCCTCAAGTCCATTCTTTTCCAAATTCTATCAGGGGCCACAGCCACCTCCTGCCGCCCTTCCCCGCCCTGCCCCGCAACACTGCCACACTCGGGAGTTATAGGCTGAACCCCAATCCCCAATCCTGGTGAAAGACCAAGTCCTGACCCTGCTCACAACACTGAGCCCTTCCCCTCGTCACACACTGAGTTTCGACCCTGCCCCTACACAGAGCCCTGCCCCCATCCAGTCCACTTCTGGAGTCGAGTGTGGGAAGCTCGAGAAAAGTCCTGTGTTTTGGCAGTGGGGCTACACTTCTCAGCCCGTCACAGTGTGATGATGCAATGGAGGGCGCATGAAAACCCGGGCTGCTGCGTGAGCCCAGGCCACGGTAGGCCCCTGTGCACCCACCCTCCAACCTTCATCCCAGCTCTTCCAGACACACCTGCCAGTTTGAGGTGGGGCTTCTCCAAGGAGCTCAGCAGGATGTTCTGCGGCTTCAGGTCCAGGTGAGAGATATTCCGTTCATGCAGGAACTGCAAGGCGCTAGCTGGGGAGTTAAGACTCATGTGGGGTAACAGGTCAAAGAAGTCCATGTCCCACCTGTCTGTCGCCTCCCCATCTGACTCTTCAAGCCTGCACAACCTCAGTTCCGCTCTGGCTGGTCTACTGAATGCTTTAATACTTAAGTATCAGGCTCCTGCCACTTCTAAGAATTTGCCCCCTACCCCCTGGGACCTCTTCACAAGCTCCCCCTCCTGGAAGCCTCCCCAACACTTAGGGTCTTGTTCTTTTCTTTGACAAAGCACTTGGGTCCTACCCCTGGGCCCTGGAACATTCTACGAGTCCCTTATATTATGTTCTATGTGTGGAAACCTGGACTCCCCCCCACATGGGGACTCCTCTCTGTTTCTCATGGCATCCTTAAGCCAGGGACAGGCACACGGGAAAGATGGGGCCCTAAAAACCCAAGCTGGGACAGAGGCAACTGCTAAGAAGGGCTCTAAGCCTGGGGTGGGGGGCTGAGAGGGGCAGAGACCATGGGATGGGTGGATGTCAGGCTGGGGCCAGAGGCTTTTACCCAACTGCTGCATGAAGACGCGAGCCACCTTCTCAGGCAGAATCCTGCGGGTATGGATGAAGCGAGACAGGTCACCCCCTGCGCAGAACTCCATGATGAGGTAGATGTTGTCACTGTCCCACTGTGGTTATACAAGCAGACAAAGAGCTTGAAGAGAATGTCCTTTCTCCAGCTCCCTTGGGGGGGGGAGGGGGCCCACCCCAGGCCCACACCTGGAAGTCTTTCAGCTGTACAATGTGGGGGTGTTGAATGCCCTTGAGGATCTCAATCTCGGTCAATAGATTCTCCATGGATGCCTTGTTCAGACTCTTCTTGGGCACGCACTTTATGGCTACCACCTCACGAGTGTCCTTCTATGGGGACAGGAGATTTGACAGTTCTGCCCTGAGGGAGCCAGAGAGCTCTCGTTCCCTCTGCACCTCTTCCCCCCAACACTGGGCATCCCCAGTCAGACCGGGGCTCCAGGCTTCCCAGCCTCCCCTTCTCAGGATAGGGAGGCACCCGGATTCTGGAATCTCCCTCCCCTCCCCCTCCGTCCCTCCTCCCCACCCAGTCTGCTGTTCTCCAACCCTGTTTCAGAATCTGTTCCATTGTATTCTAGAGTGCCCCCACTAAGGCATGTCATTCAGTGTTCTAGACCAGCGCACTCCGCTTCCTAACTGGGTCCAGCTTTCTACAACCCTGTCGCAGACTCTTTCCCAGCCCACCAAGTATCCTCCCTGTTTTGTGCCTGTTCTTCAGCCAGTGACACCCGGGCTCCACCGAGTTGTCCACCGGCCTCGCCAGACACAACAGGGCTGCGTGGGCGTGTGTTTGTGTCTAACACCTAAGGGTGGCAGTCGAGTCTCTGCTCCCACCGCATCCACTGCAAGACACACGGACGCTGCCGGCCGCGGTCCACTCCCTGCTCGCACGCCGCGTGTCACCGTCTCACCTCTCGGACGGACGCCCAGCTGGACTAGCTCGGGGTCCAGCGGGCACCGGAGCCCGGCCCTCGTCGGTTCCCCGGCCCCGGGGATGCACCGCCCCGCACCCACCTTGGCGTAGGCTTTGTACACTGTGGCGTACGTGCCACTGCCCAGGCGCTCGGTGAGGATGAAGCCGTCCAGCCGCGGGGGGGCCCAGCCGGGCCCGGCCATCCCGGCCGCCCCGCTCCTGCCGCTTCCTGCTTTCAGACTCGGGGTTCCGGCGCGCAGCCCAGCAGGCACATCGCGCGGCCGCCGGGGACGGGGGGGGCGGAAGACTCCACGCTGCCCCCAGCGCCGCCCTCCGGGACTGCAGCGCGGCGGGCGGGGCACAGGCCTCGCACCGCCCCGGGCCCCGCCTCCCCCAGGTTCTCCAGGTGCAGCTTCCGGACGCCTTGTGATTGCGTACTCCGCCAGTGCCCGCAAGGGCCATTTGGGAATACTGAGGTCCTTGCGGGTCAAGGCAAGCAGACAAGGTCACCAGGAGGAAAAGTCAAAGAGGCTCCCGAGGGTCTCCCTCCGACTTAGATCAGCATCTCTAAAGTAGAGATTGAAGGTGCCTTTGGGAAAGGCCAAGTAGGCACAGGAAGGGGTATCGGAGGAGCTCCGTTCAGGCTCCATAGGCCACCCGCATTCTCCTGAGTCCACCAAACATTAGAACCAGTGTTGTTTGAAAATGTTTTTATTTAAAGCACAAAAATTGAGACATTACATATACATTTATACATGAAGAAAAAACACCAGAAAGTTTACAAAACCTTGGTCACTGCCACTATCATTCAGTGGCTCTGGGGCTGGTGGGCTGACAGTCTGTAGGCTGCCTCGGGGTGGGGCCCAGGATCCCAGAGGCAGGCAATTGGCCAGCATTTTGAGAAGTCCCCTCAGTCCACACACCCACTCCTCTAGCCTTTGGAGGGCAGGGTGCAGGTTTTACCTGTGGACTCCCAGGTGCCCATCGCACTGACACACCTGAGGCATCCCCAGGAACACTGAAAGGTGACCTAGGTTCTACTTGGGGTATGGAGCCCGGAGCCCTCAGAAAAATGGCTCATTAGTCCAGCCTGGAAGATGCAGTTCTGGACTGATTCTTCCTGCCTCTCTAAGAGTCATACAAACGCGATATTGCTAATAGGAGAAGGCAGAGTGGGGTAGGATCTGAGGCCACGGTAAAGGACTGCTGTCCCTTAGAAGAAGAGGAAAGAAAAACAAACAGGGCCAAACCACACCAAGACAATCAGACTCCACCCTCCCAGAAAACCGCCAAAGGCTGGGCAAGACAACTTGGGGTCAATGTCTTCTATCCCTCCCCCCTGCCCCAAATCCCAACAATCCCATTGCACATTCAGTAAGTCTAAAGAGGGAAGGGCTCAGAGAGGGCCCCAAGGGCACAGGCACTGCCCATACCAGGATGGTGCAGGGGGCACTAAAGGTCTACGAATCTGTTAGAAACTTTAAGGCAGGGAAGAGCCTGGGGCGACCACGCCAGAGGCTCTGGAAGCCCAGAGACCACCCCAGAGTGATCTGGGGAACAGAGCCTGCCTGCCATCCAAAGGACTGCAGTTCACCTAAACGGCAGCCCTTGGGAGGCTACCCCAGCCTGGGAGCGAAGGAAAGGAAGGACTGTGGAAGCCACAGGCTTGGTCTGAGATTTGCGCCAGGCCTGCTGGGGGAGGAGTGGAGTCCCAGGACCCTGGCAGAAGCAAAACTCCAGCTGGGATAGGCCCGGGTCAGCTGATGATCCCAAGTACGTACACGTGTGTGCCTGTGCACGTGGGTACAGGAAAGCGAATTTAGACCCAGCGCTCCGAATCCCACCAAACCACCACCAGAGAAGGAAAAACGGCTTTTTTTTTTCTTTTCTCTTATGTAAAAAATAAGTCCCAATCCCTCCCCCCCTTCCCTCGGGCAGAAGGGAGAGCTGGTTGCCTGAGGAAGGAGGAAGCACCCGGCAAGCCCCTCCCCCGGTCTGTGCTGGGCATAACCACTGTTTAAGGCACCCACGGAAAGTGCAGCTAAAAGGCAGGCAAGAGGAAAGGCTGGGGCAGAGGAAGGACAGTCGGGAGCCTAGTTCCCCTGGAAGGCTCCTCGGGCAGCACTGGAGGCAGCGCTGCGGAAGGTCCTGTTGCTGAAGATGCCCTGGGAAAACTCCTCCTGGGCCTGCTGGAAGCTGGCCCCCGTCCGGCGGTACAGGGAGTGCACCTGAGGAAAGAGGCCGGCATGAGAAGGCCGCCCTAGGGGCCCGCTGACCTCCCATCCAGAGCCTTGATGACACCCGCTGGACCTTTGGGACCTGGGGAGCCCAACTGCTCTAGTGATGAGCTTGAGGCAAAGGCAGGGGAGAGGTGCCGCCTTCCTCGGGTTGCTATTGGGCCGGCACCCACACTCACCCGCTTCAGAAGGAAGAGGGAGAGCACGGCGCACAGGGTGAAGAAGCCAGCCACCACCATCATGATGATCGACACAGCCAAGTGGTCTTCCTTCAGTGTGGACAGGGCTGCGATCCAACCACTGCAAAGGGAGGCGGCCAGAGGGGACACAGTGGGAGCGGGCCCCGCAGGTCCCTGTGAGATGCTCTTCCCTAGGTGGCTGCTGTATGCTGACCAGCCACCACCTAGGCACCTCCCTGCAGCACAGAGCCAGGGGGCCACAAGCCCTTGGCCTGTGAGACCAGGTCTCTGTGAAGGCTGAAGGGAAGGGCCCCATGCAGCCCTCACAGCCAGGAGTAGCATGGGGGAGGGCCTTTCCCAGCTGTTCTAGAGGACATGGAAAGCCTCACTGCTCACTCCCGAGGGGCCCCCCCCTCTGGAAGGAGGATCACTGGCCAAGCCATCGCATTCATCCTGTCTCCTCAGCTCCTCCTGCTGGGGCCCTGGGCAGCCCCTCTGCCTCCAGTGTCACCTTCCTGGCCCCAGTGTCTTTATCTATAAAAGGGGATAGCCTCACACTGCCTGATTTAAACACTTACCACAAAGCCACAGTTCTGAAAATAGGGCAATACTGGTATAAGGACAGACATACAGATCAATGGAATCGAACTGAGAGTCCAGAAACAAATAGATACATCTCTCATCAACTGATTTTTGACGGGGATGCCAAGACCACTAAATGGGGAAAGAATCCACATGGAAAACAATGAAGCTGGACCTTCACTTCAAACACACACAAAACTTAACTCAAGATGGTTAAGAGACATGGGGTGCCTGGGAGGCTCACTCAGTTAAGCAGCTGACTCTTGGTTTCGACTCAGATCATGATCTGATGGTTCAGGAGTTCAAGCCCTGCATTGGGCACTGTGCTGGTGGTGCAGAGCCTGCTTGGGATTCTGTCTCTCCCTCTCTCTGCCCCTCCCCACCTCTCTCTCTAAAAATAAACTTTAAAAAACAAACAAAAAACTTTTTGTGTCAAAGGACACTATCACAAGAATGAGAAAAATAATACACAGGAGGGGGAAAATGTGTTCATTATATATCTCATTGGGAGCTGGTACCTAGAATATGTAAAGAACTCAACAACAAAAAGACAACCCAATTACTAGAGAAAGACTTGAATAGACATTTCCCCAAAGATACACAAATGGCCAACATCATTAGTCATTCAGGAAATGTCAAGCAATAAAACAGTGAGGGGGCGCCTGGGTGGCTCAGTCGGTTAAGCGTCCAACTTTGGCTCAGGTCATGATCTCATGGTTCGTGGGTTCGAGCCCCGCATCGGGCTCTGTGCTGACAGCTAGCTCAGAGCCTAGAGCCTGTCTTTGGATTCTGTGTCTCCTTCTCTCTCTGACCCTCCCCTGCTCATGCTGTCTCTCTCTCTCTTTCCCTCAGAAATAAATAAAACATTAAAAAAAAAAAAAAGCCAGTGAGATATCACACCTCTAGGTTGGGGAAAAAACCAAACCAAACCTGAGTTGGTGAGAATGTGGGAAAATGAGAGCCTTCACACACTGCCAATGGAATGGTGCAGACTTCCAGCAATTCCACTCCTAGGTACATACCCACAAGGACCGAAAATAGGTATTCAACCACTCGTTCAAAAATGTTCACAGCATCGCTATTCACAAGAGCAAAGAGGTGAAAAAAACCCCAGGGTCTATCAAGTGATCAGTGGATAAGCAGGTGAGTGGGATATTATTCAGCCATAAAAAGGGATGGAGTGCTAATCATGTGACAACCTGAGCCTTAGAAACATTATGCTGATTGAAAGAGGCCAGACACAAAAAGCCACCTACTATACGGTTCCACTTAGATGAAATGTCCAGAATAGGCTGACCCAGAGAGACAGACAGCAGCTTAACAGCTGCCAGGGGTTCGGGGAAGGATGAAAGAACTACAGAGTTTCCTGTTGGGGCGATACGAATGTCCTAGAGGTAGACAGTGGTGAGGGCCACATGACACTGTGGGTCTACTACACACCACTGAATGTTTTACTTCAAGATAGTTTAGGTAGTAAATAAAATGTATGTTATGGGTATGTCACAACCAGTAACAAGAAATGGGGGTTATATCCATCCAGCTGTGGGGGTTGGGAGGTGAGGTGAGGAAGGTGCTGCAGAGCTCGTGAGGGAAGCCTGGCCAGGTAATCGGGGCAGGGGGGCCAGGGCGGGGGTTCCCAACCAGAACTCAAGCCTTCTGACTCCTGAGTCCAGAAGCAAACAGCAGTTAGGCCACAGCCTGTCTCCCAGGATCTCACTTAGAATGGTGAGTAATGAAACTGGGTCACCAATCAAAGAGAAAAGGACCAGATTAGAAACAGCAAGATGAGGGGTGCCTGGTGGCTCATTTGGTTAAGCGTCCAACTTGGGCTCAGGTCATGATCTCGACATTCTTGAGTTTGAGCCCCACGTCGGACTCTGTGCTGGCAGCTCAGAGCCTGGAGCCTGCTTCGGGTTCTGTGACTCCTTCTCTCTCTGCCCCTGCCCCGCTCATGCTCTGTCTCTGTCTCTTAAAAAATAAATAAACATTAAAAAAAATAAAAATAAGAAAGGAAAGAAAGAAAGAAAAGAAAGAAAGAAAAGAAAGAAAAGAGAAAGAAAAAGAAAGAAAGAAAGAAAGAAAGAAAGGAAGAAAGAAACAGCAAGGTGAGCCGAAAGAGGGGCGGCGGCAGGGCAGTTGTGCACAGGCTCAGAGTGCAAGGTGAGTCAGCCCTTCCCTCCTCTCTGGATCAGCTGCACTGGAGGGAGGGGACCAAAATAGTGCAGCCCTTCCAGGCTCAGGCTTTCAGCCAAGTGTCAGCCTGATCATTCTGTAATGTTCTCTGTGCACTGGGGTGGAACGGAAAACATCAGCCATCAGCTGAGCCCAGGACTACGGCGGTGCCCAGGAAACTCAAGCCAGTTAGATGCTCAAAGCAAGAAGAAGCCAATCCAGGAGAGGCTAGGGCTCCATCTCCTGACATTACAGGGCCTCTGGGAAAAGTCACAGCAGAGTCTGCAAAGGCCAGGGCATCTGTCAGCAGCGCCCAAACCCAAGGGCTCGTCTGGGGCTGGACAAGGAGCCTCTGCCTGAGAGGGGAGGGGGGGTNTCCTGACATTACAGGGCCTCTGGGAAAAGTCACAGCAGAGTCTGCAAAGGCCAGGGCATCTGTCAGCAGCTGCCCAAACCCAAGGGCTCGTCTGGGACTGGACAAGGAGCCTCTGCCTGAGAGGGGACGGGGGGCGGCCAAGAGAAAAGGATAGGATGCAGTCCTCCACAGGACAGAGCCCCGGTAGCCTGGACAACGTAAGGCAGTGAGTAGGTGAGCAGTGAAGAACTGGGGAGAGGGGTGCACACAGGCAGATCCAAGCCAGTCCACCCACCCCTCTCCCAACCCGGGTAGAAGATGGGTCATCTGCGTGGACCCTCTGGGAGGGAGGACAGAGGGCGAGAGAGGTCAAGCCACTTCTAAAGCGTAATTCCATCTTGCTGCCCCAGGTCTCACCTGTCCCCCAGGCCAGGGATGCCAACCAACTGGATGATGTAGATCCCTATTTGACAAAAAAATACGAAGAAGAATACAAAGAAGCTGAAAGAATTGTCGGACCTGTGGAGAGAGGGGGAAATCCAGTCACAAGAGGGCTGGGGCTCGTGCCTCACCATTCCTCACTTGGCATGGCATCTGTCCTCATTAGGAGGCAGGATGGGAGCACAGACAGGTCCAGGGGACCCACCACACTGTCCATAAGGACACAGACACCCACAACCATAATCAAAAAGGGCTCGCCACTCATTGCCTTCCAGTTTAAGGGGTTAATGCTTAACCCCTTACTCAAAGAGCTAATGAAGTGGCTCACCCAAAGGACAATATAAAGAGCCTAACAGTCCATTTCCAGGTGTATGTGTTTGCATTTCATATAAAGCAAGGAAAACGAAGCCAAAGGTATAAGTATCTAATAATAAAACTGTAGGCCTGGGTGGAAGAAAAAGTATTTGGGGAGCACAGAACTCTAGACCAGACCTCCAACTCCATGTCCCTGAGGACTGGAATAGAGTGAGGTCACAGGGAGGCTGAGTGCAGGGGAGGGTTCAGCCACTGCCCTCCCCCCACCCCCACCTTCCTGGGGCCTGCAAGGCTACCAGGCCTGAAAGCTTCGACTCTGAGGCATAGTTCCACAAGCCCTAGGGATCTGTGAGGTGGCTCCACTCAGGTCCACGGTATCTATCCTAGGTCAACTGCTTTGGCACTCAGCAGGCTCAAGAGAGCCTGGAGTGATAAACCATGGCGAGCTTATCAAAGCCAGACTCTCTGAGAGGGGCTAGAGCTTCAGAAGGAAGCTCTCTCCCTGGGTAGAGGGAGGGAGCTCAGCCTCCCTCTACCCAGTGGCTAAAATCCTAATGCACCAGACAGAATGGGAGCAGTGGGAACACAGGGAAGGGCTATAGACTCTTCCCTAGATCTCCCACGCTTAACCTAAGGACAGTGTCCAGAGCAGACCCCATGCACAATGACTCAGGAAAATGGCTCCTGACCCCTGTCTGTTCTCACCACCGGTGGGAATGGGAAAGTGAATTTCCCCACCAACCTATTCTGCTCTAAGACTAGGATGGCGCCCCCGGCTTAAGGCCCTTAGCCTGCCACCTGGGATGCCAGCCATGCACTGACCCCTTGTCCAAGCCCCACTCACCGGAAGGCTTTATAGATGGGCCGGTACCAACACAAGAAGGCACAGGGGGTGAAGATGATAAACCACAGGATCGACAGGCCAAAGTTCACTCCGTTGCTGCTGTCGACTAAGAACCAGGCCAGGCAGGCAAGCAGGTTCAGAAACAGAGTCACCGAGTGCACTGGGGAGGGGTAGGGGAGAGAGAGAGAGAGGCTCGTGCCATGGAGACTGAGGGCTCCCAGGCATAGCGAACCACCCCCTGGGGAGGACATGAGGTCCACAGAGTGAGGGGAGCTGCAGAAATACCATAGGACCTTTCGTCTGCTCCCAGGCGCAGTGAGCTCCCAGATGCTGATTTTCTGGGGCAGAAAAACCAGGGACCAAACCAAGTTCCTAAGAGGTGAAGGGACACCCCAGATATATGATGGGGTGGGGGGGTGGCAGTGAAGGGAGAATGTAGACTCAAAGGCTGATGCTTGGGGGAAGGAAGCCCTTGGAGACTCCTGTCCCTGCCCCTAGATGGCCCACCCACACTGAGCTACAGGGAGTCTATTATGCGCCCACACCCAGGGGCCTGTGGGGAGTGGGGCCTCCACCTAAGGGGGGCCTTTCAACACAAGGTGCCCCACAGGAACTCTGAAGCCTCTCACAAGTCTCGCTCTGTGTGATCCGTGGTGTGAGCTGGCCCCCCAAGGGAGGTTCCCACACAGGGTAGACTGTGGAGGGCCAAGCAGGTGGGCCGCAGGTACCCTCCACCCCTGCCCAGCATGAGGAAGGCTGGAGTCTGCAGGGAGGAGCAGCCAGAGCCCAGAAAGGGCTCTGGAGTCACACCCCATTTCAACGTAAGCTCAAGAAGGCAGGCGCGGGACTCACGCATCCAGAGATAGTAGAGCATCTTGCATATCCGCTGGTAGTCAGCAGGGATCTCTACCGAGAAATCCTGATAGAAGCAGGGCTTGACAGGGCACCAGAAGGGCAGGGGCGGCCAGTTGTTCTCTCTCACTATATGGAGAGAGGTGACAAGGTGAGGCCCAGCCTCCACAGCAGCATGGCAGGGTACAGGCTACCGCAGTTTACGGGCCAAACCAGGGCTCCAGAGGGGCACCAGAAAGTGGGGCTCAGGGTCTCCATGGGTAGGGGGTGGGGTGGGAAAAGAGTGATGGGGCACGAACGCACACGAGCCTGCTCCAAGATAACGGATCCCAAATGCACTGGGAAACAGAGCAAAATGGCCTATGGGATTATTTTTATGAACAGCCAGCCCATAAGTACAAGGGGTCATCATCATGATGAGGGGGAATCGCACGACCCGTGTCCCTACCCCAGCAAAAATTTCAGGGCTGGGAAGGAGTGTGGAAATAACCCCCACCCGTCAGGTCCACACTGCAGGTCTCCTGGCCTCCACCTCCCTGCCCTTCCTGGCACTGGCACCAGGGCTGCTCTAAGAAAGTCGAGCCCGACAGGGGTCCAGGGTCGCCCCGGGACAAGCAAGCTCAAGGAATGCTCCAGTGCCAGGCCTGGCGACCCAGGACCCAGCGGACTCCCCTACCATGTAGGCTGGCCACGGTGTTCTGCAGCTCCCGTTCCTTGCGCTCCAGCTCGGCTGCTTTCCTGTCCAGTTCTTCCTGCTGCCGGAGCAGGCTTGCCTGGGCTGCGGAGGCCACGGCCTGGGGGGCACGGAAGTGGGACAGCCGGACACAGAGACAGAGGGACAACATCAGTTGTCAGTGAGAGCAGAAAGTCAGAAGGGCCTTGCCCCATGTAGGCAGAGCCAGTCCCAGCCCTGGGTGGGCTTGGGTACCAGAGACCACCACAGAGAGGCCAAGGTGACCCGTCTGCTACTGCCTCAACACCACCTCTGTCCCCTTAGCCATTAACCAGCCCTACCCAGGGCTCAGGGATGAAGGGAAGACCCCTGAACTTGAGATGAGAGACCTCTCTCCCATTCTGGAGTCCAGGCAAAGTTCAGTTACAGTGACATCTGGGGTAACAGCAAAGGGAAAATGGCCTCACAAGAGACTAACCTGTCGCCAGAAACCCAGAGAGTCACACCTCATCTGAAGAGCCCGGAGGGGGTGCGTGTGAAGGGGAAACAGTGCAAAGCTGCTAGCAGTGAGTGTGGAAAGGACACCTGAGGTCAGATCATGGGCATCTGGAGCCTCAGGGATCCGTATTTAAGTACCACCCTGCCCCACCCCCAGGAGCTGCCCCCTTGAAGTCCAGCTTAAAATGTGACCGGCTATACCCCGGCAAAGCCCCCTAGGCTTGCCAGGCTTTGATGACATGCGGAGTCCAAGCTTCCTCCCCTGTCCAGGAAGAGCCTCTGAGTGAGGCATCTAGGGACCGTGAGGTGGAGCAGAGGTGTCCCTGGTGTTCCAGCCCAAGGCCCCACTCCCGCCAGGGGCTACAGCTGTCGGGACCTGGTTCCTCCCCAAGTCTACAATCGTTTTCGGAAGCAGATATCAGACCAGTCACCTTGTAGGACGGCAAGCCACGCATATGTGTACATACGTGTGTGTATGCACTCATGTATGTGCTCACATGCGCGCGCACACACTCACTCTCTCTCTCTCTCCCCGAAAGGAGTTTTCCAAAGAGCCAAGGCGGAGTTTAGGAGGTAAATTTCAGGCACTGGGGGCAAAAGCAGGACCAAAATGGCCCAAGCTAAAGGTCTCAGCCTTCCCTCCCAAGTCTGGTCAGAAGGCGAGAGCCGCCTGGGGCCCACGAGAGTCCAAAGCCTGGCTTGGGCCTCGCCCTCATGCTCATCTACACTTCGCCTACCTTCGGAAGCTTTTGCACGGAGCTGTCTCTGAGAATACTATCTCCTCCTGGTAGCATCTGCCTCTCTGAGAGCTCACTCACTGCCAGGACTCTGCTAGGCAGGGACTTGCTGGCCTGTCTACGGCAGCAGCTGCAACATACAACTCCACTGTGGGTCACGCTCACCGGGGTAGTGAGGAACACAGGGCAGGCCAGTGAGGTGATGGAGGCGAGTGTCAGGCACAAAAAAGACAAGGTTCACAGTATTTGGCAAAGGGACAAAGGAAAATAGGAAGGCAGGCAGAAATAAAAGAGGTTAAAAAAAAAGAGAGAGAGAGAGAGACGAAAGGAGTGAGGGGGGATGGATAGATAGACAGACAGACAGATATATTCTGGGCCCCGAGTAAGAGAGGGCAAACCAAAGGCCCCGCGAGGATCTGGAATGGCACAACAGGGGCAAATGCTCTCCCTGAAGACACCAAGGACCCCAGCCTGGCAAGCAGANGCAGAGAGCATCACGAGGGCCCTTAAAGGGCTGCCAGGAATTAAGGCCCTCTGTCCACCTCCTCCCCCATCTCAGGGCTCAGCTACTGGCGCTACCCTCTCTGGAAAGGAGAGGCAAAAGGGACTTTCGTCAACAGTACCTGGGGGGTTGGCTGGGTTGGCTCCACTGAGGGCTGGAGAACCGCCGGCTGCGAGGGCGCAGGGAGCTGTGTGACAGGAACTGTCGTGGCTGCATTTGTCTGCGTGGGACACACCGACGGGGGCGGGTGAGTAGGGCTCCACGAGTTGGCCACACGGGGGCAGACCCACAGCAGGGTGAGTGCCGTGCCCTGGCTGTGAGGGGCATTCCCTCTGGGACAGGCCTGGGCCGGACTCAGGCTCTAGGCCACGTGATGCTGTACCTGCCACCCCTGGCCTCCCTGCCACCGGCCTCCCCTCTTCAGTGGGAGCCCCGATGACATGACAGACCCCAAGGATAGAAGTGCTGGTTTCTTCATCCTTACCCCTACCCCAAGTTCACATTAGGACTGCGGCTTCTCAGAGCTGTCTCTGCCTCTGCCCCGTCTTGGTCCAGAAGCCTGGCACCACCCAGGGGACCCAGGGACTCAGAAAGAGGGCACGCTCACCAACCTCTGAGAAGGGGTTGAATTCAGCCAGGCCACCTTGTGGGGCATTGGTCAGCTGGGTCACAGAGGGGTCCTGTGAAGGTAAAAAATAGAACAAACAAAAATGGCCATGAGCCGCTGGGGAGAGAGGACCCTGATGAAGGGGAGGGACATCACCATGTTCTGGGCTCTCCCAGGCCTGCAGGCATTCCCAGGGATACGTGGCCGAGGTGAGGCTGCTGAGGCCCTTCCTGGTGCCCTGAAAGGCCTCTCCAGAAAGGCTCCTCTGCCTGGCCCCTGCCACACCGGAGCCGCAATCTCTCCTCCCTTTCTGGGAAAGGAGTTCAGCCCCGATGGCTCCCCGGAAGAGTCCCAGAGCAAGCTTTACACTCTGAGACCTCGTAATAGACACCTAGTAAGGGTCCTTGTTAGTGCCCTTAACAGATTCAAAAGGGTTTACAGCATTTACCTCCAGGGACTGGGTGGGTTGGGGGGGGGCGGTGCGTGGTAGGAACAGAGACTCATTTTTTAATTTATGACCTTTCTGTACTGTTTTATTATTTTACAGAAAGCATTTATTCCTCTTATTTATTTTAAAAAGCTTATTCATTTTGAGAGACAGAGAGAGTGTCCAAGTGGAGAAGGAGAAGAGAGAGAGAGGGAGAGAGAGAATCCCAAGCAAGCTCTGCACCACCAGTACAGAGCCTGATGAGGGGCTGGAACTTGCACACTGCAGTATCATGACCTGAGCCAAAGTTGGACACTTAACTGACTGAGCCACTCAGGCACTCCCCCGCCCTTTTTTTTAAGCTTATTTATTTTGAGAGGGAGGGACAGAGAGAGCAGGCTTGTGCCCATACATACAGGGGAGGGGCAGAAAGAGAGGGAGAGAGAATCCTAAGCAGGCTCTGCACTGTCAGCGCAGAGCCCAACTCAGAGCTCCATCTTGTGAACCTTGAGATCATGACCTGAGCTGCAATCAAGAGTTGGCCACTCAAAGGGCACCTGGGTGGCTCAGTTGGTTAAGACTCCAACTTGGCTAGGGTCATGATCTCATGGTTCATGGGTTCAAGCCCTGCCTGGGGCTCTGTGCTGACAGCTCAAAGCCTGGAGCCTGCTTCAGATTCTGTGTCTTCCTCACTCTGCCCCTCTCCTGCTCTAGCCACCCAAGTGCTCCTCTTATTTTTTATTTTAATTTTTTAATGTTTAGTTATTTTGAGAAAGAGCGTGCGCAAGCCAGGGGAGGGGCAGAGAGAGGGATAGAGAGAGAGAATCCCAAGCAAGTTCTGTGCTGTTAGCACAGAGCCTCAAGTGGGGCTCGAACTCAGAAACCATGAGATCATGACCTAAACTGAAACCAACAGTCAGATGCTTAACTGACTGAGCCACCCAGGCACCTGCTCCTCTTACTTTTTTAAAGGACAGTTTAAGGTTCTGGAATAAAAACCCACTGCTGGCTGCCAGTACTGATTTTGTTAAATCAGACACACTTGCTAGGAACAGAGGCATGAAGCACTCAGATGAAAAGCAGAGAGAATGTTTTGTTGTTGTTGTTTTAAATGCAAAAATGTCCTTTAGAACCTTCTCCATCTGACCTCTGCCAAGGCCAGCCCTCCAGCCTAGGGCCTGCACGGCACTCCCTGTCATCTCCTTCACTGAGCAGCCTCCCTGCTGGCCTGGGGCCAGTGGGCCTCATCCCGCTCCCTCCCAGCACGCAGTCATCCTTTCCCCGGCCCGAACATAATAGATATGGGGCTCAGGTCCAGCTCGACAGCGATGCCTGGGCTCTGGGAACAGCTGTACCACCGTGGACAGTGCCAGGACCCAGGTTACAAGGCCTCGTCTTGGCCCCACTGTGTACCTAACCCCCATCCCTCACTTCAGGTCCACACGCTCCCGTCCTGCTCTCTTGGCCACACCTCCACCAAGAATCCACAGACTGGATTCTCAGACACAATATTAACATTAGACAGACCCTCAGGGAACACTCCCCTCAATTCTCAGACATGGAAACAGACCCTACCGTGGTGCCGCACTTGTCCTAGGTCTCAAGATGGCTAGCTTCCTACTCTGTACATTCACAGAATGTCAGCCATGAGCATGTTCTCTGCTGTTTTTCACACATACTAACTCTCATCTTCTCACCTGGGTCTCTGGTTCCTGAACAGTGAGACTGTGTCTGGCTGGTCCCTGGGCCCAGCCCAGAGCTGGGCACACAGCCTCAACTCACTTCTCTCTAGACATACCTCCTCCCTGGACCCCTGCCAAATTTCCTCTGCAAGGAGGCAACGTGGTTCTGTCCATTCTGCTGGACACCATCCCTGCCTGGTGGCCCCCACAATTTGGGCAAAGGGACAGGTGAGGCTCAGAAGGCCCCCTGAGCTGGAGGGACTGGCCTTGAGGTTGTTGGCTGGGTGACTAGTAGATTTCTCCCAGAATTACTGGGCTGGCTTTCTGCAAGAAAGATTTGGAGCTCCAGCTCTCTTCCCCTTTCCGACTCAGCAAACACCAAGCCACAGCACGGTGAGTGAGCTGAAGTCACTGAAATCAGACCCACCTTGCAAGGAACTGGTTACTTGAGTGTGTGTCACAGGACAGAAGACAGAAGGACAGCTCTGGTAGCAGTTTCGGGTGCCGGCCCACGTGTCTGGCTGAGGTGCGTGGGTTTAATAGGCAACCTCCAGACGCATGCAGAGATGTCATTTTCTTTACCACGGTCAACCAGAAGAGGATTCTGGGGGTGGGCAAGCTGACTACTCTGTCCATGGTGATTTCTCCTCCTTTTTCGAAAGTCTTAAAGACTTGGTCCTTTACCCCTCACCAGATTCGCCATAAACAATTTCTGTCTCCACCAGCATGCTGTGACCTCCGCAGCCAGATGCTTCAGTATCAAGTTCATACTTCTGGCTCCTAGTGTTTGGGGAAGAGTCGATGCAGGGTAGAAGGTAAATGATGTTTGAGAGCACCCGCTGCATGCTCTGCTCTACTTTCTCTGGGAGGTGCTGCCCCAAAGCTGGAGGGTACCTGCATCACTGAGGCAGCCCCAGGGCCCACAAGCACCCTGCCTCAGAAGATGGGCCTGGAACATTCTGGGACACCTGGGTGCTTTCTCAAAGATGAGAAGCTCGGGCCTGGTGAAAGAGGAAGGGAGCTGACATTAACTGAGTGTCTACTATTTGCCAGGCTTACACAATACACAATGTGTATTCACATATTGTGAAGTTCTAGTCACCCCAGAACTGGCCACTGTGTCAAGATGTCAGAAAAGAAGCTTCTACCAGCCTTCCTCAACCTGATTCTTTTTTTTAAATTTAATTTAATTTTATTTTTTTAATATTTTTATTTATTTCTAGGAGAGAGAGAGAGACAGCGTGAGCAGGGGAGGGTCAGAGAGAGAGGGAGACACAGACTCCAAAATAGGCTCCAGGCTCTGAGCTGGCAGTTAGCACAGAGCCCGACACGGGGCTCGAACCCACGAACCGCGAGATCATGACCTAAGCAAAAGTCGGACGCTTAACCGACTAAGCCACCCAGGCGCCCCATCAACCTGATTCTTTAAAAGAATTAAGGCCCAACGCCCTAAGGCATCCATTGTCTGCAATAACTTGACTTCTGTGCATCTAGAATAGTCCTGGTTCTATTCTATCCCTGTGAGAATGGAGATCATCGTCACTTAACCAGCTTCTGAACTCTGTGGCTCAGCTGAGGTATCCCCTCATTCAACCTCATGACCACCCTGAGAGCAATTAGTCTTTTTAGTTTGCAGCTGAAGAAAGTCCCCTCTCAGAGGGGGGAAGTGGCTCGTCTAAGATCCCAGGGGTAGTGGCTGAGCCAGATTCTGAATTCAAGTTATCTGTATCCAGGGACACGAGTGGTAAACCTGAGAGGGCAAGGTGTGGGTCTACCTTGTTCAGCGGTGTACCCCCAAAGCCTGGTGCACTTGACAAACAGAAGGGGCTCAGTGTATGGCTGAATGAATGAACCCCACTCCTGAGGAACACTGATGGGGCACCAGGAGTGACCAGGACAACTGCTTCTTGCTCATGTTTTTATTCCTGGACATCAGGAAAGCCCTTGGGGCACACCCGTGTTAGGAGACATGCAGCGAACCTTGCACTAAGGACCACGCTGACTGGTTTGAATATGACCCTCAGCTTCCACTCGACTCACAAATAACAAGCCAACGGCAGAAGCTTCTTTCCCACTAACTAAGCATCAGCTGGCTCAGAAGTGGGTCAAGTAGTTAATTCAAAGCATGGCGAGAGCTAAGTTTCACCTACAGAGAGGTAACCTAAAACCCCTTGGGACCCAAAGGGCCGAGCCTGGCTAATGCCCTTTACTGAATATCTAACAAAGAAAACGCTCCCGCACTCAGTTCTTTTCATTCTAGGAAGAGTCACGAACAGTGTGAGTGACACACTGAGACCAACAGGATGCAGCTCTTGACCTTCTGGAGCGGATGACTGTGGCAGAGACATGTGCGCATAGCACAAGAGCCCAGGGCATAGGGGGAAAGGGAGGGGAAGGGGGGACAGGGGAAGGGCGGAGAGGCTCACCACCTCTGGGGCGGGGAAGCCCTTCGGGTAGCTGGGGCGTGAGGGCCCAGAGGAAAAGGGGCAGGCGCAGGAGCTCTGCCGGGAAGGGCCTAGAAAAACACTTGTTTCCAGGTTGGCAATCACTTTCCATGTCACAGGGGCCGGCTGTGCTTGAGCGGTGACGCTTCCTTGCTTTCCCCTCCTACACTCCACCCAAGCGCCCCGTGTCGGGTTTATTTCAGGCTCCAAATAAACACATCATTTAATGCCTCATGAGCTAAAAAGGCTCGGCCACTCTCTCTGGAAGGCAGAGCTACCAATACTTTGGAACTCTTGGGAAGTCCTGTTTGCTTTGGAGACAAGGCTGTGTGTCAGAGGACAAAAAAGGGGCAATCATCCGCAAACTGGGTGGCTGGGTGCCAAGTAAAAAGAGCCACGGTTCTGGGGCGCCTGGGTGGCTCAGTCGGTTAAGCGTCCGACTTCGGCTCAGGTCATGATCTCACGGTTCGTGGGTTCAAGCCCCGCGTCGGGCTCTGTGCTGACAGCTAGCTCAGAGCCTGGAGTCTGTTTTGGATTCTGTAACTCCCTCTCTCTCTGACCCTCCCCTGCTCACGCTGTCTCTATCTCTCTCTCAAAAATAAAAACATTAAAAATTAAAAAAAGAAAAAAAAAAGAGCCACGGTTCACCTTAGAATCCATCCTAAGGAAATACGACACAAATACATGAAAATCTGAACCTGCAAAGATAGTTATGGCACCAGTGTTTATAATAGGAGGAAAAAACATCAGGAAATGACTTAAATGTCCAACGACAGTGAGCACAAGAATGTTTTGGAACACGTCCCCTCAATGGCCTACACAGCCATTAAGAAATCACAGCTATGGAGCACCTGCATGGCTCAGTTGGTTAAGTGTCCAACTCTTGGTTTCGGCTCAGGTCACAATCTCTCAGTTTGTGAGTTCGAGCCCCACGTCAGTCTCTGTGCTGACGGTATGGGCTTGCTTGGGATTCTCTCTCTGCCCCTATCACCCCTCTCAAAATAAATAAATAAACTTTATTTGTAAAATAAATAAACAACCACAGCTATAAACACAGGGCAGCATTACGGAAAAGGCTTTGTATGAATACCACATAACAATTTTTGTCAAAAGCATTCATGTGTGAAAAGAGACTGGCAGGAAAACACATCAGAACAACAATGGCTGCAAAAGACTGGCAGACAGAGAAATGATCTATTTTGTCTTACGAATGTTCCATAATGTGATGTTATTTTTACCTTGAAAGCACACATGCCCACACGTTTTTAAAAAGAGCGTGAGGACCCATCAAATGGGCAAGGTGCACGCGGGCCTCTCTCCTTGCCCCAGCAGTGATGGACCCAGCGGCCCAGAAAAGTGAGGCTGACCCACCCGGCCTGGCACCAGAGGCCCCCCAGGACCTGGTGCCTGCACCCCTGGTGGCAGTCTGTCCTTGGTCAAAGCGAGGCACCTGCCATCTCCTTCCACCTTTGTGTACTCCCTACGCAAACCGTCCCACGTCAAGTTCAGGGCTAGGACATGGAGAAAAAAGCCTTGATTCTCACCCTCAAGTGACGGACGGTACAGAGAACGAGAAGCCAGGGCAGGAGGTGACAGCATGGGACCTGTGCAGGGCAAGGGCTGATGGGAGGGCTTCACAGAGGAGGGAGGGACTAAGCTGTCTGGGGGTCAGGGCAGGCTTCAAGGAGATGGCACTTGGGTCGGATCTTGAGAGAGGACACAAGTTCAGCAAGAACTAAGGAGGGAGGCAAGGGCAGCATGCAGGGTGCCGCCTGGCTCAGTCAGTTAAGCACCCAACCCTTGAACTAGGCTCAGATCATCATCTTACAGTTTGTGGGTTCGAGCCCCACAGTGGGCTCTGCACTGATGACACAGAACCTGCCCGAGACTCTGGCTCCCCTTTCTGCCCCTCACCTGCTTGTGCTCTCTCTCAAAATAAATAAACATTTTTAAAAAATTAGAAAGCAACATTTGCAAAGGCCCAGCATCTCTGTGTGTTCAGGGCACAGGATGTGAGGCGACCCAATAGGGTGGAGGCTGGAATTCCCCCAAGACAGGAGGACAAAGGACACAGAAGTTTACTGAAAACCCTGCAAGGGACCAGCAGGCAGGACAGCACAGGAGAGGCTGTCTGCCATGAGGTAGTGCTGGGGGGCTGGAGTCATGGGGGGAGGTGAGGAGGTATGGGAATGCACAGAATGTTCCTTTTTGGTACCTGTAGCCAGCTGTAAGTAGTCCACTGGTCAGCCAGGACTAACGGCTATTCTGAGGTGGGTCGCCTAATGAGCCTGTTTGCATACAGCCCAGCAGTCACTCTGGGCCCTTCTACCTCACTCAGGTTTCCACCGCTCGAGCCTGTTGCTGAAAAGTAGCCTCTATCCAGAAGGTTCTGGGGGCTGTGGAGTGACTTGAGGAGTGACAGAAGCCAGGAATGCCAAGGAGCCAGGCTGCAGAAAGGGTGGAGCCAGACTGCAGGACTTTGGCCTCCGCCCATGAGCAGTGGAGGACAACTGTCGTCTCTGTGCCGTGAGGAGAGCACAGCGGGTGGGGAGGGAGGACTGAG
>NW_027527920.1:374679-439741 GCF_008692635.1 Crocuta crocuta | reverse complement strand
TAGGGCAAGGAAGGGGGAGGGGAAGGGAAGTTGAGGAACTGAGTGGCTAGTGTGGATGACCTGGGAACAGTGAACAAGATGAGCGATCGCGGGAGATGAACAGGGTTTTCAGGAGGGGGTGTGTGAAAGCAGGCGGCCCACGTTTGTCTTTTTTTTTTTAATGTTTTTTATTTATTTATGAGAGAGAGAGAGAGACAAAGTGAGCAGGGGAGGGTCAGAGAGAGCAGGAGACACAGAATCCGAAGGAGGCTCCAGGCTCTGAGCTGGCTGTCAGCATAGAGCCCAACGCTGGGCTCGAACCCACGAACCGTAAGATCATGACTTGAGCCGAAGTTGGATGCTTACCCAACCGACTAAGCCACCCAGGTGCCCCATACGTTTGTCTTTTTAAAGTAGGCCCCAGGCCCAATGTGGGGCTTTAACTCACGACCCTGAGGGCAAGAGTTTCAAGGCACCTGGTGGCTTCGTTGGTTCAGCATCGGACTCTTGATCTCAGCTCAGGTCATGATCTCACAGTTTTGGAGATCGAGCCCCAAGTCAGGCTCTGCGCTGACAGCGAGGAGCCTGCTTGAGATTCTCTCTCCCCCTCTCTCTTTGCCCCTCCCCTGCTCATGCTTGCTCACTCCTGTGTGTACTCTCTCTCTTTCTCAAAATAAATAAACTTAAAAAAAAAAAAAGAATTGCATCTTCTTTGAAAAAAGAGAGAGAATTGCAAGCTCTACTGACTGAGCTCCTAGCGCAGCTCTCAACCTGGGATCACTGTGATGTGGAAGCTATCCTGGAGCCTCAGTGAAAGATGACTTCAGTCGCCTCCATTGTGACCTCACACTTTCTAGTTGAGTTCTCCTTTCCAGCTGGGCTCTGGGCTCAGGCCGAAGACCCTAAGGGCAGAGCGTCCCCAGAGGAGAACCGGGAACTGAAACTACCCCCTCAAGCAACAAGGACTGCCCTGAGCCAGCAAGACCCCACACTTGATGGACTCCAAGACTACGCTTGACTTGACCTTCAGTGCGTACCCACTTGCACGTACCCACCCATGAACCTACCCACCACTGTCCACGTTTTCCTTATAGAAGCCGGGAAGTGTTTTCGGCATTTTGGAGACCGTGTGAGCCGCTGGTCTGCCAGCTCCCCGGGGCTGGCCTCACGGAAATAAACTCCTTTCTTGTTCCACCACCACTCGTCTCCCTGCCTCTGGATTTTGTCAGCAGCCAGTGGCCGAACCTGGTCTGTGTGGGACCCCTCGAGCCAGGTGCCCCCTTGCTCGTCGGCTGTAATGTAAATGGAAGACCTTAGAATGAAGTCAAAGGACAGAACTCCAGCCTTCACAGCCTCGAAGTGGGTGGAAGGAGGGGAGAGTCCCAGCGTTAAAGGAGCCGAGGGCAGAGAGAAGTACAGGAGAGACTGCCAGGCGAGCGAGTGTGCCGGGCCCATGGCCGGAGAGGGGGCAGGCTGTAAGAGGGAGGCGGTGCCTGGGGCTGCGGGGCGACAGCATGCACACCCGCCTTTTGGTTCTTGGTGCTCTGTCCCCTGAAATATGGAATGCCCTCTCTCCCCCTGAGCCCTTCTAGCAAGGACTCTGCCCTTCCTCCTCAGATCCCTCACGCTTCCTTCTGCCAGGTTTTGACTGCCTTCATCCTACCCACAGTGCTGTCACAGAAGAGCTAGCATTTCTTTGGCTCTCCTGCCAGATCAGAAGCCCATTCACTGCCACCTCCCACACAGGCCCTCGGAGCAGCAGGAGCTCAGCGATGCACATAAACGTGTCAGCACCTCAAAGGAGCACTGCTGGGCGGGCCACACCTTGCTCATGTGCACTGGCACTCTTCTCCGAAAGGGTGGCAAGGACCCCTTGTTTGTCCTGGTTAAATATTACCATTTTTCTAAACCCAGGATTATCCTACACCAAGTAGCTCCAAGGAAAACTTAACAGAAGCGCAGGGTTAAAGTTCAGCTGTGTCTCTGGCCAAGTGCTTCTGATCACCCGGCCTGGCTTCAGGTGCGGGGAGAGGACTCCCACCCCCTTCACCTCCACCCCCCACCCCCCGGCCCTGGCAGCTGTCTGGGCTCAAACTATATGAACTTTACCATTTTCAAATTTCTTAAGACAATGCTCCCGTTCCACAGGAAAGTTCTCACAGGCCCATCTGGTGGTTTTAAGAATCCCCAAAGTTACAGTCAAGCTGGAGCCCACCCTCTCCAGGAAGCGTCTATGCGGGGAACTCTGTTCACACCCAAATCACGTTCCTGCCACCACTTTCCTCCTCCCACAGGACAGAAAAGTTTTAAATCCTTGGGAAGCAGCCACACCACCGAGATTATCTTTTAACTGCAAGGAGGCAACGTGTGAAAGTGATATTGTGTGATCTGGCAACTCAAGACACTGAAAGGCCTTCTCTGTTCAGCACCACCAGCTAGCTGACTCCCCGCTCCACGAGATCGATGCCGCCTGCCTGGGGCAGCCTGGCAGAAATGCCCAAGAGGGAAGCAGCCCTGGCATTGGCCTGGGTGACCTGTTGGTTAGCTGAGCGCTGAAAACGCAAAATGGGCGCGCCGATGCCCACCTTTAGTCCTCTACGTCTTCACCGCCTGACAAGATGCCTGAAAAACTTCTGGGGGCAGACATGCTGGAATCGGTCCACAGCAGGACCCGCAGACCCAGAGGGCACCAAGCAGATGTACCCAATTAATTAACACAGGAATGAGGGAGTGCCAGGGGGGAGGTGGTGAAACCGGCAGCACTTGGCTTGCAGTTTCCTGCTTCCGCCTGGAAGTTTGGTAAAACCTCGGCTGCACTCGTGACAACTTTGCATTCACAGCTCTTGCTTGGCAGGAAGTTTGCTAAGAATCCCAAGTATAACTCCACGCAAAGAGGTCCTAAAAGCCCACGCCCACACTGCAGGGCGGGGAAGTGGGCGGAAGTAGGAGGTGGATAAAAAACAAGGGTAAAGGAGTCGTGTAAAAGGCACACCAGAAGCGGCAGGGCATTATCACCGGAGTTAGCAGGAAAAGGACTCCGCGGTTGGATAACCTCGAGAAATGCTGTGTCAGATGAAGTTGAGCAAATGTCTATTGTAGGACTGCTCAGGGCCTCTAACAAACAAGCCTTGTTGATTTTTAAGAAAAAATAGTGATTCCCAAACTTACTTGACCACATAGCCCTGAGCACCTTTCAGGACTGGGATTCCTCAGAACATAACTGCTATAAAGCGCTGTCTGGGGGGGCCTGGGTGGCTCAGTCAATTAGACGTCTGACTCTTGGTTTCAGCTCAGATCATGGTCGCATGGTCCTTGGGATTGAGACTCACTTGGGATTCTCTCTCTATGCCCCTCCCCTGCTTGCACACACAAGCATGCGTGCTCTCTCTAACAAACTTGTAAAAAATAAATAAATAAAGTACTATCTTAAAAAGCACAGTATAAGCTGTATTATCCCAGCCCGACACACTGGGCAAAGAAAACTTGCATAGCTAATACTAATTAGCGAATAATAATTAGCCAGTACTTAGCTAGTAGTAAACACGCCTACCGGTACTCTCATTTCAAGAATGGGGACAGTGATGACGGTACACTCTTTCCTTAGCTGGCCTACATAACCCAACGCAGTTTAAGACCAGTATCTGAATCAAAAACCTTTAGAACAGCAATATCCTGAGAGTGAGGCCCAGATCTGGGCCCCCGCCCGCTGCAAGTCAGCTGGTGGCTCTGTCACATACCACCCTCACTGGATTCCTGGTTTCCTCCTCTCTAAATTGAAGGGTGAGGGGCACCTGGATGGCTCAGTCGGTTAAGCGTCCGACATCCGCTCAAGTCATGATCTCACGGTTTGTGGGTTCGAGCCCCGCGTCAGGCTCTGTGCTGAAGGCTAGCTCAGAGCCTGGGGACTGTTTCGGATTCTGTGTCTCCCTCTCTCTCTGACCCTCCCCTGCTCACACTGCCTCTCTCTCTCTCTCAGAAATAAATAAAAGCATTAAAAAAAATTTTTTTTAAATAAACTGAAGGGTGAGAACAGATTCCTGAGGATGTTCCCAGCTCTAATATTCCACCATGGACTCTGAACGCTACAGTTTCAGGACCCACCACGGAGCAGGAGTGACGGAAGCATGACTCTGCTCTGAAAGCCGGCTAGGTGTGACAGTTTCTGAGCCTATCGCCTCTCCCCTTGTTCTCTCCTGAGCTCTGTGCTAACACCCTGGGTAAATGAAGCTGGGCTCACACCCAGTCACCCAAGGGCTGCACCCTTCCCATGTCCCAGCCCTGGTGGTCAGGAAAGCAGCCACTAGCACCACAAGAAAAGGGAGGGCAGCTCTCCAGGAGAAAGAGCTTGGGGGAGTGGGGGTGGGGGACCACGTCCAAAGCTCCTTCTCCCCGCAGAACTGTGTGCCATGGGGAAAAACACAGCCCAGGGTATGGAGCAGAGTCCCAGCCCAGCCAACTCTCTCCCATCTTCCCACACAGGATTCCCCCCACCAGATGTTGCTCTCTACAGGCCCACAGCTGCTTCCTGTCCTGCTATATCCTAGGGCCGACTGACGGACAGACTGTCTCGCTTGAATGCAGAAGTTAGTGCTATCACCGTTTGCACAATCATTCTTGGGGCTGGAGATGTGGTTTAAGACTAAGACTTTCAAGCTGCTATTAATCCAGGGCCGCACTCGGGCCAACTATCTCTCGCCCACTGCTAGCTCTGGAGACAAGCTCTCGGCGTCTCTGGAAGGCTGACCGCCTCTGGCAGACAGCAGCAGACATTTTATTTCCAATTCTGACAGGAGAGGGGGGGAAAAAAGAAGCAAACGATTACACAGAACACACTCCAAAACACTACTAGAGCCTTCCTGAAACTCAAAGTCCAGCATCACACAGCAGTTCTGTAATTAAACCAAACTGTAACCAGATGACGCTGGCAGGGGAAAAAAATGCAGATTTTTTTTTCTTTACTCAACTAATAGAGATGACTGCATTACATAAGAGACAAAAGTCCTTGCAAAGGTCTGTCAAGAAGCATTAAATTGCAAGAGGGTGTTCAGGATGTTACAAAGACCAAGCTACCAAAATCTCCCTTGAGGGTTCCCTTTGACTAAGTACCTTGAGACCAAGAAAGAAGCATAAAATCTTCACTCTCGTGACAGTGTACAATTATTCCCTTCTAGTCGTCCTTGTCTTTGCTCTGACCTTGAAGGAATTCAAGGCGAAAAAGCTCATGCTGTGAGTTGCAGGAAGGATCCCTCAAAGTTCCTCCCCCAACACCTGCAGGAAACACTGTCGCTGCCAGTGACCAGAATAAAGCACAAGCAGGATGAGTTAATGCGCCCAGTGACATCCTGACAGAGCAGAAACCTCGGGGCTCATAAATCACCAGTCAGCACAATTAAGCTTCCCCAGAACTGGTTTTGAGCAGACACGAAACCAGAGGCATAGAAGATCTGGAGTTAGCAGGGGGCCCAGCCTTTCGCTCTGCAAAAAGAATATCCCTGTATCCCAGCTCAGAGGCAGAAAGGTTTCCACTTTAAGTAGGAAGACCTCTTCAGTTATCCTATGTTCAAAAGGTCAGGCCAGCTCAACTACCCTGCCAACACACACTTCCATCAGACCAACATTCCTTGGGTTTCAAAACCCTCAGAGCCCCTTCACGTTCCCTCCCTCCCTAACCTGGGCCCCCTCTCCAATCTAGCCACATCCCAGTCCAAACTAGACCCATGGCCAAAATGAGGAATTCTTTTCAAGTCTGTACTTCAGCGTGCGCTGGTTACCTCCACACCCTCTCCCAACCTTCCTTTCCTAGCAAATCTCCGTGGATCTCCTATACCCTGTAGGATAGTTTGGCTGTGCCGGAGGTTCGGGGGAGAGTGGAACTTGGAATCTTCCCACATTTCTCTGTCCCCTTAGAAACTTCCACCTCTTCACTATGTTGTTGTCAACCCTCTCCTAATGTGACTCAAAGCAGATGTCTCCCCCAAAACTGCGGAATGTGGTAGCCACACCTCTCACAGAGGTGAAGTCGCTTCTCTCCCCGACCGCATCTACTTCAGTCCCCCTTCCCAGCAGTGTCCAGCCAAAGGGGCTAGCTTACACCCAGGGAGCTACAGGGTCCTACCACCTCTCGCCAGACTACAGCGCCCCGCCCCCTCTGCTGGTCCACCTGCTGCAAGTCCCGCCCCCCAGACCCGACGAAAGGCCAGCCCTCAGAGCCCATTCTCCCATTGGGCAGAGGGGCCGTCTCTCCTACGCCACGTCTCTCGGCTCCAGCGAAAGAGGCCCGGGCGGTGGCCTTTGGCACTGGAGAGAACTGACTCGCGGGCTCTACCTGGAAGGGGTTTACGTCCATTGGGTCTGCGAAGGGATTGGTGTCGAAGGACGACATGGCGGTCGGGGCCTGAGTGGCGAGCTCCGCGAGCGCTTCTGCCTCCGGGCACCCAGACCCAGCGGCTCTCTCCGTACCAACCCTCCACTTCCGGGAGCGAAGCAGCAGTACTAGCGCAGGCGCAGCACCCTCCCAAAGGGGCGTGGTCCTGACGTCACAGAGGCCCGCCCCGCCCTCCTGCCGAGCCCACTATAGAGCAGCGAGTGGGCATTCCGTTTCCAGGCGCTCCTTTCGTAACCTGTGCTTCGAAGGTCGCGGTGGCTCAGAGGCACGAGGGAGCGGGAGGCGGGGCCGGAACCGTTCTCAGTAGCCTGTTCTCAGCAGCTTCTGGGTCTGATTGCTTCTAACTTTGTGTTGGAAAATTCCCGAGTAAATTCTGTTAAGTGGAGCCGGAAACTTAACCCCTTCATTTCCCCAGAGGGCAAGTTTGAGAAGTCGAACTTCTCAGGAAAAGTTCGCAGAATGCAGTGTGGGCCTAGTTTGGCGGGAGGGGGAAATCGAATTTCTGTGCTGAGAGGACCTAGTCGAGCTAGGAAAGGAGTTCTGGTGGTAGGACCCAGCAGGGGGTTCTTTTCGGAAGAACTGCCCGTGCAACTGTCTCACAAGATGGGTTTTGGGGTCATGGGTTCAGAGCTGACGGCCAAGAAAGAATTCTTGAAGATATCTTTGGTGCAAAAAGGTGATTTTATTAATGCACGGGGGCAAGACCTGGGGACAGAAAGAGCTGCACTTTGGTGGTGCCAGATAACTGATTATATACCTTCAGGTTGGGAGGGACCTGGGGATAAAGTCTCTAAGGCATTTTGGAAGCAAGGCTTCCATGACCTTGAGGGGCCAGTTGCTGTTAGGAAAACGCTATTTATTACCGTTTGGTAAAACCCCAGTCATGAGACCCTTCTGATGTGTATCATGGGGCCATAAGCTTGGAGTATGATGGCCAGCATATATCCTGGGGGAGTTGAGAAAGGAAGTTTCCAAAGGAATTTTTATATGCTAACGTAGACTTATAGGCCCTTTTGCCCCTAGCAAAGTGTCATCATCAGGGCAGCTGAGCTCCTAGAGGGAGGACATTCTGCCAGCTTCAAGGACTTGTCAATGGGCTGTGGACAGTAAGGAAATTTAATTTCTCATGTGCCCCACATCACCGTGGCAAGTACTTAAATCCCTTACCTTTGTTCTTGGGTAGCCAGGAGTCTCCAAGGAATATCACACAGGTCCTACCTTAGGAGAGGGGTTGCTGTTAGCCTATAGTGTGCCCTCAACTTGGCATAAGCTCCCTCGTCACCGTACATGTGCTGAGTCTTGACTGTTTTTAGGTCTTGCCCCCTGTTGTCAAGTTTTAGCATTTTGGGGTTGAGGATCCCAGACAGGTTTAGGACCTGAGCTGGTATTTGAATCAGGGCATCAAGCATTTGTTAGTGAATGAGAAATTTCAACAATAGAGCCATCAGCTCTGGGGGAGGTGGCTGATTCACTTCCCACTGCCCTTATTTCTTCATGCTTTGTTCATCTGGGCTGCCACCAAATCTAGCCACTCTCATTCCAGGGGGGCAGGGCTGCTAATTGGTCTACTGTTGTTCTTGTTGTAACCGGAGATCTCTTTAAAGGGGGCAAAATAGGGGCGCCTGGGTGGCTCCGTTGGTTAAGTGTCAGACTTCACTTCAGGTCATGATCTCGAAGTTCATAAGTTCAGTCGGGCTCTGTGCTGACAGCTCAAAGCCTGGAACCTGCTTTGGATTCTGGGTCTCCCTCGTTTCTCTGCCCTTCCTCCCCACTCATGCTCTGTCTCTCTCTCTCAAAAATAAAATAAAATAGACATTAAAAAAATAAAGGGGACAAGATATTATTATAAAATATTATAAATAATATTGTTTAAAATATTATACAAATATTCCTCTAAAATAATACATTATTATTAACCTTCCTGCTTAAAGTCATTCACTTATTTTCCATAAAGGCCCAAATTCTTGGTGAGGCCTCTAGGTCCTGTAGGATCTGCCCCCACCTATCTATTCTTGCCACTCCTTCCTGTCCCCACCCTCATAGATTCCAGCCCTCCTTGTGGCTTTTCAGTTCCTTAAACATTCCTTGTTTCCCCTTGCCTGGGGGCCTCTGCCCTTAATGTTCCTTCTTCCTGGTTGCTCTAGTCCATGCCTTCATCATCCCTAATTAACCCCAATTTATCCTTTTATCCAAGCTCAGATGTCTCTTCTTCAGGAGCAGCTTCACTACTCAATAAATAGGTTAGATCACCTCCTTCCCTCACAACAAATGCTTTTATAACCCTATAGTTTTGTTTCACAGTACATATTGCAGATTTTAAGTATACTCTTGTATAGGTGGTTATTTGTTTATGTCTCGCCCTCCCACTAGACTGTAAGCTCTAGAAGGGCAGGAGTAGGGTCTGTTTGCTCACTATTGTAGTTCTGGTAATAGCAGTGTACCAAGCACATAATAGGCATTTTAGTAAATATTTATTCCTACCATCATTCACTTGTCTTACCTTCCGCTTTCCTGTCTAAATTCCAATTATCCTTTAAGGCCCCCTTCAACTTTTCTCCGGGGAAATTTCCTCAAGCGAGAGAAAGCAAAAGAACCCATGTTTGTGTGCCTTTAGAAACTATCTACCCCTAACCCCCCACAACCACCCCTCTGAGGGCAGTATAGAGGAAAACTCTTTGGTTTCTCCTTTAATATTCACATAGAACACTTCTGTAACCAGACATATAGGTTTCCTTTTCCCCACATTAACCAATTCTCCGGCACTAGCTCGGTAGCATTCATTTCAGTTTGGACGCCGTCTACCTGGAGTTAACATCAGAACCCACAGGTTAAATAAGGACTCAGTCCCCCAAGATTGCCCCCACTTCAGATGCCAATCCCAAGCCCCAGGTTGTCACCTGTGCTTCTAAAAATGCAGGGTTCCCATGACCCCTTCCTTAGGTTCAATAATTTGCTAGAATGGCTTCCAGAACTCAGGGAACACTTACTGGATTGTTATATGATAAAGGATATACAGATGAACAACCAGTTGAAGAGATACACAGGAGCTCTGCCTCGTGGAGTTGGGGTGTGCCACTCTCCTGGCACATGGATGTGATCACCCACCTGGAAGCTCTTCAAACCCTTTAGTTCAGGGATTTTTTTTTTTTTTTAATGGAGGCTTCATCATATAGGCATGATTGATTGTTAATTTAATCTCTCCCCTCTCCCCTCCCCAGGGGACAGAGGATGGGAGAGGTAGGGCTGAAGGTCCCAAGCTTCTACTCCTACTCATAGCTTGGTCATCCATCCTGAAGCTATCCAGGAGCCCACTAGGAGTTGCCTCCTTAGGACCAAAGATACTGTGGTCACCCAGGAAATTCCAAGAGATTTAGGAGCTCTGTGTCAGGAACTGGGGTCAAAGGCCAAATATTGAAACAAAAGATGTCCCCAGCACTTTTATTGCTTAGGACATTACACAGGTTTTAGGAACTCAGCATATCACAGCATCATAGGCAGCATAGTGATCGTTGCTGTCTGCAGCCTGAAAGAGCAGTTCACACAGCATGAGGCAAGCCTGCTTCCTCCTTGTCTGCCCAGCCTAGTACAATGCAGGACTGATGAAGAAAGAATGGAACTTGACATCACCATTGTGGAGCCTGCCTCCCCATCTGTCTCTAAAGACTCTGGGATCTGCCCACTTCTCTGTGAAAGAGACACCATGCAACTATTTACTCATTGACTTGTTCAAGAGGGAAAGAGGTCTACCATATTGGAACTCTACTCTTAGAGCAGCTGCTTCACTTCTCCAAGACCTCTTTCTCATCTCTAGAATGGGGCTAAAGGCACTACCTATCTCATGTTGAGAATGAAGGGAGACAATTCTCAAAAAGGGCTTAGCACAGTATTTAGTACACAGCAAAACAAATGTTAGCTGCTGTTATAGCTTGATCTATAGCTGGGTACTGGCAGAAATGTGAAGCTGAATTAGAATAAGGTCTAGTAGGGAAAAGAGAAAAGAAAGCAGATCCTCACTAGATAATAAAGTTTGATCAGTACTACTATAGATAGACAAGAGGTAAGGGTGAAAGCTTCTAGGCTTGGCAAACATACTAGTTTCCCTTGCAGATAGATTTTTCTGTAAGGAAGGTGGAGTGGAGTGGGGTGGTGCTCTATCTGTCCCAAAGATCTAAGTTCTTTCTTGCCTGTGGAGAGATGCTATGAAGGAATGACTCCAACTCTGGCTTCAGTAGTAGTGGTGGGGGAGGTGGTCCAAGAACACCCCCCACCTCCCCCACCCCCGTGCCTAAACTAATCCCTCGTTCACAGGAAGGTTCATAAATTTGGAGGAGCAGGAATGAGGCAAGGAGAGGTATTCAAAGGCAAGAGGTATGTGAGATGTGCTATTTGTAGGATTCTTGTGTTTTCCATTTTCTTATTCCTTAGTATATGGTGAAGCTTCCCTTGAAATGCAGACTGATTTATCTGAGCCAGAGCACTCCAGGAGAGGTCAATGTCCACAGCTGGGCAGAGAAAACAGCACCCCCTCTTTTCCCTGGGCACGTAAGGATAAGCTGGGGGAATTAGTGCGGAGGGGGTGGGGGAAAAGCAGAGTCAGGACTATAGCCCCTCATTCCAGGTGCCTTAGCTGGCTGCCCTCCTCCTGGGCTACTGAGTGAGGTCTGGATGTCAGAGGCTTTTCCAGAGGATTTATTTTATTTATTTCTAATTTTTAAATGTTTATTTTTGAGAGAGACAGAGCATGACTGGAGGAGGGGCAGAGAGAGAGGGAGACCCAGAATCTGAAGCAGGCTCTAGGCTCTGCGCTGTCAGCACCAAGCCCGACATGGGGCGCAAACCCATGAATTGTGAACCGAACCCATGACCTGAACTGAAGTTGGACACCTAACTAACTGAGCCACCCAGGCTCTCCATGTTTGTTTATTTTTGAGAGAGAGACAAGAGTGTGAGTAGGGGAGAGGCAGAGAGAGAGGGAGACACAGAATGCGAAGCAGGCTCCAGGCTCTGAGCTGTCAGCACAGAGCCTGACATGACACAGGGCTCAAACTCACCAACCATGAGATCATGACCTGAGCTGAAGTCGGACACTTAACCAACTGAGCCACTCAGTGATTTAGTAAGATCAATCCACAAACAAGCCCCAGCCCAGCCTTCACCATGCAGAGCTCCTGGTGATTCTCCCTGACTTCCCTGTGAGCAGCTCAGCCTGCAGGAGGGGTTGGGGGTCTGTGTCCTGCAGTACTTGAGGCTGGGAGGAACAGAGGAGCATTGAGCACCGACTGCCTTCCTACATTCCACATCATCCCATCTCACCTTCTAACATTATAGAGGGAGAAACTGAAGTTCAGATGGGTGAAGGGCCTTGCCTGTGACATTTGACATCATCAAGCATCAGTGAATCCCTTCTTAGATCACAGCAATTCTTTCCTATTGACTCAGCTACTCAGTAAAACCTGAAGTTCTCACAGTAGCCTGCAAAGTTCTGCACACTGCCTTTCCTCTGATCACCTCACATGTACCACCTATCCCCCCTCCACATATACACACTTGCTCACTGCTCCAGCCACATTGGCCTCTCTTCTGTTTACTCCAGAATATAACACATTCCCATGTTCCCACCGAAGAGTCCGAAACTGCCAGAATACTCCTCCTCACCTCCAAGTCTGTGCTCCAGCCTCCTCTCCTCAATAAGACTTCCCTAGATATTTTATTTATTATTATTATTATTAATGTTTTACTTATTTCTGAGAGAGAGAGTGACAGCGTGAGCAGGGGAGGGTCAGAGAGAGAGGGAGTCACAGAATCTGAAGCAGGCTCCAGGCTCTAAGCTAGCTGTCAACACAGAACCCTATTGGGCTTGAACCCATGAGCCGTTAGATAGTGACCTGAGCCGAAGTCGCTGGCTTAACCGACTGAGCCACCCAGGAGGCCCTTCCCTAGACATTTTAATTCTGCAAAATACTCCCCACTCCCACCCCAACTTTTTGTAGCACTTATCTCTCAACACTCTATATTATTTACTTATTTATTTATTATACCTATAGGCCCGTCTTCCCTTCACCAGAATGTAAGCTTTACAAAGGGAAAGGGACCCTTATCTTGTTCTTGGATTATCACCAGCCCTTAGAACAGCCCGCGATAGTTTGCCGGTTCTCAGTAAATCTGTGTCCTGTGAAGAACCCAGTGAATGAATACTGAGACTCAAGATTGCGGGCAGTAAGCCTCTGGGCTGCAGATCGCTGGAGGGTATGAGAGGCATTCAGAGGGCTCCGAGTGGCCACACCGGGCACACGGCCCTCCAAGGAGGCACTCGAGGAACTACATTTCCCAGAAAGCTCTGGGCTCAGGGGCGTCGCGGGTGCTGCCGGGAAGAGTATACGTGCCAGAAGCCAGGTCCGGTAGCGCCAGGATGGCAGTTCAGCAAGGTGGGCTGCCGGCTGGGGTGCCGAGGAGAGTGGGGGAGGGTCGTGTCGCGTCGCTACCAGGTGGGACCCAGGCTTGCGGCTCCGCGGAAAGATGGATGAGCTCCGGGGAGAGGTGGGAGCACCTGCGATGGGGATTGAGCCATTTCAACGCTCGAAGGAGGGTCTTGAAGGGAGGGGCCGCGCATGGGTCACTTCGAGACGGGATGCTGTGTAATAGGTTCCTCCTGCTCCCGCCTTGTCACCTCAGCGCAACTCCTGACTCACGTCCGCGGAAAAGCCTTACTGCCCGCTTTACAGATGGGAACATCAAGGCCTGCGGAGCAGGGTCTCAACTAACGACGTACAGACCCCTTATGTGACTTTATCCCTCAGACAAAAAACCCCTCAGCTCGTGTGTAGTTTCCCCAAGGCAGTAGGACCAGGCCGCAGGAGTGGAGTGAAAGCTGACCCACTGTCTGTGCCCCCAGTATTCCCACTTTCCGGTGTGGTGCAGCAGTATGCCTGGGGGAAGATGGGTTCCAACAGTGAAGTGGCTCGGCTGCTGGCCAGCAGTGACCCACTGGCCCAGATCTCAGAGGACAAGCCATATGCAGAGGTGAGACTTCGGCTGTGTTTGACTTTACCAGCAGGTGAGACCAAGGGATTCCTCTACTCAGAAGGCCTGGGGCAAATCATTTGGGTCAGCGGGAGAGGGGGCAGCAAAGAGGGAGGAGGCCCTCTTGGCTCTTCAGATCTGGGCAGGCGCTGAATCCAGATGGTAGCACCAGAAGAAGAGAGGTTTTGGGATTTCTGGTATCTTCTCCCCCCCCCCCAAGAACTCTCAGCACTGACTGAATTTTAATTCAGCCCTTTTTGACAATTAAAACTTTGACTTTGACTTTTACATTTTAGTAACTAACCTAAAATATGTATCTTTCCTGCCCATTTAGGTGAGATAAAGCCAAAGTATAGAAAGGCCTCTACTTCTGAGATTGGAATGTTAACCCTTCTCAGAGCCATTTGAGAGCTTTTTAGTGACCTTGACAGTGCAGGTGTCACTCTCCTGATTGGACAGATGAGAAAATTGAGACCAAGAGACCAGAAATAACTAACGCAGGCTTCCACAGCCAGTTGGAGGCAGAGCCTGAATTGGGTCCCCTGACTCCTGGTATGCTGGGGTCTGCTGCCTTCCTGTATGTCTGTGGTGACATGAGCCTGTGGTGACATGAGCCAGGCCTGGGAGGCCCGTCTCAGGATTCAGGTTGGTGGTGTCAGGTTCTTCCTCTTTCCCTCCCATGTTTTCTGTTTTTCCAGTTGTGGATGGGGTGCCATCCCCGGGGAGATGCCAAGATCCTTGACAATTGCATCTCACAGAAGACCCTAGGCCAGTGGATCGCTGAGAACCAGGACTGCTTGGGCACAAAGGTCAAAGACACCTTTGATGGCAAGCTGCCCTTCCTCTTCAAAGTGCTCTCGGTTGAAACTGCCCTGTCCATCCAGGCACACCCTAACAAGGTACAGGGTTGGAGTGGAGTGCAGAGGTCGGGATACAGAAGAACTCAGGTCAAGGCCCTTCCACTGCTTTTACTGCTGCTTTTATCCCACCCACATGCCTCACTCCGGCCCAAAGCTAAATCCAGGCCTGACGACTCCCAGTTTAGCTCTGGAAGGCCAGATGCTGGTGCCACATGCTGGCAGCCAAGTCTAACTGGACAGCTGACCAGCCTGTGCCCAGGGAGTTTCTCCATGCTCTTTCCTGGGTTCCCCTCATCCAGCCAGAACTGCTCTATCTGCTGTTTTCCCACTGGCTCTCTCGGAAAGTTCGTTGTCCGGGACAAGGCAGGCAGCCTAGCTGTTGCCTCAACTCCTAGGCATTTGTCTGTCCAAATTTCTCATTTCTAGATGGGCAGAGTAAGACCCAGAGAAGACAAGGATTTAGCCAAAGTCGCACAGCCTCTTAGTGTCTGAGCTTGACTTGGTGTTGGGGTTTCCTGATTCACAGTCCAGGCCCTGAGTTTCTGCATTACGCCCTGACTGGGCTCATTGCCAAAAGCATGAAGCCACTGCTGTCTGGCGACCAGGGTGGGTAGAGAGCGAGGGCTGGGTGGGACTGCTGTCCTGCTAGGTGATGACTGCACCTTGACCATCCTCCTCTTCCCCTGCCCATCCCACAGGAGCTGGCAGAGAAATTGCACCTCCAGGCTCCACAGCACTACCCCGATGCCAACCATAAGCCAGAGATGGCCATTGCCCTCACCTCCTTCCAGGGTTTATGTGGTTTCCGGCCAGTTGAGGAAATTGTGACGTTTCTGACAAGTAAGGTTGGGCAAAATACTGAGAACGTGCATATCGGGCCTGGGGTGCACAGACAACCCAGGGCGGAGTTGGAATAGTGGCAGAGAACAGAGGCTGAGTGTCACAGGAATTGGGGGGCTGGTTGGCACTTAAAGCCACTGGGGCGGACCTGTGAGTCCAGGCCCACGTGTGGTTCCTAGGGCTGGCGGTGAGCAGCTGGTTTTCACCTCAATGTTTGCGGAGCACTGCCTGGCTCCTTGACTAGGGATGGAGTAGGGAGGCCTCTTCCGGCTTCCCACTTCTGCGGGTTCCGCCTTGCCATTCCTGATACGGGCCCTGGCCTGGCCTTCCTGCAGAGGTGCCCGAGTTCCAGTTTCTAATTGGAGATAATGCGGCCGCACAGCTGAAGCAGAGCCTGAGCCGTGACTCCCAGTGTGTGGCCTCCGCCCTGCGGGGCTGCTTCTCCCAGCTGATGAAGAGGGACAAGAAGGTGGTGGTGGAGCAGCTCAACCTGTTGGTGAAGCGGGTCTCCCAGCAAGGTGGGTGCTGTGCGTCCGGGTGCAGTGCCCCTGCCTGCACTGCCCCAGCATGGGCGCCAGGCAGCGAGGACTGGGTTCTCAACCCCTCTGCTCGAAGGGCCGCATCAAAATGGGCCCGAAAGGACTTAGGTGGCCTGTTCGTACCTGAGCGTTTCTCTCCTAGTCTTGGGGAGTAGGGCCTTAGGTAGAGTGCCGCTTTCTAACTGGCTCTTTTCCCTAGATGGCTGGAGACAGAGTGGCCTGCAGGACTTCTAGGAGGTCTTCCACCTAAGCATTCTGAGATTTCCCAGGCCTACAGCTGTTCTCCGTGGATGGACTTATACTTTGGGGCTCGGAAGCAGGAAGGGCCCAAGGGGACCCTCATGCCCCTCTTCTCCAAAGTCCTGAAGCCCAGAGCTTTCAATCAGATCTTTTTTTTTTTAGTTATATAGATATAGATATATTTCCTTAAGCAGCTGCTCTGTGCCCAACCTTGTGCTAACTAAGGAGAGTTCCGGAAATGACTGTGATGGGTGTGGTCGTCACATTTGGGTCTGGAGGTCAGTACAAGCAGAGTGGATTCCAGCCTGAGCTCCTGTGGCACACGCGATGAGGCCCCAGCCCCTTCTCTTCCGGCTCTCTCTCTACACGTGCCTCCCGCCACCTGGGAGCCACAGGAAACTATCTTACCCGAGCATATGGTTTTCGTTGGGTTCTTTTGTTTGGTTTGTGGGGTCATCTCTGCTGGCACCCCTCCCCTTTAGGGCTTCTTGCGCTCACGGTGGAACGGAACGCTCTTGACCTGTTCATATGTGAGGTGTAGCACCTATGAGTCTCTGTCACCTGTTAAAACTGGGGTCTTCTCCAGGCCAGAATCTGTGTCCTTGATGTGTCCTTGTGTTCCCAGGGCTTAGCACCGAACGGGCCTTCAGCACGTCTCTGTATGACGGCTCAGGACCATCCTCCAGTGCAGACCAGCTAGTTCCCTCGCTGTGGCACTGACACACTCTGCTTTCACTTACTCGTGCCCTCCCCCCTTCTCTGCCCACTTGAGATATCTCTGCCCACCACCTTTCCCCTCCCCCAATTTCCAAGCCTTCCCTCACTAATCTAGCCCAGGCTGAGCTCTCCCTCCCCTGGTTAGTCTCTGGGATACATTTTTGGCCCTGGGCACGTTCTGCCTCTTGCTCTCGGGGGGGATCAACCATCTTGGTTTGCCGGGGACTTTTTCTGAGACCTAGTATTCTCAGTGCTGTGAAAGGGAAAGGCCTGGACCAGCTGGGACAGTTAGTCACACCATGTGGAACTCTTGGGTCATCCCTTCAGTACATGGAGATTCTACAGCAGTGGTTCTCAATTAGGGGACACTGGCAATTGTCTGGAGCATTCTTTGTTTCAAAATATAGATGGGGGTGCTAGTGCTATCTTGTGGGTAGAGGCCAAGGATGCTGCTACACATCCTGCAATGCACAGGACAGCCTCCACAACAACGGATTATCTGGCCCTAGACCTTAGCCCTTTCCCTGGCTAGGGTAATGCTGAGCGTATAGGCAAAATGGCACCTCTGTGGGCTGGAATATCAAGGAAGGCCAGCCCACAGAAGGTGGGGATGGGGCCAGGCAAACACACCCTCCAGGTTCTAGATTTCTGTGGGTAGGGACTTCCCCAGGACTTGCTGGCCGTGGTGGGGCTGTGAACACCACTGAGGGTTCCTAAATGGCCTCGGGGCCTCTCTGACCCTCAGTGGCTGCTGGACACAACATGGAGGACATCAACGGTGAGCTCTTGCTGCGGCTGCATCAGCAGTACCCTGGGGATATTGGATGCTTTGCCATCTACTTCCTGAACCTGCTCACCCTGAAGCCAGGAGAGGCCATGTTTCTGGAGGCCAATGTGCCCCATGCCTACC
This sequence comes from Crocuta crocuta, assembly GCF_008692635.1. NCBI lineage: Eukaryota > Metazoa > Chordata > Mammalia > Carnivora > Hyaenidae > Crocuta > Crocuta crocuta. Next base: position 422,251 of record NW_027527920.1, on the reverse strand, counting down.
TGAAAGGAGGTGAGCCACATTTTTTTTTTATTTTAAGATTTTAAGATTTTATTTTTAAGTAATCTCTATACCCAATGTGGGGCTAAACACACAATCCCCAAGGTCAAAAGTTGCATGTTCCACCGACTGAGCCAGTCAGGCGCCCCTGATGAGCAGTACATCTCACTACAAAGCCTTGCTTCCTCGTCTAGATAAAAGGTGGGGTGGTCAAGGAGAGACCTTTAAGGTCCCATCCAGCTCTAACCTCCCAGGGTTCCGGGGGTGGGCAGGGAAGTAGCCAGTAAGGATGGAGAATGCCAGCTTAGGTCCTCTCACGCTAGGCCTTGTGTGCATGGCGCAGGTAACAGTTTAACATCAGGTTACATGGGACCAAGGCTGCCATCCTCTCCCCTGCATCATGCGCCCTTTGCATGTCTGTTTATCCAGAGATTTTCATGTGAAAATACATTGCCACAGAAAGATGTCACATTTTGACTCTTGGCTGTTTATCCACCCACAGTCAGGGTCCCATGGTAGAAGAGTCTGGGAGGGGTTGGGGCTCCCTCAGGAGCTAACGTGATGGACAACATGCAGGTGACCTGCCGCCTGTTTTTGGTGTCTCATACCTTAGTCCATTCTCCCAGATGATGCATTTCACACACTTTTACCCAGCTCTGCAGGGGGCTTACAGCCCTCAGGATAGGAGGCCCAGCCCTGGAGAGCCTGACTCCAAGGCATCCTTCATCAGGTGAGTGCCTGGCACCTGTCTGTCCCCAGACTGTGTGGAGTGTATGGCGTGTTCAGACAATACTGTCCGTGCTGGCCTGACACCCAAGTTCATCGATGTGCCAACTCTGTGTGAAATGCTCAACTATACCCCCAGCAAGGACAGGCTCTTTCTTCCAACGCGGAGTCAAGAAGACCCCTATCTCTTTATCTATAATCCCCCTGTGCCGGACTTCACCGTCATGAAGATGGAGGTGAGTGGGGAGGGTGGGGGTGGTGGCAGCTACGGTGGGTGTCTTCGTGTGGCATGAAAAAGCCTGGCAAGGGGCACCTGGTTCAGTCAGTTGAGCATCAGACTTCAGCTCAGGTGGTGATCTTGTGGTTTGTGGGTTTAAGCCCCACATGAGGCTTTGCGTGGACAGTACGAAGCCTGCTTCGGATGGTCTCTCTGCCCCCACCCCTGCTCATGCCCTCTCCAAAATAAACATTTAAAGAAAAAGAAAAAGCATGGCAAGGGCCACAGGGTGGAGAATACCTGGGGCTGGGTTTCCCTTCTGTTCAGCTCACTTAGGGGCTAGAGGAGGCGTAGCCACAGGGCCTACCTACTCCTCTGTACCAAAGACCAGACGTAGGCCTCCTGCTGACAGGAGCCTGAGCAGTAGGGAAGAGGCGGCAGGGCTCTGCTCTCACTATCTTTGGGGTTGTCCTGGACCCACCGCGAGCCGACAGGAACAGAAAACAAAAGTGCCTCATCTTACTATTTCTTTCTGCCCAGGTCCCCGGCTCCATCACTGAATACAAGGTCTTGGCAGTGGACTCGGCCAGCATCCTACTGATAGTACAGGGAAGAGTGACAGCCAGCACTCCCACAGCCCAGACCCCAATACCCCTGCAGCGCGGCGGGGTGCTCTTCATCGGGGCCAATCAGAGTGTCTCCCTGCAGCTCATTGTGCCCGATGACCTGCTGATGTTCCGGGCCTGCTGCCTGCTGTAGAGACCACGGCCTTTCTGGCTGTGCTCTGACGGTTATCCTAAATCCCAGCCAGCTTTTCTCAGGCCCAGCTCAAACCCATCCCCTGTCCTGGACTTGACTGTGTTCTGGAAGAGCTGGGGCAGAGTAGTGAACTTGAAGGTAGTGACTCCTGAGCAAGCCTAGGACAAACCATCTTTCTCGCGGGAGAAGGACCCCGGTGGGAACTAAGGGCTGACACTCCCCTCGTAGTTTCACCATACCCGAGCCAGGCTCTCAAGGCAGGAGGCAGCTGCAATCTGTTCCAGCCCATAGGCAGGCTGGTAAAACCTCTTATTAAGCATCACGCACAGCAACAGGGTAGGTGAGTAGTGTCTAAGAACAGGGTGTTCTGGGACTGCCCATTTCCTCAAATGCAAAGGAGGGAAAAGAGCAGACCTGTGGACTTACATTACTCACTGTCACCCTGACTCTGTCAAGGCAATTAAAGATCACTTGTGTTGAGGCCGTGATATAGAGCAGTCAGCCTTTAGTGTTCCAGTCCCTGAAGTGGGCTGATAAAAGAGTCCTTCCTGGATGTCTGGTTTTTGCTTTAATTTCTGCTTTTAAGAGCTCCCTGTGGTGGGCAGGCTGGACTTCAGCTGGCTTCGGCCTTAGACATGAAGCCTGCAGGCAGGCCTCCGGTCCTGTGTATGTGGAAGATGGATCTAAGGTACTGTCAGTGTTAAGACTCTCCTCTCCAATGTTCCAGTTGGCCTTGGGGCTGGAATCACCATGTTAAGGCCACCAGGCTGGAAGTGGCCACACTGGTCATTTACATGCCATCCAGGTGCTTTCAGGCTATGGTGGCAAAACTGAGTAGATGCGCAAGACTATATGGCCTGTGATGCCAAACATAAGGACTGGCTCTTCAGAGTTCATCAGCCACTTCTCTAGAGCACATTCAGTCACTTTACATGCAGGGATTTGTGCCTGGGGCAATCCAACCTGTGTTGTGAAGAGAAACCTAGCCATTTTTCCTAAACTGGCAGGAAGTACAGAGGGCATCGCCTCTCCTGTGCCTACCCTCTAGTCTGCAAGAGGTGGCACAGCTGTCCTGCCACTGAAATACCTGACTGCACTCTTAGATCCTGTCACAGACTAAGCGGAGACCCAGGCTGTTGGCTCCTTCCTGTGGGATAAGCATTTAGACTGCCACAAAGGGATCTTTCTGGGCCATTGCCCAGAGTGGACCCCCTGCATGATGGAAATCTAGGAAACTACCTTCAAAAAAGTTCTGGCCAATTTGTTCTGGGTTGTTTGTTTTGGCCCCCAAATTTTCTTCAGCTAAAAACCAAAGATGACCTGGGAAGAAAAGGTCAGAGGGAACACAATCTAAAGAGAAAGTCCTGTCCAAAGGTCTGGTCCATCCATGGTCTCCAGTGACACAGGCCCTAAAATGATGCCCACTGGGAATAGCAGGCACACAAGGTCCCAGGAGGGGCTATCACACTATTTCTTCATTTCAGGACTCAGAAGACTGTGTGGTCTAGGCCTGTCTTTAAAATCCTATCGTGACACAGAGACGCTCAACTACTAGTATGATTGTGTTTATTCTTAGAAACCTCCAGAGCTGCAGAAGCCTGAGCCAAGAGTTCTGTGGAGTATTCTGTAAACACCACACACACACACACACTCCCCTCTGTGAGGGAAGCACGAATACACCCTCCCTCCCCAGGGCGCCGGCTCCCTCAGAATACCCAGCACTCTGAATTAAGGCAGTATGGCTTTAGGCACCTTGGTGCCTTTATTGGTGACCTTTTAGCCTGGGACCTCTGGCCCCAAATAGCAGACTGTTTCTACCCTGCCTTGCTACTCTGTTCCCCAAACTTTCCCGACAAGGTAATGCCTTCTACATGGAGCCGACCGGCTCCGGAACATGCTCCCCAGGAACAGGTGCAGGCAAGTACATCAGTGTTGAGTCACAGAACCACCAGCTGGAGGTCCACCTTGGGGCCCTGCCGCCTTCACCACGGCTGCTGCCAAATGCTCAGCTACCCTGTCCTAACCGAATCCCCCCCCATCCACCCAAGCAATGTGGCCCCACACTGGGCTTCCTGCTACCACCACTGTCTCTCTACACTGCCCTACATCGGAGTCCTCTCTTCATGCGCCTCTGCAGAAAGCAGAAAGGCCTGAATAGTCTTGGTGGATGGGCAAGGGGTTTAGGACGAGGATGTTCTCACATCTTCAAATGCCTGTGGGCATTTGCACAAAGCAGTCAGAATGTGAGGCGCCTATGTGACGTTCCCTGTCCCATTCCTGAGAGCATCTGTGGCCCCTATTCTCCAGACCCTACTTCGAGGTGCCTCTGACCCATCTCCTTCCAGCTGTGATGCTACTAGATTACATCTAACAAATAACAGACCTTCTCAGCCGTCCAATCACCTCATGTGGTTGAGCAAGAGTCCATGTCATTCCTCATACCTCTAGAGGCCACAGGACATCAAAAGAAGCAACAGACCAGGTACTCTCCCATGTGGGGCCCACACCCCAATCCTGACCACCACATCCCTTAGGCTGGGGACTGTTTAGGCCTCACCAGAGCTCTAGGTAAGGCAAAATAAAACAAACATTGAAAACTAACTTTTAGAGAGGACTGGGACTGGCATAGCAAGAGATGCTGGGGGTGGAGGACAGCATGGTGACTGGGGAGACTGGGCCTGATCCAACTGTGTTCACCCTGAGGGCTGGGCCCCAGGTTTACTGTGAAGCCCGTTCCTCTGTATCTGCCATGAGGCCCATGCTGGGGTGAAGCAAAACCCTCTGCAATGGACTATTAGCTCCGTAGGCAGGGGCTTGGAAGCTGGCGTGGGTCCCTCCTCCCCATCCTGTGAGCCTCTGGCTGTCAAAGCCCATGCGATTGTAGCACTACATTTCTCACCCACTGCTATTCCCAAGTTTAAAAAGCTCAATAGGGAGGTGCCTGACCGCTCCCTGCAGCTCCCTCTGCTGGTCACCCAAACCTGCAGGCTTCTGGGACAAGCTCCAGGCCCTTCACCCGACCTTTACAAAGACTGGGTACTGAACTAAGACCAGGCAGAGAATGGCCATCAAGGAAAGACAAATAAATAAATATGTACATAGCGGAGCAATTTTTCTCTAACTAGGGGTGGGCTGACCACAGTCACTAAATCCACCCAGACAGTCTGAGCCAGCTGGGGATGCCCTGGGTCGGTCCGGAGATTCTGGAAGCTTTGTTCCTGCTGTGCCATCAAGCAACCTGCTGTATTCCCTGCCACAGCCAAGCAGGCACAAGGGAAAGGCCCAGAGGGCCTTGCTTCATGCTTTCTTGAGAGTCAAGCATGTAACCCATCATGGAGCCAGGAGGAGGAGAGCATGTGGAATTTCTTAAACTGGTTCCATGCAGCCATTCTTTTTCAAAGACTCCCGAACTGAAAGCCATAAAGTGCTATTTTCTGCTTCCAGACACATTTTCTGCATCCAGCACAGCCTGGGCACAAAGGCTCTTTCTCCCTCCAAAGAGCATAACAACTACCGGTCAAGATATTTGCAAGTTTTCCTTAGCCAGCTTTGTCCCTGACTACAAGAGCCAGAATTCACCTGTTCCTGCCCTTATAAAAGTGGTTTCTCCAAACTCTGCTCCAACAGCAGAGGAAAACTGCAGAATCCCACCTATCACCCTATGGCCCAGATGGGGGCCTCTGGCCTGAGAAGCACCAGGGAAGGGATAACTACAGGTCATTGACCTTCCCAGAGGGTCAGTGCCTCCAGTGATTCTGAGGCTGACAGCAGGCCCCACTGTACTCTGTGACCTAAGAAGGGCCAACAGGGCTCTGCTGCAGGCATGGTGAGCAGGGCGCGTCCTAGGGGCCTGTGTCTACTGAAGGGTACAGGAGGAAGAGTCCCCAGGACAGCACCAGCAGCTGGAGCATGTTGACGAGGCCACGGGCTTGGGAGGGATGAGATCCAGGTCCTCGTCATCTGGAATCTCATCCAGGTGATACCCATCCTGGAGCAGCTGCCGGCTCACATCCTGGTTCACCTGCTAAGAGCAGGAGAGGAGAGAACTATAAGCCATGCGGCAAAGCAGAAGTAATTGCTGCCCAAAGGGCAGGCCTACATTCCCTACCAGAACCTCTGGTTCATGTGCCACCCCCAGGCCAACTCCACACACCACCGAACTACGGGAGGAAGTGCCCCCTTTTTCTACCTGTGCCTCGGCCAGCAGTCAGGGGCCCCAAGTGCCCTGAGCCAACACTGTATGGGCTGCAATGTCAATAACCCCCAGGGGAACTGTTTGTCAGGGAAGAATCTCAAAGCGGAAGAATCTCAAAGCATCTGATGTAAACATCAGATTCCAGATTATATCGAAAGTCAGTGGCCTGACCACTCCCACTGGGAACCCAGGCTGGTCACTATGAGGGCTGGAGAATATGGGTCAATGATACCAGGACAATAGAAGAGAATAGGAGTTCCGTTGACACGGGGTGGGGAGCAGCTCTGTCTGCACTGCTGGTTAGACACGTTAGCCTCCCAGGCCAGCAGAGCTCCTTCCCTGCAAAGCGGAACCTGTCCGCCTCGCTTTACCAGTCCTGCTGAGAGGAAGGAACAGGAGACTGGGAATGGCACAGGATTTTCTCCGGCTCTTGGCTCATTTTTCTTTTCTTAGGTTTAACAATGTTAGGCACCTGGATATTCAAAATTTCCAGACTGCCTCTATTCTCTTTGGCAGAAACTCAGGGGGTGGCCATGGGTTTCCAGGAGAACCAGGAAAAAACATTAGTGGTCTATAGTCTTGTCCCCAGCACTTCACCTCTATCTGATAAAGGCAGAAAGTTGCACGTGCCAGAACAGACACAGTCCCAGTGGGTCTGGGACCGTCACTCTGGAAACATGTCCAAAAAGGCCGGCCCAGTAGTATCTCAGTCTGAGTTCCCATAGACGGAACTGAAGGAACAGACGTTGTTTGGCCTAGAAGAAAGTAAGCTTGGTGAAGGGTGGCCAGGAAGGCTGATCTCATATAAGAGGCCATCAAAGGATGGAAAACTAGAATTACTGGGGGACACTGGGTCCAGGGCAGGCCTAGGACCACTGAGTGCAGCCTGCAGGAGACATTTCAAATTAATAAGGCTTCTCTAAGAGCTACCTGAAAAAGTAGAGTGTGTATGTATGTGTGTGTTTTGGAGACAGGGCAGGCAGCAAAGCTTCCTGGAGACAGAACCCAGTTACAAGGAGCACTCAAGCAGAGGCTGGTAAACACTTAGGTGGGATTTATCAAGAGGATTCCTTTTCTCTCTCTTTCTTTTTTTTTTTTTCCTCTTCTCCTCTACTTCCCCAAAGGATTTTTCTAAGGGGTCACCCACACCAGAAGACTTGCGAGGTCCTATTCAGCCCTAAGGGTCTATAGTCTCCTGGATTTTCAACAGCCCTCCTCAGACACCTATACCTCTGCTGGGGGTGTAAGACAGAGTAGAAGATTGGAGAACAGACCGGAAGTCAGGCACAGTGCCGTGCCTACAGCAGGCACAAGACAAGCATTTGGCAGTGGCGGTGGCGCTGCCTGCAGCCTGGCCCCGTGCAGAAAGGCGCTCTGGACTTGCCTCTGCAGAGGAATACCCGGAGGAGTATCTGGATTCCAGCTCCCCATCACTAGGAGAAGAGGAAAACAGTGAGCTCAGGGGGGTGCCTGTGGAGAGCACACAAAGGGGTCTGGAGGCCTTGTGAAACCAAGACTACACATCAGAAAAGAACTCAAGCCCAAGTCTTGAGTACCCCTGGCTCTTTCCATGGGCTCAAGCAGGGCTAGGGTCACTGTCACTAACANGGGGGGGGGGGGAATGAGTCCCACACACAAGGCTGGTACTCCAAATCCAAGAGCAGCATGACTGCCTGAGTCCTCTAACCAAACTATGTTGGGAAGGGACGATGCTCTGAAGACAGCCCTGGAACAGGCGCAAAGGGTCTTGGAAGCAATCTGTCAGTTTACCCCAATCACTCCCCAAGGGACGTTTCCAAAGACAGCACTCACCTGTCAGAGTCGAGGGACACCAGGTTTTCATCTGGACTCTGACTAAGGGCAGTGTAGCCCTTGTTAAACTTCACTGACCTGAGAGGAGACAGAGAAGAGACCAGGCAGGGATGAAGCACCAACATTTCACAGCGAAAGCCAGCCTTTGCCCTAATGGAGAAAGAACGGACTGCAGTACTCTCTTGCCTTCTACCTGGTCACACACACAGCCACCACTGCCTGCTGCAGCTCCTTGACATATGCAGTTCTCCACCCCACACCCCTACTGCTTCTAAGGAAAAGCACACCTACTCTTTCGAGAACCTGGGAAAGCTCCCCCTCCTCACTTAACTGCAAGTCCTTGGGCCCATCTCTCTTCACCTCTCTTGATTTTATCCCTTAACTGTAAGAGGCACTGGAAAAGGTCCCCTCCAGCCCTCGGAGTTTACCATTCTGTTAAAAAGAAATTCAGCACTAACTGTTCCCATCCAGCTATCCTCACTCCTAGAGGCCCCCGCCACTGTGTTCCTGCCTAGCTTGACACTCAGACAGTGAAGGAGCCTAGGCACGGACAAAACTCTGTTATTCCAAAGCCGTTTCCCTGACACCATCACATCCGTAAAGGAAAAGAAAAGGTCCTTCCTCTTCCCATTTGACAACAGTGGACTAAATGGGTTGGCGCCAGGAGAATCACTAGCTCGGTCTAAAAGCGTGAGAACTCTGTCTCCCAGAGTGAGCACTAAGGCCTTCTCTGGAAACTGCTGGCACAGCGATGGCGTCTGCTGAGACCTTTTCCCTGAAGAGTCGGGGCGGTTCGGCGAGGCCCCCAGCATGCCTTTTCTCCGCAGAACGGCCTTGGCCAGGTCCCGGTGTTTCTCTGGAAGTCAAAGGACCCAGGTCAGCGGGTTTTTTTCCCCACTCTGCCGTGTCTCCCAAACGCCAGGAGCCCGCTCTCTCCGAACACATTTTCGAGACGGAAGCGGGATGCAGCTGCCCTCTCCAGGGTATCCTCAGCAGGTCTCCGTTGCCCGTCCAGGGGACAAGGTAGCCCGCCCAGGCAGAGACCCTCCCCACGCCCCAGCCCCCCATCCGGCCGCACTCACGCAGCTTGGCCTGAATGGAAGGCGCGCGCGTCACCATGTACGGTCCTCTCTTCTCCACAATCGCCGGGGGGCGTTCTCCCAGCCGGGGGATTCCGCTGCCGCTTCGCCCGAAGGGCAGCCTCATCGCGCCNGGGCGCGCAGGACTCAGCGCTCGCCATGGCCCCGCCACGGCCCGCCGAGACGCACAGCCCCGCCTCTCGGCTTTCGGAGCCTGGGCGGGGAGGGAGGCGGTCTCTTCCGAGCAAGATGGCGGCGCGCAGGCGCCGGCTGCAGCCGCTCAAAACTTCCGGCCCCGCCTGCTGTGGGCCGGCACAATCGTACCGCACCCCGGGGGACTAGGAAGTTTCAGTTCCGGCTTTTGGGACACACTGTGGTACTTGTAGGCGGCCTGAACCTGGGGATGTCAAGGCTATTTCTGTCTCCAGTGCAATCATAGTATCTATGTTTCTGGAAAGCCCCGGCTGTACGCCTGCTGGGCGGGGCTCTTTCCCCCCTGGCGCACCGGTGCTTACCGCAGTGTCTCCTGGTGGGTTCTCTCGCCACGACTCCACCTGCCAAAGGCGGGCCGTGCAGAGTCTGGGTTGAACCGAAAAGAGCTGTATGAGAAAGGGAGATATTAGCCCCCCTTCTCCAGAAAAGAAACACTTCGAGAGAGAGGTTCAAGGACCTTGAGATGTCACACACTAACAGCATTGCCTAAACTGATCCATCTAACTTCAAACCCATGTTATTTCAAGTAATACTTGGTGCTAAACCCTCTCTAGCCTCAGTTTCTGATGCGGTTTTGGAGTGGGGCGGGGAGAGAGGAGGCAGAGCTGAGAGCCCAAAAAGACTTCCTGAGATCGCTTTGGAGCAAAAAGGTGACTTTATTAAAGCATAAGGACAGGACTCGGCAGAAAGAGCTGCACTGTAGTTCTGAGGAGTGGCTGATTTTATACTATGGACCGGGGAGGTGAAGGCAAAAGGGAGGTTTCTGGGGCGCCTGGGTGGCTTGGTTGAGCCTCAAACTCTTCATCTTGGCTCAGGTCACGATCTCACTGTTCCGGAGTTCAAGGCTGTTCCTGAGTTCAAGCCCCAAGTGGAACTCTGAGCTGACAGCACAGAGCCTGCTTAGGGTGCTCCTTCCCTCTCTCTCTGCCGTTACCCAAGCTACCCAACTCGTGTTTGCGTGCGCTCTGTCAATAAAAAAACAAATAAATAAATAGATTTAAAAAACGTTTTTTAGGGGAGCCTGGAAGGCTCCGTTGGTTAAATATCCGACTTCAGCTCAGGTCATGATCTCACAGTCTGTGGGTTCAAGCCCCGCGTCGGGCTCTGTGCTGACAGCTCAGAGCCTGGAGACTGCTTCGGATTCTGTGTCTCCCTCACTCTCTGCCCCTCCCCCGCTCACGCTCTGTCTCTCTCTCAAAAAATAAAGACATAAAATTTTTTATTTTTATTTTTATTTTAAAGGGAGGTTTCCAAAAGGATTTTCATATGCTATAGAGGACTCCTCAGATACTGGAGGCCTGGCTGTCTTCAAGTTAAGGTTGTTTTTCCCTCTGGCAAAGCATTAAGATTAAGGCAGTAGGAAGTTCCTGGAGAAATGTTATACTCTGCCTGCCTCAAGTATTTGCCAATGGGCTACAGGTTATAACGAAATTTAATTTTATCTACCGTTTCCTTCTTAGCTTTGTTCCCCACATCACTATTGGAGGAGACGGAGATGTTAGGGCTCCAGGAAACTTGAGTCTATGGGTTTGTGGAAGTTAGGCTACTGATAAGATTGCATTTTTCTTGTAGTTTACTAAGACATTTGTAAACAGATGGAGCCTTGTGTCCTGCCTGACTGTGATCTCTATCAGTTAACCTTTTGTTTTCCCCCTTCCTTAGTTCTCTGGCAGCCAGGAGTGCCTGAGGAATATCACTCATATCTCACCTGAGGGGAGAGGAGGCTGTTAACTTGTGCTTAGCCCTCAGCCATCCTGTGGCTCCCTCATCAGTTTCCACATTTTACTTTATTATTTTCAAAAAATTTAATGTTTATTTTGAGAGAGAGATAGAGAGCAGGGAGGGGCAGAGAGAGAAGGACACAGAATCCCAAGCAGGCTCTCACCTGTCAATCCAGAGCCCAATGCGGGGCTCGAACCCATGAACTGTGTGAGATGATGACTTGAGTCGAAATCAAGAGTTAGATGCTTAACTAAGCCACACAGGCATTCCAGTTTGTACATTTTAAAATGGAACCAAACGTCACTACCCATCATAAGCAACAAATAATGTAAAATAGCCTGTGGAAAGAAGGGTGAAAGTGCACTGAGTCTGTGTGTGACAAAGCACCGAGCTGTCCTGGCTCTTGGCTTCTCTGGCCCCCCAGGGATGTGCTTGTGGCTTGCTGGAAAGAAGCTCCAGATCCTTGTAGAAACTCCCAAAATCTCATGAGGCTGCCAAGAGGCTAATTGATTGGCCTCCACAGGGTAGATCAACAATATGCAAGTTTGAATCCCCAGGGCCACCCAAACAGTTGAGCGGAACCGTGCTTTAGGACAGTTAAAAGGAATTTAGGACTGGAGTTTCTGAAGAATCTGAAGCACGAAGGAATGTTAACTATTTTGAGAGATTCCACCCCTGCTTTTGATGTCAAGAAACAGCAACTTCATATGGCTCAACTCTATATTTAATTTTCATAATGATGAAATTATGAAATTTATGAGCAAACGGCTAAGAAAGAATTCTTGAAATGTTTTTGGTGCAAAAAGGTGATTTTATTATAGCACAGGGACAGGACCCGTGGGCAGAAAGAGCTGCACTGGGATTATGAGGAGCAATTGATTATATACTTTCAAGTTGGAAAGGGGATAAGGAATAGCGTAAGTCTCTCAGAATTTGGAGGCAAGGCTTCCAGGACCTTGAGGGGCTAGCTATTGTTAGGAAAAGGTCATTTATTACTGTCTAATACAACCTTAGTCAGGAGACCTTTAAGTGTATATCAGGAGCCATATGCTTGGAGGGTGATTGCTAACATACATCTTGGGAGGTAGAGATAAAGTAAGTTTCCAAAGAAATTTTTATATGTTAAAGGAGACTTACAGGATCCTTGAGGTCGGATAATGTTAAGCTAAGATTGCCTTTTGCCCTTAGCAAAGTATTATTGATGGGGTTTTGAAGTCGTGGTGGGGATTCAGAGGCAAGAGCCAAGAACAAATTCTCAAATATGTCTTTGGTGCAAAAAGGCGATTTTATTAAAGCACAGGAACAGGACCCATAGGCAGAAAGAGCTGCATTTGGGTTGTGCAGAGTGACTGGTTATATACTGAGGAGTTTGGGAGGTAAAATCAAGAGGAAATTTGTTTAAAAACAACAAAAAAAAATTTAACGTTTAATTTTTGAGAGAGAGAGAGAGAGACAGAGTGTGTGTGTGGGGGGGAGGTGCAGAGAGAGAAGGAGACACAGGATCTGAAGCAGGTTCCAGGCTCTGTGCTGTTAGCACAGAGCCCGTCATAGGGCTCAAACTCACGAATGGAGAGATCATGACCTGAGCTGAAGTCACGAATGGAGAGATCATGACCTGAGCTGAAGTTGGATGCTTAACCCGACTGAGCCACCCAGGTGCCCCAAGAGGTTTCTTAAAGGGATTTCCATATGCTAAAGAAGACGAAGATTACTGGAGGCCTAGCTATTGTCAAACTAAAGTTGTTTTGCCCTCTAGCAAAGTATTATCATTAAGACAGTAAGGAGTTCCTGGAGATTAGGCTATTGATAAGATTGCCCTTTTCTTGTAATATTACTAAAATATTTGTAAACTGATATTCTGTCAGTTTAGCCATTTGTTTTCTGTCCTGTCCCTTGTTCTTGGGCATCCAGGAGTGCCTAAGGAATATCACACATATCCTACATGGGGTGGTGGTGTGTGTGGGGGTGTGGATATGTGTGCTAGCTTGTGCTGGGCCCTCAGCTTGCCTTATGGCCCCTCGTCATTAACATTGAGGCAGTTGAGTTCCGAGAGGAAGTTCACTCTGCCTGTCTCAATGGACTGTAAATGGTTAAGAAAATTTAATTTGGGGTGCCTGGGTGGCTTAGTCAGTTGGGCGTCCGACTTTCGCTTAGGTCATGGTCTCGCGGTTTGTGGGTTCAAGCCCCGCGTCAGGCTCTGTGCTGACTGCCGGCTCAGAGCCTAGAGCCTGTTTCAGTCTGTGGCTCCCTCTCTCTCTCTCTCTCCTAGAAATAAATAAAAAAAAATTAAAAAAAAAAAGAAAATTTAATTTTTTTCCTTTTGCCTTTGTTTCCCACATCAGCTATGCTGCCTATTAAACTGACGGGGACTTCACCAATGGCCAAAGAAAGTGTGGTCAGAACCCACATAATGTCACGAAGAATTCTGAGGTTAAATTGTAAAGGTCTTGGAATGGCACTTCATAAAACTCAAGAAATGTAGCCGTATGGGGAGCCTGGTTCAGAGGATGGAGCATACACTCTTGATCTCGGGGTTGTAAGTTTGAGCCCCACATTGGGTACAGAAATTACTTAAAAATAAAATCTTTTTGAAAAATGTAACCTTTACAAAGCTTAGTGTTCTAGGAACTTAGTGTTTATTCTTTCACTTGGTTTTACGCTCCCAAAGGGCAGACTACCTTGTTTATTTTGTAACTCTTGTTTTTAGCACCAAGTCCTAGTAATTCGTATTTGTTGAATGCATGTCATATCTTCTCTTAAATTTTAGTTAGTTTAGAACCATAGAACTTTGGGGCCTGGGAGGGAGTTTAGAAATTACACAGTCCAAACTCATTTTATTAATCAAGAAGCTATGATTGCCTGGGTGTGGGCAATTCTCTTTTCTGCTTATCATGTTCACTAGGAACCTAAAAAAAAATAAATGACTCCCTAGTCCCCAAAAGAAACAACAAAGAATAAAACCTAGGTTGTAAGAGGATGAGTCCTCAGGTCAAGAACTTCCACAGTACATGGGACACAGAGCCTCAGAGCGATTGTGCTGGCTCCCCTGCTGGGCCGGGGGAGCCTTAGTCCCTCCATTCTGCAAAGCTTCATTCATCTCCTAACCTGTGGCAGGTGCTATCCCAGGCCTTGCACCACTAATGATGAACAGGACAGATAAGCTACCTCCTAGTCTGTGATTCTCAGACTTACTCTAGTCCTCATGGTTAGGGGTGGTGGGTAAATTCTTGGCTGTTAGGAGCAAGGAGTTCCATCCTGGTTTTCAGGCTCTCTTGCCCTCACTGTGTAGTCACATCATTTATCCCTGACTCCAGGTTATGGAAATCTCACCCATTCCCTAACTTTTCATGGTCCTGGAACAGATGCATCTTCATATCTGTTGAGAATTCTGGTTCTGTTCTCCACTGGAGCTGAATTCCTTCATGTAGCCAAGTATCTGGGATTAGGCATAGGAAGGGAAAAGGGGACAGTTGTGAAGTTTTTTTTTTAACTGAGGTATAATTGACCATAATACTATATTCATTTCAGGTGTACAGTGCATGACTTGATATTTATATACATTGCAAAATAATCACCACAGCAGAGTCTAGTTAATATCCATCACCATACATAGTTACAAAAAAATTTCTTGTCTTTTTGATAATAAAAGTCTATTCTATTAGGAACTGTCAAATATGCAATACATGGGGCGCTTGGGTGGCTCAGTTGGTTAAGCGTCCGACTTCGGCTCAGGTCATGATCTCGCGGTTCGTGGATTCGAGTCCCGCGTCAGGCTCTGTGCTGACAGCTAGCTCAGAGCCTGGAGCCTGCTTTGGATTCTGTGTCTCTTTCTTGCTCTCTGCCCCTCTCCTGTTCTGTCTCTCTAAAAAATAAACAGTAAAAAAATTTTAAAAAGTGGTGCCTGAGTGGCTCAGTTGGTTAAGCGGATGACTTCGGCTCAGGTCATGATCTTGCTGTCCCTGGGTTTGAGCCTGCTGCAGATTCTGTGTCTCCCTCTCTCTCTGACCGTCCCCTGCTCACGCTGTCTCTCTCTCTCAGAAATAAATAAAAAAACATTTAAAAACATTTAAAATCAAATATGCAATACAGTATAAACTATAGCACCATGTAGTACATTACATCCCATGACTTAATTTGTTTTTTAAATTAATTAATTTTTAATTTATATCCAAGTTAGTTAGCATATAGTGCAACAATGATTTCAGGAGATTCCTTAATGCCCCTGCCCATCCCCCTCCCAAAATCCCTCCAGCAACCCTCTGTTCTCTGTATTTAAGAGTCTCTTATGTTTTGTCCCTCTCCGTTTATATTAATTTTGCTTCCCTTCCCTTATGTTTATGTTTTGTATCTTAAATTTCTCATATGAGTGAAGTCGTATGATATGTGCCCATGACTTACTTTAAGGCTGGAAGTTACCTTTTGACCCCTTTCACTCATTTATTTGCCACCACCCACTATGCACCACCAGCAACCACCAATCTGTTGTTGTCGCTATCTACAAACTTGGAGCTTGGTGTTTTGTTTACTTTTTATTTTTATTTTTTAAAAATTTATTTATTTTGAGAGAGAGAGAGAATACATGTGCATGAGTAGAGGAGGATCAGAGATTCCCAAGCAGGCTCTGTGCCTGGGCTGGATCTTGGGAACAGTGAGATCATGACCTAAGCTGAAATAAAGAGTTTAATGCTTAACAGAGCCACCAGGCTCCTCATTTTTTGTTTTTAAGGCTTTATTTATTTATTTTTATTTTCTTTAACGTTTATTTATTTTTCAGACAGAGAGAGACAGAGGACGAGCTGGGGAGGAGCAGAGAGAGACACAGAACCGAAACAGGCTCCAGGCTCTGAGCTGTCAGCACAGAGCCCAACGCAGGGCTTGAGCCCACAGACTGCGAGATCATGATCTGAGCTGAAGTTGGCTGCTTAATTGACTGAACCACCCAGGCACCCCTTTAAGACTTTATTTTATTTTTTAAATGTAATCTATATACACAGTGTGGAGCTCAAACATAGAACCCTGAGATCAAGACTTACATGCTTTACTGACTGAGCTAGCCAGGTGCCTGTTTTTTTGTTTTGTTTTTTAATTTTTTAAAATGTTTTTATTTATTTCTGAGAGAGAGAAACAGTGTGAGCAGGAGAGGGTCAGAGAGAGAGGGAGACACAGAATCTGAAGCAGGCTCCAGGCTCTGAGCTGGCTGGCTGTTAGCACAGAGCCCGACGCGGGGCTTGAGCCCACAAACCGGGAGATCATGACCTGAGCCAAAGTCAGACGCTTAACTGACTGAGCCACCCAGGTGCCCCTAGAATCACTTCTTCATCACCTATAAGTCAGCCTCAAGGTCATTAGAAGAGCTATCACTCAAGTTGAAACACCTAAACCATGGAATATTAGGTATCATTAAAAAGCAGAAGATAGACATACATTAATCAATATAGAAAACGGTCTACAATAGTCTTGACCTAGAAAAGAGGAGATAAATAGGTTTGTAGTACAGCATGCAAAAGTATATACACATGCACATCTGGAAAGATGGTTACCAAAATACCAGTCATGGTTTTAGCTAGACAGGGGAATTTCAGGTGTGTTTTATTCTTGTACTTTTCTGTATTGCTTCACAAGCATGTATCACAGTTAAATGAGAAAATCATTTATTCATTTGAGAGAGAGTGTGCACATATTCTCAAGACAGGAGCACAGAGAGAGGGAGAAATTCCCAAGCAGGCTCTGTGCTGTTAACGCAGAGCCCAAGACAGAGCTCAAACCCACAAACCATGGGATCATGACCCAAGCCATAATCAAGAGTTGGACACTCAACTGAATAAGCCACTTAGGTGCCACCAGTAATAGGTATTTTTATTTGAAATAAAGACCAGCACCAAAAATTCCTTTGAAAAAGGGGGATGGCACCTGGGTGACTTAGTCAGTTGAGGATTTGACTTGGGCTCAGGTCATCTCATGGTTCGGGTGCCGTGCTGTCAGCACAGAGCCTGCTTCAGATCATCTGTCCTCCTCTCTCTGCCCCTTCCCCACTTGTACCCTTTCTCAAAACAATAAACATTAAGTTTAAGTCTTTATTATAGTTGTGGTTAATTATATACATACTTTGGAGATATTCCAAAACTATGATCAAAGCATACTTGAGATTTGATTGAAAATATTCGGAGTGGGAGTAAATGAGGATATAGATCGAAAGTGTGGCCATGAATTGATAATTGCTAAAGTGGAGTGATGAGTACATGGAAACTTAGAAATAAGAGTCTATCTTTGTAATGTTCGAAATTTTTGAAAAAAGTTATTCCTCTTTCCCTCTAAATGGGCCTGCTCCTGCAATTTCAGCCATTAGCCTATATTACATCTGCCTCCAAATGGCCTTCCTTAGAAATCTCCCTTTTTGCTGTTTCAAACCTTAAATTCTTTCCTCTAGTCTCAAATTCTTTTCAAGCTCTAGGCCTAACCTCCACTGATACCTGAAATTGAATAGGCCCAAGACCAAATGCAGTACTTACTTTTGTAAAGATTTTATGTTTAAGTATCTTGACACCCAATGTGGGGTTTGAACTCAGAACCTCGAGATCAAGAGTCACAAGTTCTACTGACTGAACCAGGCAGGTGCTCCAAATGCAGTACTTTCTTCACCCTGCACCAAGCTCTTGGTTTTGCTGACTCCAATTTTCCCATGAATGTTAAGTACCATCCCTCAAATCTGTAAAATGGCCCTTCTCAGAGTTCTCACTCCCCCTCACCAAGTTAGTAACTACACCTAAATCATGTGACTTTTAAAACTCATCTCTTCCAGGTGTGCCTGGGTAGCTCAGTTGGTTGAGCATCAGACTTTTGATTTCACTTGGGTCAGGATCCTCGCAGTTCGTGGATTCGAGCCCCATGTCAGGCTTTGTGCTGAGAGCATGCAACATGCTTTGGATTGTCTCTGCCCTTCCCTGGCTCACACTTGTGTGCACTCTAAGATAAATGAATAAACTTAAAAAAAAAAAGGTCATCTTTTCCCTTTTCCCATTTCTACTGCTACCACCCTAATTCAAAATCCTTGCTAAGTTACAACTACACTGTATAATTTCCTGAAATGGGGACCCTAACTCCAGTTTCTCCAACTTTCAAATCTGCTTCTCCTATTTACTGCTCTATTATCAGTGTCCGGCACAATGCTTGGTGTATAGTAGGTATTTAAAAAATGTTTGTGGTGTGAAAACCCACATAGCACTATTCTTACCCTGTAGTTATGAACGTAGGCTCCCCTCTCAGGCCCCTCCCATGACCTTAAACACAGAAACTATTTCCAGCATTTTGCATTCCTCCTATATGTTAAGAGCCCGTGATACTGACACAGTCCTTTTCTTCTTATAAATTTTTTTTTAATGTTTTATTTCTGAGACAGAGTGAGAGAGACTGCGTGAGCAGGGGAGGATCAGAGAGAGAGAGACACAGAATCTGAAACAGGCTCCAGGCTGAGCTAGCCGTCAGCACAGAGCCCGATGCAGGGCTCGAACCCATGAACCGTGAGATCATGACCTGGGCTGAAGTCAGACGCTTAACCAACTNAAAAAAAAAAAAAAAAAAAAAAAAAATCCCAGGGCGCCTGGGTGGCTCAGTCAGTTGTGTTCAACTTCGGCTCAGGTCATAATCTCAAGGTTCACGGGTTTGAGCCCTGCATCGGGCTCTGTGCTGACGGCCAGCTCAGAGCCTGAAGATTGTTTCAGATTCTGTGTCTCCCTCTCTCTGACCCTCCCCTGCTCATGCTGTCTCTCTCTCTCTCAAAAATAAATAAAAAAAAAAAAATCCCTCCCCCCAATTCCAATGGTGCAAAGGCTAAACATGTCACGTAATAATTAAAATTAACTTTTAGATAAAGCTGCAGATAAACACTACCAATTCTTTCGGCTTCAACTTAAATGTCATTTCCTCTGTCACAGTTCCCATATGTAAGTTCACAAAACTTTTTAAAAAACTTTTTTAAAAAATAAATATTTGACAGAGAGAGAGAGAGAGAGAGAGAGAGAGAGCAAGCGAGCACACACACGAGCTGGGGAAGGGCAGGGGTAATGAGGATCGCAAGTAGGCTTTGTGCTGACAGCAGAGAGCCGGATGCAGGGCTTGAACCCACAAACTGTGAGATCATGACTTGAGTCGATGTCAGACACTTCCAGGTGCCCCTATGTTCACAGAACTTTCAAAACCTGCCATGATGTCTTTATATATGTGATTGTTCCACTTACCATGCCCCCTCACCTCTAGGATTTGAGAGGGCAGATCTATGATGACGGCTGATGTCATTCCTAGGGGGAAGCAGCATGAGAATCTGGAGGGAAGATAGAGCAGTGTGGCTGGGACATTATACTACATGGAACGAGGGGAAAGAGCTAGCCCACAGAGGGGTCAAAACCAAGAACCATACCTGCCAACCGCACAATTAAACATATGTGGATGTTTTTGTTTATTTACCTTTCTACCTTTCTACTTCTTTAAAAATGGGAGGGGTGGGGCGCCTGAGTGGCTTGGTCGGTTAAGCGTCCGACTTTCGCTTAGGTCATGATCTTGCGGTTCGTGGGTTCGAGCCCCGCGTCGGGCTCTGTGCTGACTGCCAGCTCAGAGCCTGGAGCCTGTTTCAGTCTGTGACTCCCTCTCTCTGACCCTCCCCTGCTCAAGCCGTCTCTCTCTCTCTCCTAGAAATAAATAAATAAAAAAAAACCAAAAACAAACAAACAAAAAAAACACTTAAAAATGGGAGGGGAGCTTTTTTGTAGGGCATCAGTCTTTTTCAAAAAAGGTTATTTGTGTTGATATTTTACCAAAATGGATTTCACTAACATTTCCTTAGCTTTAACCTTGACCTAGTATTGATCCTATTCCCAAAACTGCAGGCTGAACGGCTATACTAGAGGTCACTAAGACCTAGAAGACCTAGAAGTCTGGTTCTCCAACAGCTGATCTCCGATATTACGTGGGGCTTCTGGAAGCCTCCAAATCTATCACAGCCAGTTAAAAAGTTGAAATCAATGGCTCTATGATAGTTCATTTTCTGCTTTTCAAAGCAAACACATGGAACAATACCTAATTTCAGTTCAAACTCATTTCCCTTTTATTAAAGTCCAAGTTATTACATGGTTTGGTACTCAATAAAGGAAAACTTGTTCAATAAGGTAATATGTTATCATCAGTATTTCCAGGTGATTGTTTACAATCAAGTAGCATTATGAATAAATCCTTGAGAAGCCCATCTGTAAGAGAAAACAGGAAAAATTAGCCAGAAAGATAAAGGTAGAAATATTACTAAAAATACCCTTTTTAAAAAGAGTTTTTATTTAGGTGAACTCTACACCCAAGCAGGGCTCGAACTTATGACCTTGAGATCAAGAGTTGTGGGGCACCTGGATGGCGGTGGCTCAGTTGGTTAAGCATCCAACTTTGGCTCAGGTCATGATCTCGTGATTCGTGGGTTCGAGCCCCGGGTGGGGCTCTGTGCTGACAGCTCAGAGCCTGGAGCCTGCTTTGGATTCTGTGTCTCCCCCTCTCTCTGCCCCTCCCCCACTCATGCTATTCTCATTCTCTCTCTCTCTGTCAAGAATAAAACATTAAATATAGGGCACCTGGGTGGCTCAGTCAGTTAAGCATCCGACTTTGGCTCAGGTCATGATCTCATGGTTCATAGGTTCAAGCCCCGCGTCGGGCTTTGTGCTGACAGCTAGCTCAAAGCCTGGAGCCTGTCTTTGGATTCTGTGTCTCCTTCTTTCTCTGACCCTCCCCTGCTCATGCTGTCTCTATGTCTCTCTCAAAAACAAATATAAACATTAAAAAAAATTTTTTTAAAGAATAAAACATGAAATAAATAAATAAGTAAATAAAGAGTTCCATGCTCTTCCAACTGAGCCAGTCAGGTGCCCCAAAAATAACCTTCTTCAGAGCAACAGTCTAGGGAAATCACTGCCTCTGTGTAGCCTTTTCTGGTCTTACTTAATCCTGCCTATACCCAACTCACAAGGGACTAGTTCTGTGGCTTTTATGTTGTTTATACACCTAGTACTTACTGGGGTAGTCCTCTTGTCCAGTCAGAAGAGTGCTGAGAAGTTTCCCTTCAAAAAAACTTTTAGGGGCACCTGGGCGGCTCAGTCGGTTAACCCTTGACTTTGGCTCAGGTTATGATCTCACAGTTCCTGAGTTTAAGCCCTGCATCGGTCTCTCTGCTGTCAGCATAGAACCCGCTTCAAATCCTCTGTCTTCCCTCTCTCTGCCCTTCCTCCGCAGGAGTGTGCATGTTCTCTCTCACTCTCAAAAATAAATAACATTAAAAAAATAATAAAAATATTTTTAAACAAATGTATTAAAAAATAAGTATGTCATTGCAACTGGAATATATCCTATGTAACAAAGATCTACACTCCTTGGACTACTACTTAATAAAATAAAAATTAAGCTAAAGTGTTTAGACAACCTTGTACGAGTTCATTATGGAATATGAACAACAGACAAGAGCTTCAAAAATATAAGTAGGAAATATCCTATTCTGAATGCCTGATTTTCTCATAGAAATCATTAGTACACACATTAGAAAAACATTTCCAATTATTACAAAGATAAGCTATCTGTGTCCAGGGAGGAGGAGGAAGAGGAGGAGGAGGAATGGGAGTGGACAAAGATAAAAATTAAGATTCCTGTTCCAAAACAACCTTTAACCAGGCTCAAAGGATCTTTATCTTGTGAGGGATCTGATATTAGCTCCTTTAATAATTTTGGGTGTACTTTTTCTTTCTCTCTTCTTAAAGTAGGCTCCACGCCCAGTGTGGGGCTTGAACTCATGACTATAAGATCAAGAACTGCATGCTCCACCTACTGAGCCAGCAGGCATCACTTGGGTGCACTTCTTTAAGATAGTTTAGTTCCACTATTTTAAAAATAAATGTCTTCTTACTCTTAGGAAGCAAATCCTCTATTTAAGCCTCACTGTTTACCTCTGAGGAATGAATACAGCCTTAGGAAATGCCTACACAGGATGTGTGGGCATAGTAAGAGCAATGGCCTCTGGAGCTGGACTGCCTGGGTTTAAGTGCGAGTTCCAGTACTAGCTATGTGACTTTGGACAAGGTGTCTCAGTTTCCTCATCAATAAAATAGGAAAAGGGGGAAAATTATAATAAAAGTAACTACCTCATAGGACAGTTTATGAAGATTAAATGAGTTAATATTAGGGCACCTGGGTGACTCAGGCGGTTATGCGTCTGACTCTTGATCTTAGCTCCGATCTTGATCTCAGAGTCATGAGAGCCCTGCATTGGGCTCCACTACTTTAAAAAAAAGAAAAAAGAGCACTTAAAATAGAACCTGACATAGTAAGAGTTAGAGGCACTATGTGTGTTGATTAAATGAGTTACTGCTTATATACTTTGTTTTACAAAGGATTTTCTGCACATTCCTCACTACCTAGACAATCTTATGGCTGCTTTTATTACCTGCCTTTCCACAGAGAACAAGGTATCAAATAATTTTTTTAATTTTTATTTTATTATTTTTTAATGTTTATTTTTGAGAGAGAGAGAGAAAGAGAGAGGAGTTGGGGAGGGGCAGAGAGAGAGGGAGACACAGAATATGAAGCAGGCTCCAGGCTCCGAACTGTCAGCACAGAGCCCGATGTGGGGCTCAAACCCACAGACTGTAAGATCATGACCTGAGCTGAAGTTGGATGCTTAAATGACTAAGCCACCCAGGCTCCCCATCAAACAAGGTTTTATTATCAGTGAATATTTACTTGACTATTAAATTCTAACTTGGGCACCAAAAACAAATAAATCAAATTAATAAAACTCTGTTGTTAAAAATAAACAGATGTATAAAAACATGCCTGAGGAATACCTTGTATGCAGTGGATCACCTTTAGTTTGGGGGAGGTAAAAGGGCTAGAATTAGGAAAGGGTACACAGAGGGTTTCAACTTTGTGAAACCAGCCATTTCTTGGGGGGGGGAATAAAGCAAATATGGCAAAATATTAATATCTAAAAGATCTAGGTGTGGTTACATTTACTCTATATGCTATTCTTTTTTTTTTAATATTTATTTTATGAGAGAGAGAGAAAATATCCCAAGTAGGCTCTGCGCTGTCGGCACACAGCCTGGGGCAGGGCTCGATTCCACAAACCATGAGATCATGACCTGAGCCAAAATCAAGAGTCGGCCACTTAACTGGCTGAGCCACCCAGGCACCCCATATGCTATCTTTATGTTTGAAATATTTTATATAGATTTTTTAATTATAGAGGCGGCTTCTTGCCGTTACAACAGTAAGAGAACAATTATAACAACTAAAAATAACAATTCTAGCTCCTTAAACTTATCATTAGTACTCTCTAAATCTCTACGTTTATGGGCTCTAAGGAGGCCATTAAAAAGGTCTTAACCTGAGAACACTGAAATATCATTCACTTCCCCTTCCCCAGATTCATTTCCTGCCTTTATTCAGTGGTGTGCTGCTTACCCATGGGGTTTACACTTTGTCAAGGCCCAGTTCCTCTGGAGTGGAGATTCCCAGTTCATTTAAAGTTGGTCTAAGTTCCTGGATGACATAGGGGTAGATATCCTTATGAGGTCCTGCTTTGTCCTGATGGCAAAGAAAATATTCATACTTAGCTTTCTGAAAATTCAAGGTAGGCTTTTAAACACCTTGAGAATAACTGAGACCATTAGACTAAATCCAGAAACAAAACAAAACAAAATAAAACATGACATTTTAAAGCCTCAATAAAGCCTTGAGTTACAAGAAAAAGTGGTGATGACAGAATTTTGTAAAGATAATTAAACATGCCCAGCAGGCTACAGAAATAATTAAGTTAACACAAGAAAAACTTTTTACATTTGCCTCCAATTTGAGACCTTAACTAAATTAAGTACTGGTGCTGAATGGATTGATAGCCTACAGAACCCTTAATTATCTTACCCATTGCAGATAAAGTAATGCACACTTTCCCTCTTACAGACTTGAAAAGAATACCGATTTCCAGGGCAAAAGAGTTTTATTTATTTATTTCTGAGCGGGAGAGAGAGACAGCATGAGCTGGAGAGGGTCAGAGAGAGAGGGAGATACAGAATCTGAAACAGGCTACAGGCTACAGGCTCTGAGCTGGCAGTCAGCACAGAGCCAGACGCGGGGTTCAAACCCACGGACCAGGAGATCATGACCTGAGCTAAAAGTCAGACATTTAACCAATTGAGCCACCCAAACGCCCACAAAAGAGTTTTGACAAATACTCACCATGACATATAATTATACCTATATTTTCACAAGGTTCCTCAGGGACAAATATTAAAAAGTCAAATGAACTAAGACAGTACTGAGCTATTAAACTCTGCCTTTAACTAATTCTAGGTCTCCTTAATTGTATATTTTTTTAACTAGAACATTCTTGTTTAAAATGTAATGTAGTCATTTGATCATATGTATCAAATGGCCTATGTATTAGGTCACACCCCAAAAACTGAGTTTTCTTCAATTAATATACTATGAATATGCTTAATGTTAAATCCATTTCCACAATATTAATAGATAACCTCTTCTGAAAAGTCTCAGCTTAAGAAACCACTAACAACATTCAACTTCGTATCACAAATAGAATAAAGATAAATTGTAGTTAGACCTTTGTATATCCTTAATTATTTCCTTAAGATAAATTCTCAAATGAAATTGCTGAACGAACGGGTATCAATCACAATTTCTAAAATGTTGCATAAATTTAGCCAAACTGCCCCCCAGAAAGACTGTTAACTGAAATGTACATTTCCTCTAGCTATATCAAAACTTATTTTAGATGTTTCAACAAATTAAAAAACACAGAATATGCTGATACCTAACAACGGCCCACCCACTTCCAGAACAAGTTTAGCATTGTTATTTCACTGACCTTAACAACCTCTAGGATGCGAACTGCACTAGCAAAATCATTTAACCGTCTGCATGCCCGCAAAGCAGCATCGATGATTTTAGGTTCTGGAACCAGATCGTAGCCGACAAGCGTGTTCATCCCTGTCAAATTAAAAAGAGGAGGCACATCAACCTGCAATATCCTGATAGAAACTACCATTTACCTACTTATATGTTTAGTGGATCATAGACACATGATCTTGTCTGTTTGGGCCTCTATTCTATTATCTATAAAAAAAAAAAGAGAGAGAGAGAAACTAAGGGCACCTGTTGGCTCATTCGGTTGAGCATCTAACTCTTGATTTTGGTTCAGGTCATGATCTCATGGTTTGTGAGTTTGAGCCCCATGTTGGGCTCTGTGCTAACAGCTCAGAGCCTACTTGGGATTCTCTGTCTCCTCCTCTCTCTCTCAAAAATACAAAAAATAAAATAAATTGAAAGAGAATCCACCTTTAACAAATACCAGATAGTAAGATCATAGTGGGTCTTCCACAGTGAACTAGTGGAAAGAAAGAACTATGCAGTAGCATGCAGATTGAAGAAAATGTTTTTTGCTTAAAAACAACCAAAAACCAAGAGTATTCTTACATGCAAATACAATTTTCATAATTAGCTACTTTCTTTTCAAACAAGAGGGTCATTTTCTTTCTTCTTTTTCATTTTTAAGTTTATTTGAGAGAGAGGTAGGCAGAGAGAGAATCCCACGCAGGCTCTGCAATGTCAGCACAGAGCCCAACGCACAGCTCAATCTCCCGAACAGATGACCCAAGGGTCATTTCCAACCCATATCCTTAACTCTTAGTACAATGTATGTACATTAGTGCTTTAAAATAGATTTGATTGGAAAATAATCTAAAAACAACCAAAGAAATGCTTAGGGAGAGTTAATGAAGCTCAAATGCCGACATTAAGTAGATACAGAGAAGCATTAGTGCACATTCAACCAGAAAATGATTGGGCATAATTACTTTCAGCTCTGCACAAAATGACACATCATAAAATTTAAAATTCTCTTAATGAGAATGCAGAATTGCTGTTCTTTTCATTACTGCTACTCAAGATTATTCAGTAAGAATTTTCCTAGTTGCAGCAAAATAAAGATAATTATTCCTGTGGATAAACGTGAAGCACTTAGGTTTCTCACTTTTAATTATTTTGAAATAAGTAAACAGCAACTACAATGGCAGAATACAGTCACGGAGGGGTGCCTGGGTGACTCAGTCAGTTAAGCATGTGACTTCAGCTCAGGTCATGAGTTCATGGTTCTCATGAGTTCAAGTCCTGTATCGGGTGAGCTTGAGCCCCACTTCAGGCAAGCATAAGACCCATTTTGGATGAGCCCCACTTCTCTCTCTCCCCCTCCGCCCCTCTCTCACTCATGCCCTCTCTCTCTCTTAAAGAAAAGGGGAGAAAAAAAAAGAAAAAAAAGAAATATAGAGACTGAAATAAATTACCTTTTTTTTTTTTAATGTTTTTTAAAATTTATTTCTGAGAGAGAGACAGCATGAGCAGGGGAGGGTCAGAGAGAGAGGGAGATACAGAATCTAAACAGGTTCCAGGCTCTGAGCTAGCTGTCAGCACAGAGCCTGACACGGGGCTTGAACCCACGAACTGTGGGATCATAACCTGAGCTGAAGTCGAATGGTTAACTGACGGAGCCACCCACGCGCCCCCTAAATTACCTACTCTTAAAATTACTTATCTACCTGACTACTAGACTATTTATTATTAACGTTACCTACTCATGTTCAGTGCACATCTGCAAATTAGGGAAAACAAGTTCTAGCTACTCAGATTGAACACTTATTCAGGACAAGACAAATCATAACTTAGAATGAAAATAACACAAAGTCCAAACCAAATAACTACTTCCTTAAATTATCTAAAGAGGATAAAAGTGTTAACTCTTGTTCACATTGACCTATTATTGTAACAGTGGTTTTCAATCACGGGTGATTGTGTTTCCCAGCAGACAGTTTTGGTTGTCACAACAAGGTGGGGGTGTAGAGATAGTGTATGGCATCTAGTACGTTGAAGCCAAGAATGCTGCTAAACATCCTACAATACAAAGGACAGCCCTTGCAACAAAGAATTATCTGGCCCCCAAAGTCAACTGTGTCTGCTTTAAAACCCTGCTTTACAAGAAACACTCACCATGGAGGCTCTAAACTTTCCCAACCTAAAGTTGCATGATCATGTTTACATGATGCATATTTTCCAAATAGTTGTTTTCAACAGAGTAGTCAAACATTACAAAGTATTTCCCAATTCTATGCCAAAGTAGACAAATATGCCCATGTTCCAATTACCTTTACGCAATTCCCAGGCATCAATATCTGGCTTGTTGAAGTATGTCACCCAGCGAGCATCAAACTCCTCATCTGTTTCATGTGATCCATGGGAGTAGCAGCGAACTGACTGGATAGCTGCAATGAAAAAAGACAAAGAGTTCAATGTTCAGAAAGAAATAGTATTTGATGTATCCTATTAATAAATTAGGGTTTTTTGGGTTGGTTTTCTTTTTTAAATTGTGTTAAAATATATACATCAAATTTACCATTTTAACCACTTTTAAGTATATAGTTCAATGGTACACTTGAAGATATATTCAATGCATTAAATTCTTTTTTTAAAAAATGTTTTTTTTAGATCTGAGAGAGAGAGAGAGACAGCGTGAGCAGGGGAGGGTCAGAGAGAGGGAAACACAATCCGAAGCAGGTTCCAGGCTATGAGCTAGCTGCCAGCACACAGCACAACGTGTGGCTCAAACCCAGAACTGTAAGATCATGACCTGAGCCGAAGTCGGACGCCTAACCGACTGAGCCACCCAGGTGGCCCTCAATGCATTAAATTCTGAATCAACTATATAGATCATGGTAGGAAAATTTAGCAGGTCAAATGAAACAAATCTTCTATATTGATATGATGGGGCACCTGGGTGGCTCAGTTGGTTAAGCGTTATGACTTCGGCTCAGATCATGATCTCAAGGTTCTTGAGTTCAAGCCCCACATCAGGCTCTCTGCTGTCAGTACAGAACCTGCTTTAGATTCTCTGGTCTCCTTCTCTTTCTACCCCTTCCCCACTTGTGTGCTTGCTCTCTCAAAAATAAACATTTGAAAAAATATAGATGTTGATATGAAAAAAATATTTTCCCTCTAATGTGTAATGCTAGCTTCAAATTGCTAAAAGTGGTTCTGTGGAAGGAAAAACTATTTTTGTTTATTTATTTATTTATTTTGAGGGGTGGAAAGAGAGAGAGTGTGAGCAGGGGAGGGGCAGAGAGAGAATCCCAAGTGGGCTCTGTACTGTTAGCAGTGCAGGGCTCGAACTCACAAACTGTGAGATCATTCATGACTTGAACTGAGATTAAGAGTCAGGGGCGCCTGGGTGGCTTAGTCGGTTAAGCGTCCGACTTTCGCTTAGGTCATGATNTCGAACCCACAAACCGTGAGATCATGACCTGAGCTGGTCAGCTGCTTAACGGAATGAGCCACCCAAGCTCCCCTCCCCAAAAAAAAAAAAAAAAAATTAAAAAAAAAAAAAAAAAAGAGTCAGATGCTTAAACACCCAGGTGCCCCAGGAAAAACTATTTCTTTATACATTCCACAATGCCTGAATTTTTCAGACAATAAGCATATTATTAATCCCTAATTTAAAAAAATGCCCATTCCAATTCTTTTTTTTTTTTAAGTTTATTTATTTATATACGGAGAGAAAGTACGAGTGCAACCAGGAGAGCGGCACAGAAAGAATCCCAAGCAGGCTCCATGCTGTCAGTGCAGAGCATGATGTGAGGTTTGATCACGACCTGAGCTGATATCAAGAGTCAAACATTTAACTGAAGTGGGGCTTGATCTCATGAACCATGAGATCATGTCCTGAACTGAAAGAGTTGGACGCTTAACCAACTGAGCCACTCAGGCGCCCCAAATGTTAAGACTATTTTAAACATTCTCTTTTTTTGTTTTAAAGTAAACTTGAGCCCAATATGGAGTTTGAACACACAACCCTGAGTCACATGCTCTATGGACTGCACCAGCCAGGGGCCCCTATTCCTATACATCCTTAATGCAATAAATGGCAGGAGAAAGACAGAAAAATGAAGAAAAAAGAAAAAGATGAAAATATGAAAGATTAGCCAGTTCTGGAGATAGGACTGTCACTGCTACATCCAGAGAAAAGATGTTCACTTAAATTACCATTTGAGCCTGTAGCAAAATACTTGCCATTAGTCACAGAGGACCACAGCACAAGTTTCAGTCTTCCCAGAGACCTAAATTATGCCCATTATCCAATCCCAGAACGAAGTAGGACATGTATATAAATGGGCTGGAATTGCCCATGCTTTAACTTCTATGACAAGAAAAAATAATGTATCTCTAGACCTAAATGTATTTGATAAGTGCAAACATTTCATCAAAAGTACGTGGATATTTAATAACTCTTACAGGACTTATATTCACATTAATATATCAGAACATATAGGTCACAACAACCCTCTAACCCATTGTTACCAAAAATTTATAAGCTACCTTTTCCAAAAACGAAAACTATCCTTAGCTAAATATTTAGAGCATAAGTATAAAATGTTACAACCGTTTGGAAGACAAGTTAAATACACTCACCATACCACCTAGTAAATCTATGTCTACGTACTTACTCAAGATAAATGAAACATATCTATTCCTTCCTCGGAGGTACTTCTTACAAGTACCTTGCCAACCACCCAGAAGTGTTTCACGATAATCAATTCCTTTTGCTCACTGCTGGGCATGATTTCACTAGATGATTGGCAGCTTTGTTTTTTCTAACAAAAGAAAAAGATGATCAGCAACTACGCAACCTAGTAAAGGAGAACAATGGATCACCTTCAATAATTTGTTCATCTTCCTTCTGGAAGTCCCAAAAATTACAAACTGGTTGTATTCCCAAAAACTTGATATGTAACAACTACTTATAATACCAAACACACACTAGGAACACACATCCCCCTTCTAGAATGGAGAAATCAGGTTCTCCCACATGGTTGAAATTGTATTCCTCAAAGTAAAAACAAATAAATAACCCCCACCAACCCAACTTTTGTACAGCATTTCCACTTAGGTTTGAGGTTTGCAAGGCAAAGTATTTTGGAAAACAACTGCTCAGTGCTTTCATACAACCTGAAGGTTCCAGAGTAAGAAAAGAGAAGTATGTATCTGAAAACTGGGACATTTCTACAAACTCAATGTAAAAAAGGTATTTCTAACACTACTTGTTGGCATTCAGTTAAGCACTCTATTTAAGAAAGAAAGAAAGAAAGAAAGAAAGAAAAGAAAGAAAGAAAGGAAGCGCTAACATTCAGAAAAATTAATCTCTTTAGTTTAAATTCAGTTAAATCAGATAGCTTTCCACTTAATAACTAGCCAACTTGGCGGCACCTAGGTGGCTCAATTGGTTAAGCATTCGACTTCGGCTCAGGTCATGATCTCACGGTTCGTGGGTTCGAGCCCTGCATCAGGCTCTGTGCTGGCAGCTAGCTCAGCGCCTGGAGCCTGTTTCAGATTCTGTATCTCCCTCTCTCTCTGACCCTCCCCTGCTCACGCTCTCTCCCTCTCTCTCTCAGAAATAAATAAAACATTAAAAAAAAAAAAAAACCAACTAGCCAGCTTGGATAAAGCCCACCAAGTGGACATTTTGGTGGTGGTAATTTTAGGAGAAACAGAAAGAAATGGGTAATGCAAAGGGCACTAGAACAAGCTCAAAGCAGTGTTGCTGAGGTGCCAGGCTGAAGAACAGCCATGGACTTTGTGACTCAAAGGCTGGAAATCTAGAAGTGTGGGAATAGTGCTGAAAAGATTTAAAAATGCCACCTAGGGGCACCTGGGTGGCTCAGTTGGGGACACATCGGAATTCAGCTCAGTTCATGATCTCATTCATGGTGGTGGGATGGAGCCCTGAAATGGGCTCTGCACTGACCATGCAGAGCCCGCTTGGATTCTCTCTCTCAAAATAAATAAATTTAAAAAAGAAAAAAGTGCTACCTAAATTCAGCCCTATGCCAAAAAATGGACAGAGAAAACTCCTCTCACTCTTCCTGAGTTAGCAGGGTAGGGATATAGGAGCCAGGATTGTGTTAAGTTTTAAGGATTGACTAAAGAATCTAACCATAATTTCAAACATTTTAATTTAGCAGTTACTGGAAAATGATTGTTTCAAGTTGGAGGCTTCTGGAATTCAGGTTGCCATTTAACTAGGGCAAACTTGAAACCCCTCAGGTTAATCCCTCCAAAGATCTTTCAAGTATGCTCTCATTTGACCTTGAATAGTCTCACCCAAAATTTTAATCCTTTTGGCTTTCAAATTTATACAACCTGTTCAGTTTCATACTAATAGCAAACTCTAATGTATAATTTGCAAAAATCAAATCCACTATAATAAAGCAAAGGCATAGTAAGCATTAGTGCCAGGCAAGGAGTTAATAAGAGTTACATTATTTCATTTAAACCTCACAAATGACAAATATTCTGATTTTAGAGATGAGTGAACAGAGTCTTTTTTTTTTTAAAGTAGGATCCACACCCTACATGGGGCCAGCACTGACCACCCCGAGATCAAGAGACCCCTGAGATCAAGAGTCTGAGTGCTCTACCCACTGAGCAAGCCAGGTGCTGTGGGGCAACTGAGTCTTTATGTTAATTAACATGTCCAAGGTCTTTCAACTAGAAAGCAGCTAACATAAAAGTAACCAACACTGCCTCCTAGTGGCATATATTTAGGTCGTCTATGGGACAAACACCTAAAATAAAGATTTTTGTTTATAAATTATACTCAAGAGTGGGAATAGAATGCCTAGGAGAAAAACCAACATGTCCAAACTTACTAAGAAGATGAATCCCCTTAACCTAGTCTGTCATAAA
Organism: Crocuta crocuta; assembly: GCF_008692635.1. NCBI lineage: Eukaryota > Metazoa > Chordata > Mammalia > Carnivora > Hyaenidae > Crocuta > Crocuta crocuta. The sequence continues at coordinate 390,711 of NW_027527920.1, read as the reverse complement.
TCTCTGCCTCTTCCCCAGCCTGCCACAAAATGTTATCAATTCTTGGAGCATCTGGGTGGCCCAGTCTGTTAAACTTCTGACTTCAGCTCAGGTTATGATCTCATGGTTTGTGGGTTCAAGCCCCACATGGGGCTCTCTACTGTTAGTGCAGAGCCAGGTCCAGATCCTCTGTCCCCCCTCTCAAAAATAAGATAAACATTAAAAAAAAAATGTAGCAATTCTTTTCAGGAGGTCACAAGAAAACTCCCTAAAAGGTATCTATATGAAAAATGTGTAGTACTTTAACATTTAGGTAAGGAAAAAAAATTTTTTTTACATTTATTTATTTTTGAGAGACAGAGTGAGACAGAGTGCGAGCAGGGGAGGGGCGGAGAGAGAAAGAGACACATAATCTGAAGCAGGCTCCATCCAGGCTCTGAGCAAGTGTTCAGCACAGAGCCTGATGCAGGGCTTGAAACCACAAACCGTGAGATCATGACCTGAGCCCATGACCTGAGCAAAGTCGGACACTCAACTGAGCCATCCAGGCGCCCCAGGAAATAATTTGAAAAACATAAAATTTGACAAACCTCAAGATGGACCAAAAATAACTGTGGCTAAAAAACAGAAAACAGTTCCACCACTAATAAATCAATTTTCCAAGATGGGCCTCAATTTCCTCCTCTATAAAATAAGATATATTTTACCTTCATGAAATGCATGCCAGCCTTACTATCCTACCATAAAAGACAGAAGATAAAGTCTAAACTGAATGGACAGAAATATATTTTTTAGGTTCTGAAGAGTCTAGTCAAGAACCACCTTACAGTTTTGAGTTTGAGTTTATGTTTAAATATGCATGCTTGGGGCTAAACATAATGCAGCATATACTTCCATCATGGACCAAGATCAAAGTGAAGTTACACTAACTAACAGTACAGTTCTGGACACAAAATCTCCCCACATAAGGGGAAGGCGAAGTAAGAGACAGGACTCAGCAGCACATCTCATACCCCAGCAATCAGGCTTCCAACCGGAAGCACGGAATAAAGGCTCCCTCATGTTCGCAGAACACCGTATTCCTGAGTCCGTGGTACCCAATTTTCAAAAAGGTAATATTCTTTTTTATTTTTTAATATTTTTTAATTAAAAAAATTTTTAACGTTTATTTATTTTTGAGAAAGAGGCAGAGCACAAGCAGGGGAGGGCAGAGAGAGAGGGAGACACAGAATCCGAAGCAGGCTCCAGGCTCCGAGCTGTCAGCACAGGGCCTGACGCGGGGCTCAAACCCACAGATCTTGAGATCATGACCTGCGCTGAAGTCCGATGTTTAACCAACTGAGCCACCCAGGAACCCTGAAAGAATAATATTCTTATCATAAGACCTATCAACATTCAGGCTCTCTTCCAGACCTCAGGAAGCAACCATACATCTCGATCTATCATAAAAACGGAAGAATTAGAACGTGGCATAGCCGTCTCTAAAATGACAGAACGGTCAGTGAAGGTGACATACAAAACGCTAACCAAGAAAGGCCTGATTTAAAAAAAAGTATACTGTGTCCTACAAGTAAGCATATAGTGTTCGCAGAAGACACTGCGGGTGTCCATGCCGGGGTCTCCGGAAGGGCCACCCCTGCTCCTACACTGAGCTCGACGCGCCTGGCGGCTCAATGTCACCTTCGCGGAAGCGCTGTAGGCCGGCGGCGGACACTCCCAGTCAGACGGGTGCAGGGGTCAGTGCCGGCGCACGGTCACAGCCCTAAGGGGCCCAGCGGGCACGGGAGGCGCGCTGCGCCCCCTCACTGGGGCCCACAGCAGATCTACACCACACTGGTCCATGGTGCCCACACCGCGCGAGGTCGCGCTAGGGGAGGCCCGGGAGACCGCGTCTTCCAGTCCCCCCACAACTGGAGGCCGCGGAGAGAGCAGCCAGCGGTCACCAGGTTCCGCCGCACGCCCGCAGGGCAGGGGCTAGGCCGCTGGGCGAGCCTGCCCTCGAGTGGCGGCGGGGACCCAGGTCACCACAAGGACACGCGGGCGCGAGCAGCGGCGGCGGGGGCCTTACCGGCGGCGGAGCCGGGGCCGGGAGCTGGATACAGGAGGCCTCGGGGGCTGGCACGGGGGGCTGCGGCTGCTGCTACAGCGCAACGGCGGAGAGCGGCGCCGAGCATGACGGCTATGGCGGCGCACAGTCTAAGGCTGAAGGGAAGCCGGGTGTGAACTCAAGGGCCGCTCGGGAGCTCGTGGGGGCCGGACACACGCACCGACGCACGGAGGGCGGAGCGTGAGGTCCCGCCCACTGCGGCGCTCGCGCCTTGGCGGGAGGGAGCACCACGAGGAAGTTGGCAGCCTACGGCGGCTCGCTAAGGACAAACTATTTCCAACGCTGCCCCGCGCCCCGCCTCGTGCTGCCGGGTCTCCGCTTGCAGCGGCCTTCCGGGAGCGAGGATGTAAGGAAGGTGAGCGGGGGACAGTAGATGGTATCCTGGTTCAAGTCCTTTCAGGAAACGATTTCATCACCTCAAAGTGGGAGCAATAAGGGGCTCCTGGCCTTCTCAATCAGTAGAGCATGAGACTCTTGCTCTCAGGATCGTGAGTTTGAGCCCCACTTTGGTCTTAGGGATTACTTAAGGAAAAAGCAAAAAACAAAATGGAAGCGATAACAATAATAACAATGTCAAGTTGTAATAAAAAGACCTACTTTGTGTAACTTCCCCTGTTTGAGCCTAAAAGAAGAGAATGGGAGAAAACACAACTGCTTGCATAATAAGGGATCTTATTAGTAACTATTCTTATATCATAAACCCGCAAGCATTAAAAAATGGGTTCAACCACTTCACTACAGATTAGGGAATAGGCTCAGAAAGTAGGTTGCTTGCTGGCAATCAGGGCTCTCAAGTCCCAAGTTCTGAGGACTTACCGAATATCTGTTGTCTTCTGACTTATGATTTCAAATCCATGTTTTGAAAGTTTGTTTTAGACAAAGTTGTTTGTGGTTTCAATCTGTTTGAAATAACTTACTTTGTTGAAATTTCTTTGAAGTTGGATATTAAGACTTTTGTTAATGTTTATTTGTTTTGAGAGAGAGCGGCGGGAGGGGCAGAGAGAGTGAGAGAGAGACAAGATCCTAAGTGGGCTCTGCTCTTACAGCAAAGAGCTGGATGTGGGGCTTGAACTCATGAACCATGAGATCATGACCTGAGCTAACGTCGAAAGCTAAACGACTGAACCATTCAGGCGCCCCAGATATCAGTACTTTGGAATGAACAATGGCACCCAGAGCGCAGAGGACCATTAGGTTATTGGCGGCATGGTGAGGGCAGTGGTGTCCATCACATGATGGACTTTTAAATTTTGAATATAAAAAATTTGCAAGGGGGCGCCTGGGTGGCTTAGTTGGTTAAGCATCCAACTTCAGGTTCAGATCATTATCTGACGGTTAGTGAGTTCAAGCCCTGCGTTGGGGTTCCACGCTGACAGTGCAGATTTGCTTGGGAGTCTCTCCCATTTTCTCGCTATCCCTTCCCCACTTGTGTGTGTGTGTGAGCGCGCTCTCACCCTCTCTCCCTCTCAAAGTAATAAACTTAAAAAAAAGAATTTGTGAGGACTTACCAGAGTGTCATCTGAACAAGACTACCCTTTGCTGTTCTCTCTGAAGCACTTGAGACACTTGCTCCTGCCGTGGCCACACTGGCTGCTCTTGGTTGGCAGTGGTATTAAATCACACAGCAGTTTTAGGTAGATAAGGGACATCTGTTCCTGCCTTGGCAAGGCCACTTCTTGTACGTAGTGGCACAAGCCATGTAATGGTGCCTGGTATAGTAACCTTTATGTATGTATGTATGTATGTTTATTATTGAGAGACAGAGTATGAGCAGGGGAGGGGCAGAGAGAGGGGGAGACACAGAATCCAAAGCAGGCTCCAGGCTCTGAGCTGTCAGCACAGAGCCCGACGCAGGGCTCAAACTCACAAACTGCGAGATCATGACCTGAACCGAAGTCGGACGCTTAACCGACTGAGCCACCCAGGCGCCCCATGGAGTATGATATTTCTTATTGGCTCCTTAGGAGACATTATCCTGTATGCTATTGGCTTATGAAATATTATTATAATAATTAACACAGTGAATCTGTCCTAAGTAAACTATTGGCAAACACAGTCCCAGCCTCTGAACGTGCCTCAAACAAAACAATGTTTCTGGCCAAACGCCTGCCCCCAATCCCTAGAGTAGACTTTCTATAGCAGACTGCTCTGAAATGGGGTTGATTACATTCCAAAGCTCTTAACATCTAACCTGGACTTATTAACTACATCCTGACATAGTTAGGATATGGCCTGGACCACTTCCCCAGGCCTGAATTACCACACTGCCACCCAGAGCCAACAAGAAGTCTGTCTTCACTGTCTATCCCTGGACACACCAAGGAAAGAACAGATGGACATTGAGCCTCCTCTTGCTCACCCCAGCCCTTCCAGCCCTTTCTCCGGGGCCCACGCGTCTACCCTTTCCTTTTCCCTCCCTAGCAGTGTGGCTGTGTAGGCTGGCAAAGGATAAAAAAGCTTTTCTTTCCAAAGTATCTGCCTTCACCTTCTCCCACCAGCCTAACCAAACGGGTACCTGGAGAAGCTTTGCCGTTTTAATTAATAGTCTTCAAATCTCCACAAGCTGAAGGCGCAAGATGAGGTCAGGACTCTCATAGTTAGGAGAGTCTTGGGTTATATACCTGAAGCGCGCTGGTCTCTCTGCCTTCAGTGTCTCCACATGTGGCCTACAGTGCCTTGGATCGGCTTCTGGAGCTTTGTTGCTCAATACAATTATGGGTATAACGTATTTTGTGTCACTGCATGCTGCAAACTACTTTTTTTATTTGGGTTTTAAAGGAAGCTCTATCCCTCTGCTGTGTGGCTTGAACTCATGTTTCCATTTTTGTTTTTTGGTGTGTGGGTTTTTTTTTTTTTTTACATAGAGTCATTATTTTCTAGGTTCAGAATAATGTGATTAGCATCTTTGTTTTTTAAATTTATTTATTTACATATTTATGTATTTATTTATTTATTTTGATTTACATCCAAGTTAGTTAGCATATAGTGCAATAATAATTCCAGGAGTAGATTCCAGTGGTTCATTCCTTATGTGTAACACCCAGTGCTCATCCCGACTAGTGTCCTCCTTAATGCCCCTTACCCATTTAGCCCATTCCCCCCACCCCAAACCCCTCCAGCAACCCTCAGTTTGTTCTCTGTATTTAAGAGTCTCTTATGTTTTGTCCCCCTCCTTGGTTTAATATTATCTTTGCTTCCCTTCCTTATGTTCATCTGTTTTGTATCTTAAAATCCACATATGAGTGAATTCATAGATTTGTCTTCCTCTGACTAATTTTGCTTAGCATTGTAGTCTCTAGTTCCATCCACGTAGTTGCAAATGGCAAGATTTCATTCTTTTTGATTGCTGAGTAATACTCCATTGTGTATATATACCCCATCTTCTTTATCTCTTCATCCATCGTTGGACATTTGGGCTCTTTCCATACTTCGGCTGCTGTTGATAGTGCTGCTATAAACATTGGGGTGCATGTGCCCCTTCAAAACAGCACACCCATATCCCTTAGATAAATACCTAGTAGTGCAATTGCTGGATTGTAGTGTAGTTCTATTCTAATTGATTTTTTGAGGAACCTCCAAACTGTTTTCCATAGTGGCTGCCCCAGTTTGCATTCCCATTGAACTCAACGGTTCTGAGATCAAGAGTCCCACACTCAACTGACTGAGCCAGCCAGGCACTCCTGCAAACTATTATCCCATCTAAGCCCCTTAATGACCTTGTGAGAGAAGTATTTATTCCTGTTTTATGGATGAAGGAATAGACTCAAAAGGCGCTTGCTCAAGAATCACACAGCTAATAAGTAGGAGTGTTTAGATTTGAGCCCAGGTTTGTCTGATTCTAGAAATTGTGGATTTTCCCCCAACTGGCCCTGAAGGGAGGCTTTGATGGCTTCTCAGTGAATTCTGAAGGGCCACCTTGAGGGCTGTTCTCAGCCCTTATCACCTACACTAGTTTTTGATTGCTGTATGATTTGCCACATGCTAAGCAACTTAAAACAATACCCATTTATTTTTGCCCAGTTTCCCTAGGTCAGAAGTCCAGGTGTGGCATGACTGGTGCTCTGCTCGGGGTCTCACAAGACTGAAGTCAAGGTGTCCGGTCCATGGTCTCACCTGGAGCTCAGAGTCCTCTTCTGTCTTGTTCTGAGCTTGTTCAGGTGGTTGGCGGAATTCAGTTCCTCACAGTTGTAGGACCGAGTGCCCATTTTTCTTTCTTGCTAACTGTCAGCATAGAACCACTCTCAGCTATGAGAGGCCACCCTCAGGGCCTTACCACACGGCCCCTCCCTAGGCCCTCTCACAGCACCACTGCTTACATCTTTAGGCCGGCAGGAGAGGGTCTCTAACACTTTACCCTCTTCATTTTTTTTAATTTAAAATTTTTTTTTAATGTTTTAAAATTTATTTCTGAGAGAGAGAGAGACAGCGTGAGCAGGGGAGGGTCAGAGAGAGAGGGAGACACAGAATCCAAAACAGACTCCAGGCTCTGTGCTGACAGCTGACTCAGAGCTGTCAGCACAGAGCCCAACGCGGGGCTCAAACCCATGAACCATGAGATCATGACCTGAGCCGAAGTCGGACATTCAACCGACTGAGCCACCTAGGCACCCCCACTTTACCCTCTTTAAAGACCTCACCTGATTAGGTCAGGCACATTCAGAGTATTCTCTTCTTTTGATTAAGTCAAAGTAAGCAGATAAGTAGCCTCATCTTGGAAATGATATCCAGTCAGCATTCACAGATTCCACCCCAGTTATACAAGGCATATACACCGGGGGGGATGACTCTCGGGGGCTGCCTTTGCTTCCAGCTGTGCTCCCAGGCCCCCAGTCCATTCTGCTGCTTCTGGTGAGTGCGCCTTCCCAGAACGGTTGAGGCCAGACGTCCTGGCCCTTGCTCAAGGCCAGCAGAGTCTTTTGTTGCTTACTACCATCCTCTGCCCCGAAATCCTTCTCTGCCCCTCTGGAGAAGCAGCTGCTGGACTTCTATTGCCACAGGGGTGTCAGTCACCAGCCTTTCAGCTTCCGGCCGCAGCCCAGAGCCCTCAGCCTGGAAGACCTGTGATAAGGCACTTCTGATGTGTGCAGAGAAGGGGGGAGGAGGTCACTGAGGAGCTTGTGCGGATAAAGGCCCTGTCCCACCATGTGGATGTCTAGCAAAGGGAAGATCACAGTGCAGAAGAGCTTTTATTTTCTCTGATGGGAATGAAGCAGGTACTGGGAAAAGAAATGAATGCTGCCATTCAAGGTTGGAGATCACCCTTGAGGCCGTTAGTCTGACTGATCCTGCATTGCTTCCATTTCCTCGGGTCCCTTCTTGAGCACCTCCAGCGATGAGGATCTCACTACTAGCGGGCTGGGGATGAATAAGAGAAGGTACCTGAGACCGTGACATTCCTGCTACTATTGAATTATAGCTCTGCCACGTGCCCTTAGACAAGTTACTTTCAATTTCTTGAATCGCAGTTTTCTCAGCCAGAAAATGGGAATAATAACGGACCCTACCTCATAGGTTATTGGGACAATTACATAAGATAATGTGTGTGAAACACTGTCCTGGCAGGCACACAGTAAGGGCTCAATAAATGGTAGCTAGAAAAAGTATTTTCCTATTGTAAAATTATAGTTCTTTTCCCAGGGCAGGGCAGGCTGTGATATGGGTAACAAGGCATGGAGGTGATAGGGACAAATATGCCACCGTGCTCACCTGAGAATCAGGGAGAAGGGGGAGCAGAAGGAAACAGCCTTCAAAGGTAATCCTATAGGGCTGCCATTAGGTTTAAATTTTTTTTTTTAATGTTTGTTTTAATGTTGTTTATTTTGAGCGGGAGAGAGACAGAGGTGAGCGGGGGGAAAGCAGACAGAGAGGGAGACACAGAATCCGAAGCAGGCTCCAGGCTCTGAGCTGTCAGCCCACAGCCCGACGTAGGGCTCGAACCCATGAACCGGGAGATCATGACCTGAGCTGAAGTCAGTCTTAACCAACTGAGCCACCCAGGTGCCCCCTAAAGTATTACTTTTATAATCAGAAAATCATTAACGGATGCGATTTTTATTGAGATATAACTTACATACCATAAAATCCATCTTTGTTTGTTTGTTTGTTTACTTATTTTGAGAGAGAGAAAGCATGAGTGGGGAAAGGGCAGAAAGAGAGGGACAGAGGGAGAATCCCAAGCAGGCTCTGCGCGGTCAGCACACAGAACCTGAGGCAGGGCTCAAACTCACACAACCGTGATACATGACCTGAGCTGAAATCAAGAGTTGGACCCTTAACCACCTGAGCCACCCAGACTCTCCGAGATCCACCCTTTTGAAGTGTACAGTTCAGTTGTTGTATTCACTGTGTTATCACTATCACTAATTCCAGAACATTTTCATCACCCCAAAAAGAATCTCTCTACCCAGTGGCACCCACCAACTCCATCCTAAGCAACTACTAATCTACCTTCTGTCTCTATAGATTTGCCTATTCTGGACATATCTTATAAATTTAATCATATGATACGTGGGCTTTTTTTTGTGTGTCTGGGGTCTTTCACTTAGCATGTTTTCAGGGTTCATCCATGTTGTAACATGAATCAGTACCTCATTCCTTCGTATGGCAGAATTATGCTCCATTTTGTGGATAAGCCACATTATGTTTACCCATTCATCAGCTTCCATAAACCATTTGAGTTGTTTCTAACCTTTTGGTTACTATTAATAAGACTGCTAGGGATATTGTGTTCAAACATTGTGATATTTTTTTACCGACATATATTTTCAATTCTTTGGGGTATACATCTAGTGGGATGATATGTGTCATGTGGTAACTGTTTAACTTTTTGAAGAATTGCCAAATTGTTCCAAAGCAGCCTCTACTACTTTGCATTCCCGCCAGCAATTTTCCATGTCCTTATAATTTATTTTTTAGCAAAGAAAGATAAGTCTTTGTAACTGTTTGAGCAGGGCCCCACAGCCTCAGTTTCCTTTTGGGAAACAGGGGCCCAGGGCAGGGGAGCTCTGTGCTCTGAGTCCATTAGCTGCTCTTCAACAGGGATCTCCCTCCACCTCCCAGCTCCCTGAGCCCAGTCTCTCTTTCCCAGAACCACCTCTAGGGGGCAGTTTACAACAGTTCAACAGTTACAGTTTCTCTCCCCAGAAAAGGGTTCAAACTGTGGCTGAGTGTGAAGGGCAAGAAAAGGGGATTGATTTAATTTTGTGTCTCTCCTTCCAGTGTGAGTGCTGTTCTCTATGTTTTAGCACAGGGAATAGTCAACCCCGCTTAACCATCAAAAAGCACATGAAGATCTTATTAAAGTACCTGTTTCCAGGTCCTTCGTAGGAGATTCTGATCCTGTTGGTTTGGAGTTCAGTCCAGGCATTCTGTTTTTCTTTTTTCTTTAATTTGTTTTCAATGTTATTTATTTATTTTTAAATTTTCATTTATTTCTGAGAGAGAGACAGCGTGAGCAGGGGAGGGTCAGAGAGAGAGGGAGACACAGAATCTGAAGCAGGCTCCAGGCTCTGAGCTAGCTGTCAGCACAGAGCCCGAGGCAGGGCTCAAACCCACAAACCGCGAGATCATGACGTGAGCTGAAGTTGGACGCTTAACTGACTGAGCCACCCAGGTGCCCTGGCATTCTGTATTTTTAACAAGTGCCTTAGGTGATTCTGATGATGAACCATGGTTGGGAAGCAAGGTATTATATCCTTTATCCCACAGCAACCCGGCCCATTTTGGAGAGGAGAAAGGTGAGGCCCAGGGAAGAATTAAGTTGCTCCAAATCACAATCAACTCGACTTTCTCCAAAGCCTGTGGTATGTTCAATATGACACCAGGCACTGCATTTGCTAGCACAGGCCTCCAGAATAGAGAGCCTCTCTCCATGCAGGACTGGAAATTCTGATAGCAAGGACCTTGGCAAACACCCTATATTCCTCTTCCCTATTTCCACTGAATATGGTGGGAATACCTATCATTTTTGATTCCTAAGGCTGCTGTAACTAGCACAGACAGGGTGACTTAAAACAACAGAAATTTATTCTCTCATAGCTCTGGAAGCTAGAAGTCCAAAATCAAGTTGTCAGCAGGACCATGCTCTCTCTCAAGGATCAGGGAATAATTGTTCCATGCATTTTTCTTAGCTTCTGTTGTTTGTGGGCAATCCTCAGCACTCCTTGGCTTGCAGCTGTGGGACTCCAGTCTTTGTCTACGTCTTCAAATGTTGTTTTTCTCTCTGCATGTCTGTCTCTTCTCTTTTTTTTTAATATTTATTTATTTATTTATTTATGTTTTTGAGAGTCAGAGAGAGACAGCGTGAGCAGGGGAGGGTCAGAGACAGAGGGAAATACAGAATCCGAAGCTGCCTCCAGGCTCTGAGCTAGCTGTCGGCACAGAGCCTGACGCCAGGCTCGAACCCACGAACCATGAGATCATGACCTGAGCCGAAGTCGGACGCTTAACCGACTGAGCCACCCAGGAGCCCCTGTCTCTTCTCTTTTTATACCAGTCATATTGGGTTAAGTACCTACCCTACTTCAGTATGACCTCTTCTTACATATTAATTACATCTGTAAGGACCCTGTTTCAAAATAGTCGCATTTGCAGGTACCAAGGTTAGGACTTCAAAATATCTTTTTTTGGGGGGGGTACAGGGAAGACACACTTCAACCCACAATATCTATGCTAATCAGCAGATGTCAAACCAAAATCCTCATGTTGGATGTACAAACCCAATCACTATGGTGACACTTAGCTTTTTTTCCCCCTAATGTTCATTTATTTTTGACAGAGAGAGAGAGAGACAGAGTGAGGGCAGGGAAGGGACAGAGAGAGAGGGAGACACAGAATCTGAAGCAGGCTCCAAGCTCTGAGCTGTCAGCACAGAGCCTGATGCGGGGCTCGAATTCACAAACTGTGAGATCATGACCTGAGCCAAAGTCAGATGCTTAACCAACTGAGCCACCCAGGCACCCTGACACTTAGCTTCTTCTGAAGGCAGGTAGAACCTAAGGGCCCAGATGGGAAGAGAAGCTGTGGTGGGCACAGGGGAAGCTGGCCACTATCCATGGGGCTTGACAGTCAAGGATGTGGCATCAGAACAATTCATAAATCTGGCTCAACCAGACTTTATTTACTCAGTCAACAGCTCTGTGGGCTTCCTGTGTGCCATGAGCTGGGTAGAGAGCAAGGCAGGCAGGATCCATTCAATCATGACATCTGTTTTATTGGGGCAACTGACAACCAGAGGATCACACTAATGATGGCACAATTACAAACTAAGATCTGTGCTCTAAGAATTCCGGTGTCACCAAGGAGACCCTCCTGTGGCTGTATTTCCATTCCTCCCTCCCTTCCCTCCTTGCTCCTTCCTTCCCTCCTTGCTCCTTTCTTCCCTCCTAGCTCCTTCCTTCCTTCCATCCCTCCCTCCCTTCCTTCCTTCCATCCTGTGCTTTTACCAATTACCTCTCTTGGGAGGTCTGCAGGTATTGCAACATCTCCGCAAAACAGGGGACTAGCAGTGTAGGCATAGCAACAACCCAAACTGCAGAATTAATGGAGTAAAGGCTGGGAAATGGAGGGGTGGGGTGCTCCCCTCTGTGCAGTGAACGCATTGCCCTGGCCGACTCATGGCCGGTGGACAACAGCTCCTAGAGCTTTTACCAGTGTGAAGCTATAGACCTCCTCCCCTCCAAAATCCCTTTATTGTCTGGCCCTTACATAACACGTCCCCTGGGAAGCCAGGAAAGCAGGCCAAGCCCTAGCCAGGGTAGGGTTAATGCCACAAAGAGAAGCCTCACTCTGTCCTGGATGTAATGGCAGTGAAACCCCACCCAGCCTGGGTAGCTCCCAGATCTGTCTCCATCTCCATCCTTACTACCACCGTCTCATCTCTTACCTCCCTGTGGCCCTCCAGTCAGGTCCCTTCCAGTCCACCTCCCACTTAACACAAGTGTCAGAGGGCTGCTTCTCAAATGCCAATCAGACTGGGACACTCTCTGGCTCCCACTTCAGAGAGGCGCCCAGTGACCTGGCTCTGAGCTGAAGTACTCCAGCCCCACCTGCCTCTCTCTCGCCAGGTATCCTTCAGATACTTGTGGCTGTCTCAGCACCAGACAGAGCATCACTCCTCTTGCCTGACCAGCCTTACGCAGCTGGCTAACTCCTCTGGTCCTTGGAGAACCAGCTGCATCAGGACCTCTGGGTGCATTAAGCACCCCTTCTCAGATATCCCACCTTCTCCCACTATCATTGCATTGTTGTAACTTTCTTTTCTTTTTTAATAGTTTATTGTCAAGTTGGTTTCCATATAACACGCAGTGCTCATCCCCACAAGTGCCCTCCTCCATGCTCTTTTCTTTCTTTTCACCAACTGGGACATCCTTGAGGCAGGAATAATGTCTGATTATACTGCGATTCTTCCCCCGCAAGCCCCTGGCCCCACCCTGTACCTAGACTGGGATCTGGCACAACATCAATGAAGTCCCTTAATGCCCAGTTGGAGGTCTACTGCCCAATGACTACAGGCTCTGGCCTTGGGTGATATACATTTATGTTCCCAAATGGGTTTTGACTGTGTGACCTGACAGTTTTATGGGTGTGAGACTTCACTGCCACCCCTAGCTGCAAGTGCCCCAAGCCAGGGCGCAGGAAGCTTCTGGATAGAGGTCACCGTTGGAAAGATGGAGTCTCCCGGAGGAGCTTCTGCTCCCTCCCATTCTGCCACTAGTCAGTCAGCCATCTCTGAGGTGCTCCTGTAGCCGCTCCCCCCTTATTCCAGCACTTCTCAGGTTCCCACCTCCGTCTTGTGGGTGGGGGTGTATAGAAATATCTGTCACCTTCCCTCAGAGCCTGCTTCTGTGCCAACAGGCCAGAAGATCAGTAAGGCAGGGGTGGGGTGCTCATGGGTGCTGGGTGCCACTGGCACCCATGAGCACCTATCAAAAGCCTGGGAACTGAATGTGCTGGGGTGGAGTGGGGGTGCAGAAAAGAAAATGTTTCATTACCTGCTTTCTGGCACAGGAGGCAGAAGTTCAGCCCACCATCAGGGCAGGCTAATGCCCTAAAGGGGGGAACAAGCCCCTCTCCTCCCCATACCGCAGGATGAGTTTCTAGGCAGAAAAGGGACTTCACTGATCCTCGGGATGGAAAAAAGAAAGCCTCTGCAGCCTCCCCTCCCTGACGAGCCTCTGCTCGCATAGTCTTGGTGACCCGGCAAATCAGGACTTCTGATACTGGTTTGGGGAAGTTGGCCCTTTTCCAGAACCAAGACCAGTCTTCTGTAAGCTTCTACCGTGCAGGGCCTCTTCCAAGTCTGATCATTTACTTCAGATTCACCAGCCCAGGACCCAGGTGCCCAGGGCACCTTAGCTGGCAGAATAGTGCCTTCTTTCCAGCCTTCTTGGACCACCCGTAAGAGGGTCAGACAAGTGCACATAAACCCCTTGGCCCTTCCCAGGGACGCATCAAGAAGAAATTTGGGGGGTGGGGGGGTGGAAACAGTGCCAGAGTCTAGATGACAGTGCTCACTGATCCAAAGCTCAAGGAGAAATACAGGTGGGGGACAACTCCCTGAAGAACCCCTCCTGTCAGCTGCAGAAACTCCCTTCTTGTCACCAGAAGAATTTATTCAAGGTTCTGCCAGCAAAGAGACTTACATTCTCCCCATCTCCTTTCCAGAGGTGCTGCTGAGTTGCACATGGTAGGGTCCATTTCTGAGATCCTGGGGCTATGTGCCACCCCCACCCTCACCTGCTAGAGTTGTTCCAGAACACAGCACCCGTTCCTCCCCTCCTCCCCCCGCCCCCAACTGTGAGCTGGGCAGAGAGGCTTATGAGGCTGTTATCTCTCAACAGACAGCTGTGCGGGGCTGGAAGCATCAGCTTATCAGGGAGCCTGCAGTGATTCACAGCCCAAGTTCCAGCTTCTCTGCTGAATAGTAATTTCCAGCAGTAGATTTGTGCTTAGTCTCTCTCCTCCCCCTCTCCCAAGGGTGTGCTGTCCTTTCTGAGAGAGAAGGCAGTGAAGGGGAGATCCTCCCCATGGTGATGAGGGGTTTTGTGCCAGCTTTCTGGATAAGGCTGTCAATTGGCAGGAGGCTGCAGGTTCAGGGAGCCTAGTGGGGTGGGCCTCCCTTGGCAGTGACCCCCAGCAAGAGTTCATTGGTGCTTGCTTTCCTTCCCTTCCCAGAAAAGCAATGTGTTGCTCCCTTTCCCTCAGTGGTAACGCATCAGGGGACAAAGGCCCCCTTCTGGCCACAAGCCCCTGAGGCTAGAGCTAGCTAGGCACAGGCAAGGCTGGGAGAGGGAGAAGCCAATGACTGGGCAGTGTGCCTCTTGCTCCATTTTGAAGCAGTCCAGTCTCTGGGCCTGACCCTGAAGACTCCAAAGGCCCAGGACTCCAGGCTGGCGGGGACTGAGACCCAGGGGGGAGGCCAAAGCAACCTCTGCACATAGGTTAAGTGATAAGGAAAAAACCTGGGGCCAGAGTCTTTGTTTGTTTGTTTTATTGGAAGCAGGGCTCCAGTTGTGGGATTCAGGGGAGCAGGCACAGAGAGTTCTGTCCTGGGTCTCTCCTTCTGGGCCAGTGGGGAAGGAGGGGATGTTAAAAGAGCTAGAGCCCATCCATGGAGGCACTCCTGCACTATGATCTCAGGATGCTCCTTAAGAGCAGGGTAAGAANTACCCCCCCCCCCGCCCCAGCTCAGACTACTCTGCCCTTCAGCAGTCACTTTCTTACCCTGGGCCCTTAGCCACTGATGGAGGTGATTCCAAGAGCTCTCCTGGGCTTCCACACTCCAGGCCCCCGTCATAAAAACTGGATGTCTTTAACCCTTGGGGGTCCTGACCAAGGCTCAAGACCCCCATTGCCCACCACTCCCCCCACGCCCCCAAGAAGGTCCTAGTATGGCTCAGAGAAGCTGAAGGTGGAGCTCTGCGTCTTCAGGCAACACAAGTGGAGGGGCAACCACCTACGAAGCTTCCCTAGGATCCTCTCTTGCTGCCTTGTGCTCCAAGCTGACAGTCTGAGGAGCTGTGTCCAGAGCACCGAGGCGTAAAATGCTGGAGATACCTCTCAAGGTCGAGGCGCTGCGGGTGAGCCCTAGCCGGTCTAGGTCGCCCGGATCCACGAGTTCTCAGGCCGTCTGGTCCTCTTCCGTAGCACTTGGCTCGGGTTGTGATCGCTTCGCAGAGCCTTCTCCAGCCGCGGGTTCCCCAAGGCTCCTCTTGGACGTCGGTGCAGTTGGCTGGGACGAGGGTGCAGGATGGGAGTTCGGGGGCTGATAGCCGGGTTGGTAGGGATCCAGCGCATCCTTGGAAAGTAGGATGGCAAGGCTGGGCACGTTCTTAAGTACACTGAGACTGGCGGCAGGCTCCCCAGGCTCCTGACCCGGTGTGGGCCCCGGCGGGAGGCTCTGCCACACCTCGCGCACGCTCCGGTAGCGCAGCCGCGTGACCTGATGCAGGCCCGCCAGGCGGCGCTTGAGGATCTCCGCGCACGTGACGGTCTTGGTGGTGGCCCGACCGCAGCCGCTAAAGACGATGGCGCGCGTGGCTGGCTGCGCCATGCTGGCGGTGGCGAAAGCCAGCAGGTTCCGGATCTTGCTGCCCTCTTTGACCCTCATGTGAACGGCTCCCGGCGCCAGATCCGCGAAAGGGCCGGCGCCCGGGCCCCCCTCGGCCCCACCCCCCGCGGGTGCCTCCTCCGAGCGCACCTTACGGAAGTTCTCCATGCGCCGTCGTTGCCCGGACCGCGGGGACGCGGGCTTCGCCATGGGGCCGCTTCAGCCCCGGGGCTGCATGGCCGCCGGTCGCGCCCGGCAAGGGCCGGCAGGGGTAAGGGTGCCGGAGCGGC
This sequence comes from Crocuta crocuta, assembly GCF_008692635.1. NCBI lineage: Eukaryota > Metazoa > Chordata > Mammalia > Carnivora > Hyaenidae > Crocuta > Crocuta crocuta. The sequence continues at coordinate 374,786 of NW_027527920.1, read as the reverse complement.
GTGGACGCTGTTGGGCGGGGTGGGACGGCGCGATCCTCGCCTCCGACTTCTCTCCTGTGGACGCAGATCTACGCCGCGCTCTAAGCGCCCAGTGCTCCGCGCCTTTA
>NW_027527920.1:369371-374633 GCF_008692635.1 Crocuta crocuta | reverse complement strand
CGGCTCGGCCCGCCCCCGTCCTAGCCTCTCCCGCCTGCAGGGTCCAGTCCCGAATCCAGACACAGGGGCGTGGGAGCGGTGCGCACGGTTCGGTGCAACGGCAGCGACAGCGGGTGACTTGCCAGAGGAAGTTCCCCCATAATCGCCAGTGCCCTCCCTGAGCCAACCCTCATAAACGGACAGCCTAAATAAAAACTGCGTTTGCGATGCAAATGCCGCTTCAAGCCGGGTCCCTGAGCCCTTCCAACTGAAGGTCGCCCCCTGTCCCCTCCCAAGGAGGGATTTCCAAGAGGCCTGCTGGGGCCTCTTTCCCGCACTCCTCAGGGGAACCCCCACCCCCCATTCCGTCCCTCCCGCGCCGGAGCCGCTCTTCTCGCCTCAAGGACAGCCTGTGCACGGTCAGCAGAGTGCAGAGGCGCTGGCTGCCGCTGCACTCCGTGCAGCCCTCGGGCGACTACGTCGCGGCGTGGTCCTCCCAGTGTGGCCGGAGACTGGGGTCTCAGCTCGCCGCGCCTGACCGGGGCTGGGGGCTCCCGGACCCCAGTACTCTCCTGGGCCGAGGGAGTGAGGCTCTAGGCCAGGCTGACCCTGAGGCGAATGGGAAGAGAACAAGGAGAGACCTTATCGAGCGGAGTTAAGCTTCCTCCACCCATGCAACGTCCACTATTATTAAAGCTGCATGTTTTAGGGTAAAACAGGCATTGTCTCCTGGTAACGTGAAACCCCCTTCTTCCCAGGTGATACTCGTTGTTAGTCAGCCTTAGCCCCCCTGAGACCCAGTGGGGTCCTTTTTCAAAAAGGAGGCTGGATCAAAGCAGGTTTTGAGACAAGGGGGAAGAAACGTGGGAAGTTGAAGCCTCGGAGGCATTATGAAGCTACTGGGTGCCCTTCTCCGGAAATCCATAGGACCGGGAGAATGGCCCAACCTCCTACCAGGAGACGTGGACAGTGAGAGTGAGACTGGGATTGAAGGCCAGCTGACGGCAGGGGAGTTAAAAGGAGCTAGACCCTCCCTAGAAGTGCCCTAGGGCCTTGCCCTTCACCCTCCCACTCCCTTGCGCACGCGCATAGTCAGACAAGAGTGCAGACCTGATCCGGGTAGCGGGTACCACCACCCGGCGTGCATGGCGGGGAGGCTCCCGGAGAGCTGCGGCGGGCGGGAAACCTCAAAGTGAGGGCGGCTTGACAGTGCCTGGGGGTAGCTGGGTCCCAGTCTTGGCGGGGCTGCCGGGGTCCCCTTCTCCCTTCTCGCAGCTGTTCTCGTCTCCTCGTCGTCATCTTGTATGTCCTAGCTCTCGGCCCTGCCGTTCAGAACCGGGGCTGACCCCATTTGTCGCCCCATAGGGAGTGGCTGGAGCTGGTGGTGGACCTTTGCGCCCCAACGTGTGAGTGACCGACTCCGGCCTGGATCTCCTGCTCGCACTCTGGGCTCGGGGGCTCTCGAGGGCTCGTTCCGCTTGGAACCCGTACTTCAGCGCTGCCCCAGCTCTCACGAGCCCCACGAGGAACCGGCACGGCAGCCTCGATAGAACACAAAGACTGACTGCAGTGCGTGGCGGGGCGCAGGGAACCTCATGCAGCAGTTTCGGCTAGGCCTGGAAGAAAGTCCTGGAATGGGTGAAATCTACGTTAGAACGGGCTGGTTAGGGAAGAAGCGAGCTCTCCATCCGCAGGAGTATGCAAGCCTAGGCTGAACTTTCACTTGGAGGGGATATAGGCAGGGTCTGCAATTTGGAGGCATGGGCCTGGGAGCTCCGGGTTTGCGTTGGGTCAGCACGCGGCTGTTCTGCGTGCTTGGGTTGGCCCTCGAAAGCACCCCTCTCCCCCTTTCTACTAGTGCCAGCTGTAGAAGACTCGGATTCACTTGGCTCCCCAGTGAAGCGAGAGCGCCAAAAAGGCCCGCATTCCCTCCGGGGCCCCTCCCCTTCCCCGCTCCCTCTGCAGCACTTAAAATGTAAATGTACATCGTGATTAGCCGCCGGGTCGCTAATTACCGCTGAAGCCATTCATTACCCTGTCAGCGCGCGTCCTAGCCTGCCGGCTGTGCGCTCCCGCTGGGCAGCAGGGTGGCTGGGCTGGAGGGGTGGAAGTGGGAGGGGTCAGGAGTGGGGGGCTGTGAGTAAGGGTGAGCACCAGGGCGGGGAGGAAGAGGGGGCGGGAGAGGGGCCAGTGGGGGTGTAAAAAACAGGCGGCGATGTACCCGCGCGAGGCAGGAAGAGGGGGGAAATGCTCAGACAGCTAGAAATGGGGACGGGGGGTGGATAGCGAGGATGGGGAGGTGCGATGTGAGAGAGCAGACGGGGACGAGGAGCACGCGGGGAGGCGGCCAGGAACCCTGGAGGAGGGGCGAACGCGGTTGGCAGAGGAGTAGAGGGCAGAACTATGGGAAGGTGGGCAAATCTATGTGCGTATCAGTGGCGCATACCCCGCGAAGGTTAGAAACGTGGAAAGACAGTCAGGGCTTTCAGTTAAAAGAGCTGGGTAGGACCGTAAGTATTTTTTTTTTAAGCGCGCAGCGGGGGGGGGGGGGGGACGGGGGATCTATTTCCATATGTGTTTGTAGATGTAGATATATTTTTAAAGTATCTTTAAGAAAAGAGCAAACTGCATCTGTTGCCTCTGAGGCAGCATCCAGTTTTTGTGAGCCTCTAAGAAAAGAACTGTTAAATATGAATACGGAATTAAGCACAGAGTCTTGGAACAGACTGTGTAAATGAGGTACTGACCTTGTAGCCTGAGCTTCATTTAGCTTCTTTTTGCCTCTATGTGACCTTGGGCAATTTACTTAACTCCTATGCCTTGGTTTTCTCAACTGTGAAATGGGGCTAACATAGAAACCTGCCTCATAAACTGATTGGGAGACACGTAGCATCTTAGAAACTTGGCTGGTAAATTCTCCGAGAAAATATTTTTCACATATTATTTGAGATTAAGATAAATTTTCTAAAAATTTTAAAGGGAGGTGGGAGGGTGGGCTGCTGAAAGGAAAGGAAAATGGGCAAAGCCCTGGTAAGAGCAGTTTTCCTAACATGTTAGGGACTAGTTAGTGGCTCCTTAGACTCCCTTTATCGTTAGAGGAGGTGATGGGGTGGTTAGGCTGGAGTCCCTGCTCTGCAAAAGGACCTTTGCAGCAGTGCATCCTGCCTCTGTGGACAAGTCTCCTCTCACCCCAAGTCTGGGAGAAACCCTCAGGCGCAAGACAGGTTTCCTCCTGGGGCACCTGAGTGGCTCAGTCGGCTGAGCGTCTGACTTTGGCTCAGGTCATGATCTCACAGGTTCTTGGGTTTGAGCCCTGCATCCGGCTCTGTGCTGACAGCTCAGAGTCTGGAGCCTGCTTCAGATTCTGTGTCTCCCTCTCTCTCTGCCCCTCCCCCACTCATGCTGTGTTTCTTTCTGTATCAATAATAATAAACATTAAAAAAATTAAAATTTAAAAAAGTTAAAAAAAAAAAAGACAGGTTTCCTCCTCCTCTGTCTCCAGTGGCAGGAAGAGAATGGCAACCTCCTAAAGCTGCTGGTCCTACTCTCAGCCTCTCTGGGCAAGGACTTGGGAACATGCAAAGGAGTCAGGAACTGGAAAATTCAAAGGGGGCCAGAGTTCCGATTTATCAGGCACCTACCAAGTGCTCGGCATTGGGCCAGGTACTCTTACAGATCTATTTCCTGATTCAGTCTTTATAATCTTTCTTTTCATCATTGTTTGACAGATGTGGAAACTGAGGCACAGAGAGGTTAAGTAACTTTGCCCAATGCACCACAGCTAAAAAGCAGCAACCACAGATATAAAGTGAATGCAAGGTTTGCTGATTCACTTTACTACCTCCCCTGAGTATAAGAGGGAAGGAAACTTGGGTCACCTGGGTGGCTCAGTCGAGTAAGCGTCCTACTTCGACTCAGGTCATGATCTCGCGGTCCGTGAGTTCGAGTCCTATGTCGGGCTCTGTGCAGACAGCTCAGAGCCTGGAGCTGGCTTCATATTGTGTGTCTCCCTTTCTCTCTGCTCCTTCCCTACTCTCTCTTTGTCTCTCTCAAAAATAAATAAACATTAAAAACATTTGGGAGAAAAAAGAGGGAAGGAAACTTAAATGATTTGAGCTGCTCGGTAAAGGTGTGAGTTGGTTTTGGGGAAAGGGGGGTTCCTACAGTGAGGAAGATATATTGGTTATCTATTGCTGCTTTAAAAAGTACCCCCTCACCCAAACTCAGCAGGCTGAAACAAAAACATTCATATCTTACACAGTTATTGAAGGCTAGAGATCTAAGAGCAGCTTGTAGGGGTGGTTCTAGCTTAGGTTCTTTCCTGAGGTTGCAGCCAGAGATGTTGGTTAGAGGTCTCAGTTCCTTATCACATTGGATGGCTCCATAGATGTGCTCATTACATATCTGTGGGCTTCCCCCAGAGCAAGTGATCAGAGAGAGAGATAGAGAGAGGGGATGAGCAGGAAGCCACAGTGCCTTCTGTAGGCCAGCTTTGTCTGAAGAGAAATTAAGTTCTACTTCTTGAAGGGAGCAGTGTCAAAAAATTTGTAGATACTTCAAAGCCACAGCAGAAAGGGAGTGTTTGGGAGGTAAATGTAGGAGAGGCAATCAGGAATCAATATATGGAGGCAAATACATGGCAAGACCTTAAATCAGGAAAGCTGGATTTATTTCCTGGTGTACAGAGAGCACTTAATGAAGGTTTGCTAAATGGGTGCATGCATGACAACTTTTCTAAGATTGTTTTCAAGACTTTGCTCATGAGCATAAGAGCAGTCACTACTTTATTTATTTATTTATTTATTTTATTTTAACCCAGGCGCCCCAAACAGTCACTACTTTAGAGGGCCCTCCTGGGGCGCCTGTGTGCCTCAGTCAGTTAAGTGTACAACTTTGGCTCAGGTCATGATCTCGCGGTTCGTGGGTTCGAGCCCTGCGTTGGGCTCTGTGATGACAGCTGAGAGCCTGGAGCCTGTTTCGGATTCTGTGCCTCCCTCTCTCCTTGACCCTCCCCTGCTCACACTGTCTCTGTCAGAAATGAAAAACATTGAAAAAAAAAAAAAAGAGGGCCCTCCTGAAGGATGCATGGGATGATAGCTATCGGAGCTCTTTGCAAATTTAACAAGGCTAGGCAGGAAGCCTGGAGGGGAACTTGCCTGAGAGAGCTCTAAGGAGGGCTCTGCTTTGGAGGAGTCCCTGCCCAGGCTTGGTTCCTCCTGTCTTAGACTGAGTCTCAAGCCTTAGGGTGGTGCTCTAATTCCAGCTTCCCATCTCTGTGGACCC
>NW_027527920.1:369028-369362 GCF_008692635.1 Crocuta crocuta | reverse complement strand
TTACCATGTCTCTTCTCAGTTTCTTGCTTTTGCCCATGGGCCAGCCAGGACAGCCTCGGAGTTCCAACAACAGCCAAGCCTTTGCCCTCAGGCTGCTCCTTCTCCAGTGCTGACTCTGGCCCTACAGATGAAGAATAGAAGTTTGCAGTGCAGACCCAGTGAGCCATCAACCTTCCATGAAATTCAGTTTCTTTCCAAGCATCAGGCCAAGTCACCTGAGTCCCAAGAGGAAGAAGAAGAGAGGGGATATGCAGGGAATAAGTGAGGAGACAGGAGTGTAGGAGGGGGAAGGAGAAGCAAAAAGCCATCAGAGCTGCCTCTCCATCTTCCCAAA
>NW_027527920.1:357670-368889 GCF_008692635.1 Crocuta crocuta | reverse complement strand
CGCCATCTTCCTTCTGGACTCCAGAGCCAAGTATAGTATAAAGCCACTCACCTGGGCAGAGTTCCCAGGAGAGTGCTGGTCCCTAAAAGACTTCCCAAGAGCCTGCAGTGATCCCTGAAATCTCCATTACTGCTTACACCTTATGATCAGCTTTATCCTCTGAAGATAAGATTATACTTCTTTTTTTTTTTTAATGGTTTTTTTGTCTGTTTGAGAGAGAGAGACAGAGCGAATCCGAGAGGGACAGAGAGAGAAGGAAACACAGAATCCGAAGGGGGTTCCAGGCTCTGAGCTGTCAGCACAGAGCCCGACACGGGGCTCGAACCCACAAGCCATGAGATCATGACCTGAGCTGAAATCGGACACTTAACTGACTGAGCCACCCGGGTGCTGATAAGGTTACACTTCTAAGGTGGGAATTGACCCAAAACGAAAGAAACAGGATGCTTGAGAACCTTGGGGTGGGAGGAAGGTAGAGAGCTGATAAGGCGAGGGAATAAGTTACCAATAATATCTGACATTTATTTAGCACTTACTGTGTGCCCGACACCGTACTCTGTGCTTACCACGTACTAACTCATTTCATACAACAAGCACTATGCAGTAACTACCCATGTTATAAGTAAGGTAGAGCCCGATCCAAAGTCAGACAGCCTGGCTCCAGAATCTGTTCTTAACCATGGCATTTGACCCCCTGTGGAAGAAGGGCAGCAGGGTTGAAAGCCATCAGGTTGAGGCCTCCCTAGTTATCCATAATGAAGCTTCCAGAACTTCAGATTACCTTTCTGCTCTGCCAGCGCTTGCCCGGGATGGGGGGCACCAGGGCTGCTCTTCCTCCTCCAACCTGGGGCAGAGCTACAGTGCTAAGTTTATGCCTTCCTAGAATTAAAACTATCCTTCAGGGGTGCACTGAGTTTTTCCACAAGTTATACAGTGCTTGCCCATCTGACTCACAGACACAGCTAGTGCAGCGGTGAAGAGTATAGACTCTGGAGCCCCCTGCCTGGGTTTGCATCCCAGCTCTGCCACTTGCTGGCTGTGCCTTTGGTCAAGTTTGGGGGGGGGGGCCTCCCTGTGCCTCAGTTTCCTTCCTTGTTAAACAGAAACAGTGATGTTGGTGATAATGGTACCTACCTCCTGGAATTGTCAGGTTATCTTCCCAATGCCGCCATTGGGTCCTTGCTCCCACTTTCCAGAGACAGGCTAAATCCCTTGCCCAAACACTCAGCCACTGAGCAATAAATCTTGTAGGCAAACAGAAGGTGGGGTTAGAGAGAGAGAGAGAGAGAGAGAGAAAGGCAGGACAAAATGTTAACCTCCATGAGGCAGCCAGGACTCTTGGGCCCCAGCTGTTGACAGGCAGGAATGCGGGCCCAGTGGTTTTATTTGGCTTGCATGTGATTTAACGCTTTGGGTTTCATGTCAGTGGGGAGTGGCTGTATCAGCTTTTTTGCATGCTACGCTTATAGAGCCTTTTCCCCATCACATCCTGTTGGAGTCAAGCTTATGAAAAACTGTCATTTTGTTGCTGTAGAGGCACCTAGTGTCTGGAGCACTGGGAAGAAGCCAGGAAATAGTTCTCTTCTCCCTGGGTCGCCTCTCTTCCTGGCAATTGCCCCCTCCCTCTCTGTGGTGGTGAGAATAGAAACAGCTCTTTCTATATAACACCTCTGTTACCCCATCCCCCTGCCCTATCAGCCTAGAACAGAGCCCCCAAATCAAGCTGGATGAACTGGGGCTCCTTTCAGTTCAGGGAGCTACCTGGTTAAATCCCTTTATGGCCATGAGGGTTCCCTGTTATCACCAGGTAATTAATTTTGTCTTTCCTTCTCTCGAGCAAGAGATGAAGTTAATCAAGTGTGTCTGCCATCTATTGTTTTGAAATAAGTCACAAGGTGCCCTGTACATACTGTCCCGAAAGATAAAGTGTATATGTTTCAACAAGGGAAAGAGCGTATTTTGTTTGCAGGATTTCTGGAAGGACTCTCTCTGCCTAGAAATTATGCATATTTGCTGATTACTGACCTTCCTAGTGAGCCTGCCTCGGAAAAGGTAATAGGGTTACGAGTGGATGTCACTAGCCCCTGTCATTTCTGCCCTCCAGAAGTCATGGGGATAGGCAGATCTCTGAAGTACTTGTTTTTTATTTTTATTTTTTTATCTTTTAAAATGTTTATTTTTGAGAGAGAGAGACACACAGAGTACAAGCTGGGGAGGGACAGAGAGAGGGAGACATAAATCTGAAGCAGGCTCCAGGCTCTAAGCTGTCAGCACAGAGCCTGACGTGGGGCTCGAACTCACAAACTGTGAGATCATGCCCTGAGCTGAAGTTAGACATTTAACCAACTGAGCCATCCAGGTGCCCCCATTATACATTTAAAAAAATTATTCCTGGGGCACCTGGGTGGCTCAGTCGGTTAAGCGTCCAACTTCGGCTCAGGTCATGATCTCNACTCAGTAAGCATGAGTTATTTACTGATATTTACTGTATTATAAATTAAAATTGGGAATCTAAAAAATATTTACCTATAAAGTCATTTAAAATAACAGTAACCTTGTCACATGGGAACAAAAAAACATATATTTATTTAAAATAATTGTATTTTCCAAACAAACACAAAAAAAGTAGTGAGAAATATGGCACTGTTTTACAATTTTGTAGATCTCTTTAATGTCTGCATGAATAAAAGACAGCTGAAGTCCCATATCTGCTTCTGCATTTAATCTGTTACAATAGGGGCATCCGGGTGCCTCAGCTGATTAAGCGGCCAGCTCTTGATCTCAGCTCAGGCTATGATCTCACAGTTTGTGAGATGGAGCTCCGAGTCAGACTCTGTAATGACAGCACAGCCTACTTGGGATTCTCTCTCTCTGCCTCTCAATCTGTCCCTCCCCCACTCATGCATACTCATGTTGCATGCTCTCTCTCAAAATAAATAAATAAACTTAAAAAAAAAAAAAAAAAGAGGCCCCTGGTGGCTCATTCAGTTAAGTGTTCAACTTTGGCTCAGATCATGATCTCACAGTTTGTTGAGTTTGAGCCCTACTTCAGGTTCTCTGCTGTTGGTGAGGAGCCCACTTTAGATCCTCTGTCCTCTCTCCCTGCCCCAACCTCACTCATTCTCTCTCTCTCTGTCTCTCAAAAGAAAAGTAATAAATCTTCAACTCATCATTCAGAACTCATCACTTTCTAGTAACTGTATGGCATCTTACTATTCATGCTCTTGAATTAATTTATGCTTCTTATATCTGTGTGGTGGCAATACTATAGGAGGGTGCGCTATGGGGTATCTTTGCCCCACACAGTATTTAGTAACATCATATTGGTAGCCTGAAATCAGCCGTGGGAGAAGTACTTACATCACAGAAATAGACTAACACTACAAACACCGAGCTTGGGAGCCCCTGGGTAGCTCAGTTAATTAAGTGTCTGACTTTTGATTTCTGCTCAGGTCATGGTCTCAGGGTCATGATCTCAGGGTCATGAGATCGAACCCCATGTCAAGCCCTGTGTCAGGCTCCTTGCTGAGCATGGAGACTGCTTGGGATTCTCTCTCTCCCTTTTTCTCCATCCCTCCCCCCTACTCTCTTTTAAATAAATAAACATTGAAAAAAAATACAGAACTTGATTTATTGTTATTTTTGTTGTTGTTAATTATCTATGCTCATTCATCAATTGTAACTGTAGGCTGCTATGGAGACAAGATTAAAGGAAAAAACCAATGGAAGTATTCTGTGAGACTCAATTGGCTGTATGGGATTTACAATAAGGTCTTATTGTGTGTTTTATTATGCATGTTATGTTACACATCCTTTATATCAGTACAACTTACAATAAATATATGTGTATATTTTTTCCCCTAAAGAGCTGGATGTTAAACATTTACCAAACACACAGCTCAACTGAGGTCCCCAGTCCCTGAGACTGGCAGTGGGGTGGTGGTGTGCAACACAGATGTGGGCCTGCGCCTTCAACCCCGGCCCAGAACTCAGTCTGATGGGGAGCTGTTACCTAGGTAACAACTGGGTGGCGGGGAGGAAAGATGCTGAGGTATTTAGTCCAGGGAGGTGTTTAGAGAATCTGAGACTCAGGTGGGCACTCAAAGGATTAGTAGGAATCAGCTAGGCGAAAGACCAACATGAGCTATTGAGAGAAACAATAGGGACAGAGGGTGGGAAGTTGAGGGACCCAGGGTGTGGTATGCCTGCAGGTAGGAGAGAAACCGGCAGGCCATGTGGTCTTTTCCTGGCCCTGTGATACCTGGAGGGTGGGGAAAGGCCAGCTTTCACTTGACAGGGTCTTCCGGAAGAGTAAGAATTTCTGAGCCAAGGAACAAGGATGGGAGTCAGATGCAGGGAGGAGAGGACAATGTACATGTGCTTAGAACTGTAAGCAGTACTGGGAGGCTGGAGTGTCTGTCTTTAGGGGAGGGTGTGCAAGAGGTGAAGTGGCCAAGGGTGAGGTAAGGAGGGCTGTGAGCCAAGCCAAGAGAGGGTATTTATCCATCGGAGTAGTGAGAAGCCTCAGAACAGTGGCATGATTAAGATCCCTGTGGCTGCTCACAGGAGAGTGGCTTGAGGTGGCGTCAGGTGGAGAAAGACTGGAGGACGTGATAACTTTAGGGACACTACTACAGAGATGATGGAATTGGGGAGTAGAAAGAGAGGAGGTAAAAAGATCCCAAGCAGGCTCTACGCTGTCAGCTCAGAGCCTGATGTGGGGCTCGAACTCAGGAACTGTGAAATCATGACCTAAGCCAAAATCAGACGTTTAACTGACTGAGACACCCAGGCGCCCCTGAATGGGCACCTCTGTTCTAACTCGACAAGTAAGCAGTGGGTATTGCGTGTTCAGAGCTGCTGGCTAGGCTGTAAGAGGTGGTGGTGAGAAGATAAGCTGTGTGTAGGCCAACTCGGTACATGGCATATACAGCACCCAGTACTTACAGCTGCTGGCAGAGCAGCCTAGCGGTGGAAAATGAAGTCTTGCAAGTGTTAGTCACTGCAGGCTTGGGTGCCCCCAAGTGGTCTTTTGGCGGCACTGATTGCAAAAGGAAAGCACTGAGGAGTGGCCATTGACTAGGGCTTATTACACAACAAGAGGTTGGGGCTGGGAATCCTCTGTGTTTTCTAGATGCAAGCTGCTCCCAGGATCCCCTCGTCTTTTAAAGCTAACAATACTTTACTGAGTTATAATTTACATACAACAGAGTACACAGATGTTAAGTTTTCAGTTTAATAAGTTTTGACAATTTTATATAACTTGTAACTACCACCCAAGACAAGATCTAGAGTATTTTCATCACCCTAGAAACTTTTCTTCTGCCCTTTCTAGTCAGTCTATCCCTTGATAAGCAATCATTATTCTATTTGTATTGCATTGATTTTCCTGTTGTTAAACTTCAGATGAGTGGAATGGTTTTTTTTTTTTTTGAGGGGGAGTGTCTGACTTATTTTGCTTAGTATAATGTATTTTATTTTATTATTTTAAAATAATGTTTATTTGTTTTTGAGAGAGAGAGATAAAGAGAGTGTGAACAGGCAAGGGGGCAGAGAGAGGGGGGGACACAGAACCTGAAGTAGATTCCGGCCACAAGCTGTCAGCACAGAGCCCGATGCGGTGCTCAAACTCACAAACCATGAGATCATGACCTGAGCTGAAGTTGGACATTTACCAGACTAAGCCACCCAGGCGCCCCAGTGTAATGTATTTTAGATTCATCTATATTGTTGCACATTTCAGTTGCTTATTTATTTTTATCCTTGAGTCATATTACATTGCGGGAGTATACAATAATTTGTTTATCCATTCTCTTGTTGATGGCTGTTTCCAGTTTTCAGCTACTATGAATACAGTTGCAACAAATTTGCAAGTCTTTTGTGAACCTATGTTTTTATTTCTGTTGGGTTTATACCTTGCTAGGTCAAACGGTAACTCTATGTTTAACTTTTTGAAGAACTACCAGACTATTTTCCAAAGTGGCTAAAATATTTTACAATCCTACCAGCCGTGTATGAAGGTTCTGATTTCTCCCACATCCCCATTAATACTTACTATCTTTTTGATTATAACCATTCCAGTGGATGTGAAATGGTGTTTCATCGAGGTTTTGGTTTGCATTTCTCTGATGACTAATGATGGTGAGCATGTTTTCATGTGTATATCTTCTTTGGAGAAATTTCTTTCTTTCTTTCTTTCTTTCTTTCTTTCTTTCTTTCTTTCTTTCTTTCTTTCTTTCTTTCTTTCTTTCTCCCTGCCTTCTTTCTTTCTTCTATTTCTTTTTAAAAATATTTTTTAATGTTTATTTACTTTCGAGAGAGAGACAGAGACAGAGTGTGAGTGGGTGAGGGGCAGAGAGAGGGAGACACAGAATCCAAAGCAGGTCCAGGCTCTGAGCTGACGGCACAGAGCCCGACACAGGGCTCAAACTCATGAACTGTGAGATCATGACCTGAGCTGAACCTACTGAGCCACCCAGGTGCCCCTAAAATGTTTATTTCTTTATTTTAAGAGAGAGAGAGAGTTTGAGTGGGGAGGAGGCAGAGAGGGAGAGAGAGAAAGAATCCCAGTCCCTGACTCAGGACTCATTCCCACAAACCGTGAGATGACCTGAGCTGAAATCACGAGTTGGACACAGATGACCCTGTGAATTCTTCATATAGTCTATGTGCAAGTCTTCTATCAGATATATGATTTGTCAATACTTTTTCCCATTCTGTGGGTTGCCTTGGGAAGTTGCTAGTCTGGCTGGGGAGACAAGACAAACATAAGGAGCAGGGTGGTAAGGAGGAGGTGTGGAGGGGAGAGACATTGTATGGGGAAGCCTAGGGTGAACTCTCTGAGTTTCAGGGTTGCCCCCCTGGGTAGTAAGTGGGCTTGATTAGCTACTCTGACGTTGCTGTTTTGAACCTCCTGTTTAAACCTTTCCTTTTAAACCTGCTGTTTAAAACAGCGGCAGCTGGAGGAAGACATAGGGTTAGAAAGGTTTATCCAGATAGAATACTTGAGCATATATACTTGGGCTGATCACTTTACCTTTCTGAACCTCACTTTCCTCATATACAAATTGGGGATAATAGCACAGCTTCATGGAACAGTCATGAGGCTTAGCATCTCACTTATACAAATTAAGGGTTTAGTAAATGCTAGAGAAATCCTCTTGTATTTTCAGTCGTTTACTGGCCTGTAACATATATATTAACCCAGAGACCCTTTGGTGGACATGCCTCAGTTGCCATAGCTGGGCAAGAAAAGACAGTCAGACTGGAGCTGACCCTCTGAGTGATTGGATTATTGGTCCCAATTACTTTCTCCCTCCCTGCAATAGAATTAGACATCCTCACTGTTTTCATGCTTTGCATCCTCTAGAGAGAGCATGTGTTTCTGTCTCTCATGCTTTAGCCATATGACAAGCTTTGGTGAGTGGCATGTGACATTCACCACTATGTGTATATATACACATAGTAGTATATACCACAGAATATATATATATATTCACCACTATGTATATATACATGTGACATTCACCACTATGTGTGTGCGTATATACATATATGTATATATATATGTATATATGTATATATATATTCACCACTATATATGTATGTGTGTGTGTGTGTATATATATATATTGCATAGTTTGCCTCAGGATTTTTCATTCCTGCCCTTAACCATCAGAAAGGCATACTTCCAGTGCTTCACACAAGTATAAGCAAACACTGTAACAGGCACTGTCCATGTGTTACATGTGTCTACAGGTGTTAATTAATTTCATCACCACAGGAAACCTAAGGTACACGTCCTACTAATCACCACCCTTATTTTATATATGTAGAAAACTAAGGTTCAGTAAGAATGAGTACCTTGATCAAACTAACACAGCGGGGAAAAAGACGGGTAGTCTGCTTTCTAGGTCCATATTCTGAACCACTGCACTATGCTGTTTCTCACAGTAGTTGATCAACAAATGATTGTTGAATAAAAGTTTGTTTAAATGATTGTCATTAGTGATAGCATTGTTCCCTTCTATTGACCCACATTCTAAAGGTGCAATCCACTGGGACAAAGATGGGCTTATGACTTTGGACATCGATACTTTTCTTGCCTTAGTTGTTGGAGAAATTAAAGGCCCTTCTGATTCTCCTGACTAGGAAAATGTCATCTGTGGTCATCAGATGGGAACCCAAACATTTCTCCTGTAGGACCCACACGAACCTCAAAATATCTCCTGTAAATTCCATGTGGATCCCAGACATGTACTCTGTAAGTTCCAATGTGGACCTCATACCTCTCTCCTAAAGGCTCATGGGAATCCCTATATCTTTCCTGAGGCTCACGTGGACTCCCAGAATCTCCCTGTAGGAGCCATGTTTGACAACCTCATCAGGTTTCTGTTCATCATCTTATTGGGGCCTCCTCACAGCTCTGTAAGTCAGTTAAAGCTTGCATTATAGCAGGGACAGAGAGCAGTGACCATGTGAGTGAACCAGGCATAGGACTAACAGCAGAACCCAGTGTCCTGCCTTGTAGCACATGACTCTTTCCTCCTGATTAGCCTGGTGGCTAAATTATGCTTCCTGCTGAACCCTCCATAGCCCCTGAGGCTCCCTCCCTTCTCTTTCCTTTCCCTCACTATTTCTTGTGTGCCTTTCTTCACTCCCACCCCCTTTCCATCCAGCTGTGGGAGTGAAGCCCCACTCCCAGCAGGCTAGAGCCAGACAATGGGCCCTTATTCTGGGCAAAGAATCCCCGCAGTGTCTCCCACCCACCGACGCCCCCTTCCAGGCCTAGGATGGTGTGAGTGGAGGGCACTGTGGAGGGCAGGAGCCATTGGCTGTCAGGACAGAGGGTGGCACTGGCAGTAGAGATCCCACAGGAGGTTTACAATGTAAACATCGTTTACAATAAAAGGTTATCTTTCACTCCCAGCCCTGTCTCTCCATGTGGGTCTCTCAACTGTCGTTAGTTCTGGGTTGTTAAATATTTACCCTTGTCTCTAGTCTCTTTCATTTTTTTTCTGTCTCTCTTTCTAAGCTTCTGTCTTTTTATTCCTTTGTGTAGCTTGCCTGTCCTCATTTCTCATCTCTTTCTCACTTCGTGTTCTCTCTTTCCTCTCTATCTTCCCATGTCTTTGTTCTTTCCAAATCTTGACCTTTCTGTGTCTATCTCTGTCTCTCCATGTTTCTATGTCTTTATGTTTGTGACTCTTCTCGTCTATGTCAATTTTTCCATGGATCTATGTGTTCATTCCCCTTATGTCTTCTCTCTGTCTCTTCATGTCTCATCTATAATTTTCCATCCTCTATGTTCTCTCTGTCACTTTGGGCCTGTGGATCTGAAGGACCTTCATCAGTTATCCTGCTCACAAAGCGCGCTCTCTCCTTTCTGGTATGTCCCAGCAGCCCCTGGGGTCAGCATGGGAGGTCATTCTTCCCAGTTTACAGATTTGGAAGCTGAGGCTCTGGCTGCTGGTACCAGGCTCCCATCTTCGGGTCTTTTTCTCTACGTTCTAGCTCTCCATGCACTCTTGGTCTCTTTGTGCCCGCCAACCACCTGATCCGCCGTGTCTCGGAACTTAGCACCTCGGACAGTTCCTGTTAGGTGCGGGGGTGGCCTGGCCTTCCTTCTCGCGAGCGCGGGAGGAGCGNGAAGGCCGGGAGAAGGGATTTCCAGGGAAGCTGGGCGGAGGGCGAGATGCGGTCACCCACTGTCCAGCTTTGTACCCCTACGCTTCACCTTTGCATGCAGGGGCAGGCCGAGCTGCTGGAGAGGTGGGGAGTCGAGGTGACCTTCCCTGTTTGGGGCGGGAGAAGAGCGCCCCAGGTGTCTCCAGGTCCCTCTAACCCCCACCGTCCCCATTCCCGGCTCCCACAGAGGGAACCCAGTCTTGGGTGACGTCAGACCCCTGGATTCTGGAGCCTGGGCCTTGGGCCCTCGTTCCCCCCAGCTCCACCTGGTGTTCCCTGGAAACCGGCCTCTTTCTTTCTTCCTCCGGGGGTGGGGGGGGATATGGCGCACATGGCCGAGGATGGGGGCGACTGGAGACGGGGGGACAGTGGCCTCTTTTGGGTCCTTTCTCGCAAGAGGTGCCTGCCGGTGGACCCAGGTTGTGTCGCCTCTCCCCTCCCGGGTTTTGCCGACCTTTAGTCGACGGGTCTGAAGCGCCTAAAGGTTGTGGGAGATGGGTGCACCGGCTTGATTGATTCTGGGCTCCACCAGGGTTTTGGGGTTGGGAGTTGGGGGCGCTGGATGTAGCTCATTCCAATAATGGCAGGAGTTGGCAAGGAGGGTGAGGGTAAGGTGTTTGGGAACCCATCCCTGCCCCTGCCTCAGGGAGCTCCTGCTCCGAGGGTTGGGGAAAGCGAGTAGACTTCTACTGAGAATTCATCACAATCTCTGGCGGTTCAAACCGGTTAATGCCCCAGCCCCGGGATGGGGAAATCAGCTGGGGCCTGGCCGACTCCCCCACGGACAGAAGGAGAAAGGGAGGCAAGAGCCAGTGAATTGACCTCCTGGGGGAGGGGAGATTTGGATGGGGGAGAGTCAAGAGAGGGCATCATTCCCTGAGAGTGGTTTGGGCAAAGAAGTGGGAATTGAGCACAGCTGATGGGGAGGCCCCCCTGTGACCCCAGCCATGTGACTGTGCTCATGGGGTGGCGGAAGTCTGGAAAATTTTGCAGCCTGTGCCCTACCTGTTCTACCTGACTGGGGCAGGGCTCTGAAAGAGAGAGGCAGTTCTGGCAGGAGCATGACTGACAGATTGTGTTTGGGGCTATACAAATCTTGTTAGTTTAAATTTGATCTGGGCTCACTTGGTGAGCCTGAAGGCCAAGTCCCTAGAGCTGAGAGAGGATGTCTCTGGTGAACGGGTCACAGAAAGAGAGTTTTAGGTGTAGCCAAACCCTGTGGAGAGTTAGTGGGGTCCTGTGAGGAGGGCTCTGGATAGAGGCCTTTGGGCTCTGCAGCTGTGTCTTTAACTTTTTCCCTGGCTGACTGGCTACCTCTGAACACCTTGATTCCCCTCTCCGGCAGCTCTTTGCCAGCACCTTTCTCTGGGGAAGAAGTAATAGGACTAAGTACTGTCCTCCCTTGAGGAACCGGCTTGTTCTAGTTTAGAGCGTCCCTCTCAGTTCTTCTTCCTTTTCCTTTCCTGCCCCTTCCCTCTGCTCCCTCCCTCTGTCCCTGCTGGCTCCCCGCACCCCCCCCCCCCCCCACTTTT
>NW_027527920.1:317999-357640 GCF_008692635.1 Crocuta crocuta | reverse complement strand
TTTTCTACTGGCTGCACTTTGTTCCCTGCTGACAGCCTGGAATCTGAAAGTTTCTGGAGGAAGTGTGGTAGAGCAGGGTTGACAGAGGTTGTGGGCTTAGCCTGACTGGGGGGAGGGCAGCAGGTGCTCCATTCTCACCCCTTGGTAGGGTATTCAAGTCTTAACCCAGAACAGGATTGACTGTGCTCTGTGCCCAACCCTATGCCGCATCCCTCCTGGAAGACACATCCACAAGGGAGTGAGGAAGTGATTGGATGAGAATGAGTGAGCACTTGCTGCCCAATAACTGGTTCAGGATTTAAGCGGTGAGATGTGCAGCAGGGATGTCTAGAAAGGTGGGATGTGAAAAAATAGGACTAAGAGGAGTTGACAGGACTTAGGGACACTAGAGACCAAGGAGGTGGCTGGACATGATCTTCTGCATGAAACTGGGTTGTGTGGGAGGCAGGTCAGCCTCTGGTGGAGAGGCAAAGGTGGTGGTTTGGGATATTTGTAGCTGATTGACACGAGGCCTTGAATGCGAAGCTCGGATCAGCATGGGCACTGAAGAGTGATCATAGGACAGTGATAGCAATTCCAGGAGAGTGCTGTTTTCTGAGGATGATTCATAGTTCTGGGACTTTAGGGTTGGGGATGTGGGGCTTAGGGTGGGATAAGGGGACCAGAGGTAGAGCAAGAGGGAGGAACTTCCATCTTAGTAGATAGGCTCTGGACAGGTAGGAAGAAAATGACCATTACTAAGCCAAGGATGAGAGACTCATGCTAGAGAGGAGGGAAGGCTGGGAAGCAGGAAGCCCTGGAACTAGCCCCAGATCTCTAGCCTGATCTGAGGCCAGAGTTGACTCCCTTCTCTCTGCCATGGACCTCACTCACTCCACTTTAAGGTCTTCTGTCCTCCCAGCCTCATAGTAAGAAATGGAATAAATGCCAGTTTGGGTTCTTTGGAACAAAATTCAGGCAGTGTTTGTTATCTTACTAATAACTAAGGAGGGGTTTCCTTCAATCTACATCTTTAGGGGATTTGTAACACCGCTCTAGCACTCTACCTAATATTATGAAAACCTCAGTTGAAGAGCAAATTGTTCCTTCTCCCATTTTGCAGTCTAAGAATTTTGATTTTCAGGGGTGCCTGGGTGGCTCAGTCGGTTAAGCGTCTGACTTCAGCTCAGGTCATGATCTCATGGTTTGTGGGTTTGAGCCCCGCGTCGGGCTCTGTGCTGACAGCTCAGAGCCTGGAACCTCCTTCGGATTCTGTATCTCCCTCTCTCTCTGACCCTCCCCTGCTCATGCTCTCTCTCTTTCTCTCTCAGAAATAAATAAAACATTTTAAAAAAAGAAAAAAGAAAAGAATTTTGATTTGCAGAGGCCAGTGATTGCATGCTTTCTCTCTCTCTCTCACTCACACACTCACACTCACACACACACACAGACACAGACACACACACACACACACACACACAGAGGCTAGCCCTGAAATAAGGGCAGAGTAGCTTAGAGCCCTCCATTACTGTGGCCCTAACCATCTATAGCCCTCCCAAGCCTAAATTCTCTGGACTAACAAAGGAAGCAGCCTTGCTGTGTCCTCTGGCTTCTCCTGCACTGAGTCATCCATAGTGTGCTACACCGACTTCTCCGTAACCATGGGCACACCTTTGGGAGACAGCCTGGGATCAGGATGGGAGTCAGGCTGGAGCAGAGTTAGAGTCTCCTGCTCTGAGTCTCCCACAATCTAAGTTATGACCTGCCCCCTATGCATACATACCCCTCTTCCTTGTTTTCCTGGAGGACTTTAGCGCTGGACTGCAGCCATTCACTCCAGTGCCTCCTACCACCCTTTCTACCAGCCACATTTGAGTCAGGTCATCATCGGCATATGACTACCTCTGAAATCTTAAGCTTCAGTCTCCTTTTNGAGCCCGACGCAGGGCTCAACCCACGAACCGCGAGATCATGACCTAAGCGAAAGTCAGACGCTTAACCGGCTAAGCCACCCAGGCGCTCCAGCTTCAGTCTCCTTGAAGCACAGTCCAACTTCTATTTTATCTGCTTTGTGACCTCAAGGAGACCTCTAGTTTTCTGACATCTCCATTTTCTCTGTCCCACACCTTCCACATCCTTCCCAGACCCCATGGCCCACTGGCCCGTGCTCTCAACAGTCATACAGCTTTGTCTGTGTCCCACTCTAGCAGCAGACCCCTCAAGTCTGGATTCTACACTCAGGATGTGAATGTTTGTGGGGGCTGTCACATACCAGGGCAGTCTGGTTCTAGTTCAGAGCATGGTCTATAGCCTCAGCTGTCCGTCCATCACTTGTAGAAACCCTTTCCCTCTTCCCATCAGCTTCCCATTCCATTTCATGGGAGGAGTTTTCCAAACTGGACTACTCTCCCACAGCCCTTTACTCACAGAGAGGGTGGTTAGGTAGGTGGGTGGGAGGTGAAGCTGTACCCATGTTTCCCCATTTCTTGAACTGGATTTCTCAAATCCCAGTGGAAGGAGGGCTCGTAGTCTAAGGCTCCTGCTCTGTGCTATGGATGCTGGCCCTTTCTGTCTTCTGAGGTCCCAGTGTCCATCAGCTGTTTTCCCTTCTCTTGTGTCTTCACCCTCTCCACTGTTTTCTGTACTGCCTTCCTCCCACTTCTAAGTATATATGCTCAAGTATTCTATCTGGATAAACCTTTCTAACCCTATGTCTTCCTCCAACTGCTGCTGTTTTAAACCTGTTGCTTTGTCCTCTACAAAAGTGATATGAAACCACTGTAGAAATTTTAGAAAATAAAGATAAAAAGAAAACCAATAACTTATAACTTCACTACCCAGAGATGACTGCTATTCATTCTTTGGTATATGGCGTTTCAGTGTTGTCACTGATTGTGTGTGTGTGTGTGTGTGTGTGTGTGTGTGTATTTAAAATTGCAATCAAAATTTTTGAAAACCTAGTCTGCTAGACTTGTTCCTTCTTCCTCTCCCTCCAGTTATCATTTCTTGGCAGCTGGCCTCTACCCCACCACTTCCTGAAACTGGCCTCCAAAATGAGCCCGTGTCATACCTGACTGCTTCATGACCATGATAGTGTCAACCCAGTTGATTGGTCATTAAAAATATTGAGATGGCCTGTATTCATTGACATGAAACATTTTCAAGAGATATTGCTGAGTGGAAAAAACCAGGTTATAAAACAGGATGTATAAAATGATCTCGTTTTGGTCATGTATGCTAATATATACTTTAAAAACAAAACCGTAAAGGTCAAACTGTTCAAGATGTGGCCTCTGAGAAGGTGGATTTAGAAGAACTTTTATTTTCAACTTTATGCACTGTTTTTTTAAGATTAAAAACATTTATTTTATTTATTTTTAATTTTTTATGTTTATTTTTGAGACAGAGACAGAGCATGCATGGAGAGGGGCAGAGACAGAGGGAAACACAGAATCTGAAGCAGGCTTCAGGCTCTGAGCTGTTAGCACAGAGCCCGATGTGGGGCTCGAACCCATAAACCATGAGATCATGACCTGAGCCAAAGTCGGACATCCAACTGACTGAGCCACCCAGGTGTCCCGAAAACACTTTTTTGACAGAGAGAGAGAGTGTGAGAGCTTGAGCATGGGAGAGGGGCAGAGGGAGAGAGAATCTTGAACAGGCTCCATGCTTAGTGTGGAGCCCAGCATGGGGCTCAATTTCACAACCTAGGCATCATGACCTGAGCCAGAATGAAGAGTTGGACACTCAACCGATTGCGCCACCCCAGCGTCCTGTACACTTTGTTTTTTTTTTATAACTCACAAATATTTTTATACATAGCTCAAAAGCAACATATTTTCATTTTATAAAAAAATGGTGAGGCTATACAAATATATTTTTAGTTTTTATTTAAATTACAATTAGTTAACACTGAGACTTTTTCTCTCTCTCTCTTTCCCTAGTTCTCAAAAACTAAGATTTTGTTTTTAAGTAGTCACTGCATCCAACATGGGGCTGGAACTTACAACCCTGAGATCAAGAGTTCCATGCTCTGCTGACTGAGCCAGCCAGTTGCTCCCCTCCTCTTTTTTTCTTTCTTTCTTTTTTTTTTTTTAAGTGAGTTTTATGCCCAATGTAGGGCTTGAACTCACAACTCTGAGATCAAGAGTTACCTGCTGTACTGGCTGAGCCAGCCAGGTGCCCAACGAGGCTACATATATGTTTTTTAAATATATTTTAAAGTTAATTTATTTTTGAGAGAGAAATAGTTCCAGTGAGTGAGGGGCATAGAGAGAGAGGGAAAGGGAGAGGGAGAGGGAGAGGGAGAGAGAGAGAATCCCATGCAGGTTCTGCACTGTCTGTGCAGAGCCTGAAGTGGGGCTTGAGGTCATCTGAAGCAGGGCTTGAACTCATGAACCATGAGACTGTGACCTGAGCTGAAGTTGGACACTCAACTAACTGAGCTACCCAGGAGCCCCTATTTATTTATTTATTTTTTTTTGAGAGAGAGAGAGAGAACATGAGTGGGGAGGGCAGAGAGAGAGGGGGACAGAGGATCTGAAGTGGAAGTGCTGAGAGCCCCCAATGTGGGACTCGAACTCACAAACCATGAGATCATGACCTGAGCCAAAGTTGGATACTTAACCAACTGAACCACCAAGGTGCCCCAAAGCTATATTTTTTAAAAGAAGAAGAGGAATGTAATATTTCACTGGCTTGCAAGACTCTTGAGGATAAAGCCCAAATTCTGCCTTTGGCCTTCAAGGCCAGGATAACCTGGCCCCTCCTACCTTTCAACACTATCTTTGCCTTTCTTCACCTCCCTTCACCTTGAGCTTCATCCTTGCTCTACCCTTGCAATCCCTTGAATATGCGTACTATTGCTCTCCTGACTTTTGCACCTGCTTTCCTATCTTTTCCTAGCTGACTCCTAGTCATCCTTCAGGATTCAGCTCTGATATCATCGCTTCTTCTATGAAGCCCTCTGAGGCTCCTCCAGGAACAGACCAGGGAGGTGCTCCTCTGTGTTCCCACAGCTTTTTGTACTTGCTGTTCTAGGGCATTTCTCAGGCTGTGTTGTAATTGCCCGTTGACTTAACTGGGTTCTCCTCCCTGACCTCCTTCTTCTCAACCCACCCTGTCTCCTATACGATAGAGAAAATTGAAGCACATATAAAGATGCGACTCTTACTGTCCTTTCCGGGGTCTCAAACCTGTATCTGCTTGTATCATGTTCTCTTTCCCATCTGCTAGCATCGGGGCTTGTTTCATCTCCTTGACCTCATGCATCTCCCCTTTTTAGGGGCTTGCTCTATTGGTTAACCTCTGTGTCTGTTGTAATTGCAGCCTTTCCCTGGATCTTTCACATCCCTAGCTTATTTCCTGAAACAAGCAGTCATCCATCAGCTATAGCCCTCCCCGGACTCCGTCTCTCACCTGACTATCTCACCTATCTCTAGTCTCTTCCTGGGCAGGCTTCTTCAAAGAGCTGTCCCTGCCTACTGTTAGCTGGCCTGTTCAACTAGCTCTAATTTGGCTTCTACTGCCCACCCCCCACACCTCCATGGCCATCAAAACAGTTCCTGCCAGGGTCACAGGTGACTTGATGTTATTGGGTGTTAGACACACCTCAGCGTTCAGCCCTTTTCATGCCAGACCTCTCAGTGGCATCTGTCATATTTGTCCACTGTCTACTCCTGGCTTTCCTGCCTTTCCTCCTGACTCAGTGGCTGCTCCTTCTCATTCTTTGTCACCTCATCCTCTTCTGCTGACTTCTTTCCCCTCCCATTTATATTTTTGAACAGGAAATACATTTATGTGATTTTTAATTCAGAAAGATGTCCCGGGGTCACCTGAGTGGCTCAGTGGGGTAAGCGTCTGACTCTTGATTTCGGCTCAGATCATGGTCTCATAGTTTGTGAGTTCGAGCCCCATGTTGGGCTCTGGGCTGACTGCCTGGAGCCTGTTCTGGGATTTTCTCTCTCTGCCCCTCCCGTTTGCACTTGCACACACACTCTAAGATAAATAAACTTAAAAACAAAACAAAACCATATTCTCATAATAATACTAAGATCTTATAATACTGAAACATGTATAAAAAACTTTTTTTCCCTGGGCTCGCTCTTTCCCACATTGCGTATTCTCTCTCTTAACAGTGAGAACCCAGGTTCCAACAACATCAACCCATACATCCTACGTCCTCTCCTCGGGTACATATGACAAGGTTTCGGCACTGCTACACTATACCAACAGTAACAGTAAAGCTGCTTATATTTCAGGCTTCTTTCCGGTTATTTTTGTCCTTGAGATGTATTTTTGTAAGAGAACACAGAATGCTCTGATCAAGTTACTTGGGCAGTTCTTTTTTCTATGTGGTCGTGTTATCACTTTCCAGTGCAGTTAGCGTCATTTGATTTTACTTCAGTTTTAGGGTGGCTTTTCTTTCTGGTCTAAGTTTTTGAATGTGTAAGATATTATCTGTGCAAATCTGTACCCAGGGAAGTCTCCCTACTCCTCCTAGCTCTTCTCCCACGTAGGTAACCATTTTTTTTAGTGTCTGGTTTATTTTTCCTGTGCTTCTTTTGCAAAAATAAGCAAATTTGTATGTATGTTCTTTCCCCCTCCCGCCCCTTTTTACATAAAAGATATCATAGTATTCATACTTGTTTGTATTTTGCTTTTTTCATTTAACAGTATATCCTGGACCTCATTCCACAGCAATTAATAGAGATCATCTTCATTCTTTTTGACATCTATGTAGATATCGATGATATACCTTAGTTTATTCAAACAGTTGCATTTAGGTTACTTCCAACATTTTGCTATTGCAAAATAGTGTCACAGTGAATGACATATGTATTTATTGTTTCTTATTTATGGGTAGATAACCAGAAGTAGGATTCTTGGGTCAAAAGGGAAAAAAAACATTTTTATTCTCCTCTCCCCTCCTTTTTTTTTTTTTTTTTTTACTATGAAGGATAGCATATTGTTTTGACTATGTCTGTATCTTTTGTTGTCTGTTGTCTAGACTGTTTTTATGTCTGTCATTTTTCCAATGAATAGTAACTGAAGATCTTTCTGTATTTTTTTTAAGTAGGCATGGAGCCCACTGCGGAGCTAAACTCACTAGCTTGACATCAAGACCTGGGTTGAGATCAAGAGTTGGATGCTTAACTGACTGAGCCCCCCAGATGCCCCTACATCAGTATTTTTTTTTTTTTTAAATAATAGCTGCGGAGAGGGTTGCTTGAGTGGCTCAGTCTGTTGAGCATCTGACTTCAGTTCAAGTCATGATCTCACGGCTCGGCTCGTGAGTTTGAGCCCTGCCTCGCCCTGCCTCAGGCTCTCTGCAGTTGGTGAAGAGCCTGCTTCAGATCCTCTTTTCCCCTCTCTGCTCTTCCCCTGCTGGTCCTCTCTCTCAAAAATAAATAAATATTAAAAAAAATAGCTGCAGGGGATTTTAAAAACTACAAAACAGCCCATTGTATGACTTGTACCGTTTATTTAATCAGTCCTCCCCCATTGATGTGAAGATTGTTTCCAATCTTGAGGTGTTACAAACAATGTTACAATGAATGCAGCTCTATAAGGGTATCATTTCATGTGGGCCTCTATCATGCCTTTTTCCCTTTTATGGTAGGTGTTGTTGGGTTTTTATATCTGTATTTGATTTCATATCACAAAGGGGCCATTAAAGATTGTAACTGCCCCGGGCACCTGGGTGGCTCAGTCCGTTGAGCTTCTGATGTCCGCCCAGGTCATGAACTTACAGTTCCTGGAGTTCAAGCCCTGCTTTGAGCTGTGCTGATAGGGTGGAGCTTGGAGCCTGCTTCGAATTCTGTGTCTCCCTCTCTCTCTGCCCCTCCCCTGCTCATGCTCTGTCTCTGTCTCTTAAAAATAATAAATAAAAACGTAAAAAAAAAGAAAAAAAGAAAGAAATATGACTGGAACTCTAGGAGGGTTTTTTTGGTTTTGTTTTGTTTTGTTTTTTATGCACACTTTTTTCCCCCTGTGTGTTAACACACAGGAAAGTGTACAAATTTAATCTCATGCTTGATGAATTTGCACAAAGTCAACACTAGGTAGCCAGCTCCCAGACCCAGCAACAGACCATTACCAAAACCTCAGCTTATGCTCCCTGCTCCCTCAAGGGTAACACTGTCTTAACTGCAATCTTTTTTTTTTCCTGCCTCTTGACTTTTAACACCATAGATTCATTTTGCCTATACATATATATATATTTTTTTTTTTAAGTTTATTTATTTATTTTGAGAGAGAGTGCAAGAACAAGAGAATGAGAGCAGGGAAGGGCACAGAGAGAGGGGGAGAGAGAATCCCAAGCAGGCTCCGTGCTGTCAGCACAGAGCCCTACATGGGGCTTGATCCCATGAACCATGAGATCATGACCTGAGCTGAAATCAAGAGTCCAACATTCAACCAACTGAGCCACCCAGGCTCCCCCTGTTTTGCCTATTTTTTTAAAAAAATCTTTAATGTTTTATTTATTTCTGAGAGAGAGAGAGAGAGAGAGACCATGTGAGCAGGGGAGGGTCAGAGAGAGAGGGAGACACAGAATCTAAAGCAGTGTTTTGCTTATTTTTAAGCTTTATGGAACTCTCTACCCAACTTTTAAGGGTTGCATTACCTTGGAGCTTGTTCATAGACCATTTTCTGATCTTGAATATCCCCAGGGCCTACAAGGCAGCCAGGGCCCTGGAGTCAGTATGTCTGTAAGGCAGCAGCTTCTTGTCTTTCCTGGGATGCTGCGCCTGTTCTTCTGGTTTCTGCCCATGATGAGGCTCTCAGTTAAGAGCCCCACCATCATGCACTCAGCAGTTTAAGCTGGCAGGAAGTCATCTTTATGGTCTCACTCCCCCCACTCCCCAAATCCACCCCAGAGCCCTTTCCAACTTGCCTCCTAAGGGCCTCAAGAATCACTCCCTGCTCCCCCCACCCCAGCCTCACTCCTGCTGCTTCCCATTTGTACTCTGCTTTGGCCAAGGTTGCTTTCTTTCCCTTAAAAGTGTGAGGCTTCTTCCTGCATTAGAGTCTGTGCTTGCTTTCCACCTGCCCAGAAAGCTGCCTTGCCCCGGGCAAGTCCTCTGTATTCTTCAGGCTCACTGCTCACACTGAATTTCCCTGACTCCCCACACCGGGTTAGATCACCTTGCTCCATATTGTGCATATTTTCATGGTGGTCCCCCTTCCCCTTTAGAGTAGGTAAGGCATAATTGACGGTTTCATGCCGAGGGCAGGAACCACGTTGTGCTGCCTGCCCTGTGCCTGGCGTATTACAAACCCCCACTAAGTGAACAGTTGACCGAAGGCAAAGGCGGGAAAGCAGGGAGGCCCGCCTGTGACTGATGCCAAGTCTGCCATGTTCAGGGCCATGGAATAGAATTTTCTCTTTAGGAGGTCTCTAGTCTCCTCAGGCCTTCTCTGTCACTTGCCTTTCCCTCATGGGGTCCCCTCCCAGGTTCCTTGGATCTGGTTCTGTGAAGACGGACTTTATGCCTTGAGGCAAAGGGCAGGAGGGCTTAGAAGGAGGGCTGGAGGGCTGGTGCCTCAGTGTGTGGGATCTGCCTCCCTCGGGCTCATCCCACTGTGGGGGCCAGAGCCCGGTTCTTCCCCGAGGAGCTCCCAGCCCTGCAGGGGCTGAGAGAGGGACTGGGTTGGGCCGGGCCTGATCCTCATCCTTCTCTGGCTTTTTCTTTCCTTCCAGGTTGAGACAAAAGGCGTTGGCAGGCCTCTGGGCCAGCTGGTGCCACCTGTGCCATCATGGCAGGTAAGGACAGGGTCATGTGGATAGGACATGCAGGTGAGCACAGGGTGGGTGGCCCCCTTCCCAGTCTCCTTATCTCTTTTAGCTTTTGGAAGTCAAGTTGTTTCTGTCCTTCTTTCAGTCCTCCCCAGGATTTCCCTGGCCCCCCACTGAGGCCTATATATCCAAGACCCTCAACATGACATTGTCAAGCTCTCTGTCAGATCTCCGACCCTTGGGACCAGAGATTGAGCACCCTGATGCCCTGGTCCTGCTGACTGAATGATGAACAGCATGGGTGGCTCAGTCCCTGTCCCTCTTGTCATGATTGCTCTTTAATACTCTGAGACCCTTTCCTTCTGATTTCTGAGTTGTTTGGTTTCCAAAGGCTCAAGTACAGAATGCCAGAGCCGGAGGGACCTTTAGAGACTATCTAGCTCAAGCCCCACCCAACTGGATAAACGGAGGTCCTGGGAGGGGTGGTAACTTGCCCCCGAATGTGACTGGAGTGGACACGGGCACTCCTGTCCCCAGGCTCACCCACCTGCTTCATTGGAGCTGGCTCCCCCACCATGGAGGGGGCTGTGCCTCTGGTGGACAGCATTTATGTTCCTCTTCTGAGAGACAGCACACTGCCACGGGGCCTTTGGTCATTGTGGGACCCTTGTGGGAGATATGAGGAAGCAGGGATGGCCATGTGGGGATAGCAAAGTCACCTGTGACCACAGGGGCCAGGGGGCAGCTGAGACCAGGGCAAGAATGATTGCACTGGGGCGTTGAGGAGGGGGATGTTCATGGTGATGCTATGCGGTATTCTTCACCCGCAGAGAAAGTGAACAACTTCCCACCGTTGCCCAAATTCATCCCCCTGAAGCCATGTTTCTACCAAGACTTTGAGGCAGACATTCCTCCTCAGCATCTCAGCATGACCAAGCGCCTCTACTACCTCTGGATGTGTGAGTGCTGTAGGATGGGGGTGGGCCATGGGGTGGAGTGGGGGAGGGAAGTGGGCTGGTGCGGGCCGGGCATCAGGGTGGGGTGCCTGCAGGCCTGGCTGTCCACCCTTGCAGCATCTGCACGGGCCACCTTCTAGCATGTTCCACTCGTGGGCTGGCTCCCCATCTGGTTCCCGGGTTCCCTCCTCCCTGCCCCCGATCTAGGCCTCTCGTCCCTTCTCACCCTTCACTTCCCGTTCACAGAGCATCTGGGTGAGGGGCTCTGTCTGCAGCAGCATTTCTTGCTTTTGCTTTCCCTTCCCCTTCCCCTTCCCCCTAGAGTGGTTCTCCCCCAGGTGGCTGCCAGGACCTCAGGATTCTGGATTCGGAGCGAAATCTTTGTCTCAAAGCCACATTTGTCTCGCTTTCTTTGGGAAACCGCTCAGAGAAAAGAGCACTGACTGGGACCTGCGAGATATGGGATCAAACTGGGCTGGTTGCCCTACTTCCTAAGCCACAGATTCCTCACTGATAGAAAGAGGGCATTGGCTCAGTGATCACTGTGGTCCCAAGGAGCTCTGTGCTGTGTGGTCTGTACTTCTCTAAGAATCTAGAGTTCTTATGTTCTGCAGTGTCGAGAGCCAGAGTTTAAAGGCCCCAGTTGCTGATGGTCTAGGGCAAGTTGGTGGGAAAACGCTATCTTAGGGGGATGGTACTTGTCTGTGCCCAGGCTGGTCAAAGATACCTCTTAGGCGTGTACACACAAGGCAGGCAGGCTGGTTTTCCTGTGCTGGGTATTGGCCTCAAGGGACCTTAGACCTGCAGTGTGACCACAGCAGGGTCAGTCAGGTGTGATGTTGCCTTGAGTCAAGCCTGCACTTAGCTGCTGACTTGGGGAGGTGATTGCTTGTGGCAAGAAGGTGGTAAAGAATGCTGTCTTTGCAGCAGGTGCTTCATGGAGTGATAGAAGGAGTGTGGAGACAGACAGACTCACATTCAAGTCCTGGCTTAGCCTTTGGGCAGAGAAGGAACCTTTCCCCCTGTAACATGAGAGAAGGAAGAGATGGGGCAGGTGTGAGTAGGTCTGTAGATGCTGGGAAGAGAATGAAAGGGTTGCCCTTGATGGTTTCTACTTCTTCGCCTCAAATGTGATACAGAAGTGAGGAGGGGAGCTTTGAGGAAAGTGGGACTAGAATGAGAGAATTTGTGGACAGAGGGTGAGGACACTATCCAAAGACACATGACCCCCCAGATTTCTGACCATGCTCAGGGTCCATTTGGGGTTGGTGGCTGTGAATTCATAGTCCTACCAGGCTTCTCTGTAGGCTCCTTTTCTAGCAACATTGAGTTCAAGTGCAGATGGGCATTGTGTTCATCATGGGTGATTATAACCAGAAGACAGGGCACGGGAGGGAATTAGAAAAAGTGTAATGAATTATGGAATTCAAGTTGGACAGAGAGAGAAGTGGAGATAGGAAAAGGCTGATTGGCTGGAGAGAGAGTAGCCAAGTTAATGAATGTCTATTCCAAAGAGGTAGTGGAATAATTACAACAGCGGCACTACTAGATCCAAGGTGCTGGAGAGAGACGGGATCTGGGAAGAGAGCCATAAACCAATATAAAAACAAGTTAATGTCTATTCTATGTAAAGAGGAAATAAAATCAGGAAGAACACTAAAGTTGTGGAGTACTGGGGGGCAGTACACAGAGATGGAGGAAACATGGCTGAAGTGCCCGGAAGAAATGCTCCCAGGTGTTAGGAGGGGCCCTGAGATGGGTGTTCCTGCCCAGGTGACAGCATTGTCAGGGCAGACTTGGGGAGCACCCCACCTGACCCTGAGCTCTCAGAACTCTGCCCCTGAGAAAATCTTATCCAGGGGCTGGATTTAAGGGTTATAAATATCTTCCTAAGTCCTCACTAGGTCCCCGCCAGATGCTATGCTCCCAAGGAAACGTATATAACCCTTGAGATACTTAAGGGTTCTATTCAGAAACCAAGACCAGATGCCTGGCTGTGTGAGGCCACGAGTGAGCCCACCTGCCTTTGTTTATTCAGCGGATCTTTGTGGAGCCTCGAAGGGACTCAACCTAATGTTTGAGGAAGGGAGCACCCTGAGGTCAGAAGCCCGTGTGTGAGGTGTCTGCTGGCTGTGACTCCGTGATCCTGTGACTCTGAATTTACCTAGAGTATATGGGCACAGAGGAGAGGGAGCCTGGATCTGCTCTTGGAGAGCTTCTAGTGTGGTTGATGGGCTGGGATTTGTACTTGGGGAACAATGCACAAGAATAGCCCAGGTCTGCAGGAGGTCAGAGGGATGGGGCATGAGTGAGGCTGGAGTAGTAAAGAAAGGCTCCTTGGAGGAAGTGGCATGAAAGTTATCTAAGAAATGAATTAGCTAGAGCCTGAGATCCCAGCCACTGCTGCATGCCCCATTTTAAGAGCAGGGCAGAGGGTACAATGGCTTGAAGAGATGTTTCCAGAGGCCTTTTACTTTCCACTTTTTGGACCCCTTGCAAGAGAAGATATAAGGGTTGCCTGTCCCTTGGGTTTGGTGATTGCTTGGAGTCTGGGAGGGTCAGCAGCTGAGGGCATTCTTATAA
Source organism: Crocuta crocuta (assembly GCF_008692635.1). Classification (NCBI taxonomy): domain Eukaryota; kingdom Metazoa; phylum Chordata; class Mammalia; order Carnivora; family Hyaenidae; genus Crocuta; species Crocuta crocuta. Next base: position 344,383 of record NW_027527920.1, on the reverse strand, counting down.
GAAGAGCATTTCTACCACCTGGAGGCTTTGGGGGCCCTTTGCTGGGGCTTGTTGGGCTGAGGCTCTGGGTTCCTGCTCTGGAGACTCTTTGTTCTCTGGATTTCTCATCTCTAGGAGTGGGTATGGGGAGGGGAATGGAATTGGTCTGAGCTTCCAGCTTTCTTTCTTACAGTCTGTACTCCCTCTGTGTGTTTATGTGTGTGTGTCTCTTGTATCTGTGTGTGTATTCCCTGATGTGCGTTGTGGGTGCGAATCTCTGTAAATGTGGTCTTCGTGCATGTTTGTATCTACCTCTCTGTGCATATGCTGTTTCCATGTGTTTGATTGTGGGTCCGTTGAGTTATGGGTGTGTGTGTCCATGTCCGGGTGCTCACGTATCTCTGCATGGGCCTGGATGTCTGTGTGCGTGTCTGGTGTTTGTCTCTGTGTGTGCATGTGCTCCTGGGTCTGCAGTGAACAGCGTCACGCTGGCCGTGAACCTGGTGGGCTGTCTCGCGTGGCTGATCGGAGGCGGGGGAGCCACCAACTTTGGCCTGGCCTTTCTCTGGCTCATCCTCTTCACACCCTGCTCCTACGTCTGCTGGTTTCGGCCCATTTACAAGGCCTTCAAGTAAGTGGTTGGTGCGGACCCCAGATCCTAACCCTGTCTCTTTGCCCATCTACCCTGTTTCTTCTCTATGTATTTTCTCACTTTTTTTTCGACTACCCCCTACACTCACTGTCACTTGTGCACCCTCAGCTCAGACCGCCAGGTAGAACTTGGGCTTCCTGAGAGCTCAGTGCTGGGAGTCAGAGTCTTAGTTCCTTCCTTTCTCACCCCTCATTCCTCACTTACTTTCTCACTTCCTTGGGTGGGCACAACACAGACATCAGACCTGTTTTAGTTTTGCCTTCCCCAGGCAGCTGTATGTTAAATTTTGCCAATGGGGCCACCTGTCATGGTGGAGCTGCCCGTCTTTGTGCCTGTGGGGCTAGCTGATTTGGTACCGAGTGGACTGTCTCCCACGTGCTAATGGAACCAGTCATCCAGGTACTATCCAACTCATTGGATGCTAAGTGTGCTAAAGGGAACACCCATCCATGTACAAGTGGGGCTGACTCTCTTGGTGCCAGTGGGTGTCTACCTTGTATAAAACAGATCTTCTGTCTTGGTGCTAATGGGACCATGCATCTGTGTACCAATGAGGCCATCTGTCTTGGTGCCAGTGGAATATCCATCTCAGTGCTGATGGGGCCTCAGTTGTCTTTGCCAATCAGAGCATCCAACTGTATACCAGTTAGGCTACAATTTGGTGCCAGTAGGTTCCATTTTTGTACCAATGGGACTTTCTGTCTTTGAGCTTATAGGAATGTCCATCCAGGTACCAGTGGAGCTAGATATCTTGGTGCCAGTAAGGCTGTCCATCTCCTTGACAATGGGGTTATTTATTCCTATTATAATTGACCCTTCCATTTCTATGCCAGTAGGGCCACCCATCCGTGTACTGTGAGTGGTCCATTTATGAGGAGATCTCTCCCTATGTAATGTTGCACACACAAGATTAACACATGAAAACTTGCAAAGATCCACGTAAATACTGTCCCATTTTTTGCCTCTCAATTAAGGCTTTTGAGTGTCTTCTGTCCATTGCATACTCATTTAAACTTGGAAGGGCTCGGGGGTCTTGAAGGCAGGGAAAAGCTGGCCCTCTTCCCAGGTGATGGAAGTCATCTCTTTTGGTGTAGGACTGACAGCTCCTTCAGCTTCATGGCATTCTTCTTTACCTTCATGGCCCAGCTGGTCATCAGCATCATCCAGGCTGTGGGCATCCCAGGCTGGGGTGTCTGGTAAGAGACCGGGGTGTCCGGGATTGACCCAGGGCTGGTGTGGGTGGCACTTTGGGTGTGTCCTTTGTGTACCTCTGTGTGTTAGCTGCCTAGCCTGTGAGAGGATTCATGGTAGTCTAGTCATCATTGTGACATACCCATAGCATCAGAGGAGAAGGAGAACCTCAGTGGCTTTTGGGGGTGCAAGGGGTGTCAAGCATCATGAGAAAATCCAAGGGAAGGAAGCCTTATGCCTGAGGAGCTTGTTTCCTGAGCCACGGGGAAGGATTCTTTTGAACCATTGACACGGGCCCTTTGGATGGTCTCTGCATCCGATGATATGGCCCCTCCTTGTGGCATTGAGATGGCTCCTGGTTGCGGTTGGGTGGCTCCCAGCTACCCCTCACCATGCCTGCAGCCCCACAGCTGGCCTTTTCCTACAGCGGCTGGATTGCCACCATCTCCTTCTTCGGAACAAACGTTGGCTCAGCAGTGGTGATGCTCATTCCCACCATCATGTTCACGGTTGTGGCTGTGTTTTCCTTCATCGCCCTCAGCATGGTATGTGCTCACCTCAAGGTTGGGAGGGTGGCTTTGGGAAGGGGCTATGATCTGTAACAACCCTCCTCCAAGTTACAGGAGGACCCAGAGGGCTTCTAAGGGACGCACTTTAGAATGGCTTGGTGGACTTGGCTCCTAGTACACAGGGCAGGTGTGGGAGGGAGGACTGGCTTTTACAGGGACTTGTCTCTGGCTTCCAGGTCTTTCCTGGATGGTCTGCCCCTTCCCTTTGATTAACACTTCCTTGTGTTCTTCCTCCTACAGGTTCATAAATTCTACCGGGGCAGTGGGGGGAGTTTCAGCAAAGCTCAGGAGGAGTGGACCACGGGGGCATGGAAGAACCCACATGTGCAGCAGGCGGCCCAGAATGCAGCCATGGGGGCAGCCCAGGGTGCCATGAATCAGCCGCAGACTCAGTATTCCGCCACCCCCAACTACACATACTCCAATGAGATGTGAGCCAGCCACGCCTATGAGGAGGGCAGGGCTGGGGGTCACTGGGACGGGGACTCAAGCCACATTGTCAGTTGTGGTGACCAAGCAGGGTTCCCCCCCTCCCCTTTCTCCTCCCTCACTTTGTACAAAGAATCAGAGTTATATATATATATATGTATATGTCTCCCCCCTTTCCCCACCCCTCTGGATCTTGCTCTCAGTACTCTGAGAGCTGTGGGCTGCGCGTGGAGCTGTCCCGTGCAGTGGTAGCTATGTCCGTGTCCCCTTGTGAAATAGTATGCAGTGGAGGTCTCTGTTGTTGTGGTGCTAGATGTATGTTTAGAACTCAACCAGCCCCCACCCTCCACCAGGGATCTGGCCTTGGCCCAGGGATCCCTCATGGGCCAGGGGGAGGCATAGCAGAAAGCCTGGCCCCCTCCCCAGGGTCACGAGCTGAAACTGTCTCCACTTTTGGTCTTACTGGGAAGCAACAGTATTTAGCCCTCATGGGGGTGGTAGGTAGGAGGGTAGGGAGAGGCCAGGGATCTTCCTTTGCTCCTTCTGATCTGGTCTCCCCCACCTCCCCCTTTGCCCCTCTTTTCCTGGTGTCAGATTCCCTGTGGCTTCTTTTCTTGCCCAGGGTCTCTCTCTTCCCTATATGGCTTTTCTTTGTCTTCCCTGAGGCTGAGTGTCCCAGTTGTATCTGCTCCTGAGACTGAGCCCATTCCCAGGTCAAGGAAGTAGACGGAGCCGAGCTTTAGTGGTGATGTGGGAGGGCACACAGAGGGAGGTGCAGAGCCCACCTGGGTACTGACTCCCAGCGAGTGGAAATGCAGGGTGACTCCTTGATTCTCAGAGCTCGGCCTACAGGGGTAGGCTCCTCTCTTCTCTGTCCTGCTTCCCCTCCTTCTCCTTCCAGAGTCCCCTTGAACCTCTCTGCCAATGTCCCTCCCCTCGCCCCATGCTAGATGACATCTGCTCCCCATGAGGGCAGATTCCACTGCCTTCTCTGAAGAGCTGGGTGGTGTCCAGGTGATTTGGGGGTATAAAGGTAGGAGCAGAGGGTATGTAAATAATTATTGGTCTCTGAGGGAGATCTGGCTGGCCCAAGCCTACTGGGCAGGTGCCAGGTATCTCTGAAAGACCACTGGATTCCTGGGAGCAATAACTCCTATTGTTTGGGTCTGGTAGAGGGGCAGGCTCAGAGGGGTGGGCCGGGAGGGAAGATTGGAGGAGAAGGCAGGCAGGGCCTAGTGTGAGGAGAGCGTGCCTCCTCCCACCCTGGCTTGCTTTTGGTCACAGAACAGCTCTGGGCACTTGAAGTCAGGGCCCAGGAAGAAGCACATGGCCGGTCCTATCTGCAAGCACAATGAATGGCTGGAATGGGATTTCAGGTTAGGCCGGGTGGCAGGGGAAGCCCTCTGGCTTCCTTTTATTAAAAAAATTTTTTTTTATTTTTTCAAATCAAGTTGCTCCTTTTGCCTATTAGATTTGGTTTTCAGCCCTTCCTCACCCTGTCAGAACTCTCTTTCCCTTGCAGGGTGGTGATTTAAGGCTTGTGGGGCTGTTCTGTTCCAAGCATCATGAAAATGTTGCAGTAGAGGCCCTGGCTCTTTCTGAGGCCTGGAGGGGAGTGGATTCTCACCAAAGGAGCCTGTTTTCCATCCTCCCTTCTGCCTAGGCTATTTAGTCTGAAAACCCAAACCTGGCTTGGTCACTCTGGGCTGGCTCCAGCTTGGAACCCAGGACTTGGGCTCCCAGGTGCCATCTGGGCTTTGAGCTCCCGGTACTTCATTTTCCTGTAAGGGGAGCCAAGGCCTCTGAAAAATTCTCTTCCTAATGGTTATTTAGGCTTGGGCCAGAGTATGATTGGCTCTCTGCTCTACCATTTTCTCTCCGGAAGGCAGTTGTCACAGCCTCTAGTACCTAAAAAGAGACCCTAGGTCTAGGTTTTCTTTACTTTTCCTCTCCCCTACCCTAGACATCTGGCTCCCTTTCTCTTAGTCTCTGGTGGCTCCAGGAGGGTTGTGGTTGTTCCCATTCCTGTTGGATGCCACCTGTGGTCGATTGGCTGTCCTACCTGCCCCTCTTCCTTCCTGGCTCAGACCTATATGGCCGCACCCTGGCTCTGCTCTTGGGAAGGCCTGCTACCTGGTTGTGGCCCAGCTTGTCCGGGCCCTGGGATGCTGCATCTCCAGGCAACTATGCACTTTCCTAGGGTGGGAACCAGTATGAGAAGTAGGCGCTGGGCACAAATTCATCTCTGCTGGATGGTCTGTTTTGGGGGTGTGGTGGAGGAAGGCCCAGGTCAGTTCTGGGAATCCTCAGGTCTGGCCAGCCAGTGACCTGCTTTTGCATCTTGCTGGTGCCCACTGCTCCTCCTTGTTTCTGGGAGACACAGACCATTGTCCAACTGGCAGTTGACCTGCCTGAGCTAATGTCTGTCTGTGGTAACTGAGTGAACCATAATAAAGGGGAACATTTGGCCCTGTGTGTCCTGCTGTGTCATGTGTCTTCATGTGGGCCTGTGTGGAGCCTCACTGTGGGCTGTGGGACTTGGAGGTAGGGTGGGTCAAGTAGGCCTGTGGCCTGTCATTCCCAGGGCTCACAGTCATACATCTGTGTGTGGTTCTTTCTCTGAGGCAGCCTTGAGTAGGCCTTGAAATTACCACAGAGGCTTCCTGCCTGTTAGAAGGAGGAATTCTGAGTTGGCTGAGGAGGAGGTAGAAGCCTGGATTAATGGGTGAGGGGTGGTTTGGTCCAGATGGTTGCTGCAGGCAAGGCCAAGGGTGGAACACAGAGGGCCCCACTTCAGGGCACACTGATGGAGACTGGCAGCTGATTGAGCAGCCTCAACAAACACAGGGCTTCTGGGGGTCTCTGGATGCCAGAGAAAGAAGGCAGTGAAGTGTACCCAATATGCTTTCTTATGTTGCTTCCCCTTTGCCAAGGCTGTGCCCTCCATTTGGGTTGCTGTGCTGGCACTTTAAGCTTCTGGTCATCCTTCAAGATTCACCTTGAGTGACTCCCCTGAGAGGGCTTCCCTGTGTCTCGTTGTTTGGCCCCTATGCTTCCCCACGGAGGATCTTATTCTGTAATTCACTGGCTCCCTGCTTGTCTGGAGCACGGACAGTTCTGATTTAGCCCCGTATCCTGTACACTTAAACACAGGAAAGGCTTGGCAAATGTTCAATATGAAGTGCCGCAATTATGAACAATGCGTATATGTGGCATGAGGGTGTGGGTGAGGAGGTCAGACAATCAGGTCCCGGCCAGGCGAGAGCACCACCAGTATCAAAAGTAGTTGGCGGATGTCCGCGTAAGGATCCCCACCCAATAGACTACACTAGCGGAAGGCAGAGAAATAGACTACAACTCCCAGAAGGCTGCGCGAACACGTAGACAGACGGGTGCTCTCGTGAGGTTACCTACTAAGCGGAAACGGCGGGAGGGGCGCCCGAGATATCGCGATATTTGGGGTTGCCCGAGCCTCGCCTGGCGCGAGAGTGGAGTTTGAGGGTACTTGGAGGTTGTGTCCTCTCCGCCCGGCGGTAGGGAGGTCTGGGGAGCTTCGCTTGATTGTGGATCAGCGACTGTGCGTGACCTTACTTTCCGTGCGGGCGCGCGCGCGTGTGTGAGTGTGAAGGCTGTGGGTCCGCAGGGTGTGTGTGTGTGTGTGTGTGTGTGTGTGTGTGTGTGTCTCCTCAATTTCCGATCTGTGCCTGTGTGACCTCAATTTCCGATCTGTGCCTGTGAAGCCCCGCTCGCCCCTGGGATTAGCCGCTGTGTCTGCGTAGGGGCTGTCAAACCTTTGGGACTGTACTGTCCTATCTGCCCGTAGGGCCAGAGCAGTAGAGACCTTCCTGGCCCGAGGCCGGAATGGGGGATTTGTATCTGTGCGCTCCCACACCTGCTTTTTGTCGCACTGCCATTGTTTAGTGCCATTTAAACTAAATGCATTCAGTGCCCCGTCGCTTCTCCTTATTTTAAAAGTTGGTAAAATGTAGAGTCTTGGCATGGTGGAATTATATCCCCTAGATCCTCCTAAAACTGCTGAATGGTATTTAAGTTAGAGGCTAAATTTTGTAAGAGAAAAACTTCCTACTGTCTTTAGACGTATTTAGAGGCCTGTTCGGGAGGATACGTAGGAGAGATTCCTAAGTAGGGAAAGTGGTGAATGTCGGGGAGCAGGGTTTTCCTGCACATCTCCTGCAGTAGCTGTACTGCCTTGCTGGTAGCCTCTGTGTGTGTGTGTGCGCGCGCGCATGTGACAATGTTATATATGACTTAGTTAATGTAGTACAAATATGTATATAATACGTATAATGTAGCATATATGTATATATGCCCAACACGTGGGCTTGAAGAGGAGTGGCTGAATGGGATTTCAGAAGCTGCAGAGTCAAGCATGCCTGCCTCTAGTGAGAGAGAAGAGCAGTCTTAGCAGAATACCAAGCCCTTGAGCTTTCTCTTGAGCTCCTGGCCTTACCTTGGGGCCAGGAATTTTAAAGTGCCCGTGACCTTTTAGTGTCTTTGAGTTTGGGAGCAGGGTGACATTTGGGGGAGCTAGTTGTTCATTATTTATGGGGGCAGAGAGGAGAGTGTGTTGACTGGTGGGAGGTAAGGCCAGAGCAGAAGCCAGCAGGGAAGGACTTTGATGTTAGGCTAAAAGTTACAAACTCTTAATGGATCCTGGACCTCTGTACCCCCAGCCCTCCATGTTTGGTTCTGCTTTGTCCTAGACTCCAGCCCCTCACTCTTCCTGTGTTGGGCAGGGTTCATACCATCTGGCCTGTTTTTTAGCCCTGGTTCCGTGGGGCTCCACACGTGCCCCTATTGTGCCAGGCGGGTATTTCTGAAACCTTCACTTAACTCTGCCCTAATTAAACTCAACGGAGGAGGCTTACACATCAGAAGGTTGCCACATGCTGAGACTCTTTCTTCTGGCCTGTCTAAAGGATAGAGAACCTGCCATTTTTCTGGATGTGGCTTAACTGCCTACCTGGTGTCCTGGGAGCTTGAGGCTCAGTAATCTTAGCCTTCAACCCTACAACCTCTCCACCTGCCAACTCTTCCTGTTGCTCAAGTGTTCCTATGAGTCCAGCAAAGTTCAGAAAAATCAAGCACTGTCCACAGCTTCCTTGGCTGTGCAAGTAGGTAGTTCTGACAGGAACTAACTAGAGTAACAGACCTACTGGTTTGAGATTTTATCTTTTTTTGAGAGTAAACATAGAGAACTGCCGGCTCTCACCCTTCACAAAGCGGTTGACCGTTCAAATTGGTTTGACCCCACTTTCAAATGTTGGTTAAATTATCCACTTTCTATTCCCAAGTACATCTGTCCCTCAGCCCCACAACACACACACACTTTTTCTAGAAAGGTAGGTAGGCTTTGGCCCTTAGCAAAACTTGCTCAGCAGGCTAAGTAGGAAATCTCGGGCCATACCGCCTAACTGTGGGGAAGTAGTTGAGGTCGCCAACATGCATCTGTGCCCTAAGTTTAGCGGATTACTTTCAGTAACATGTTCCTTAGGAATGATATCAGCTTGATGTAGAGGAGGTTAAGGGGCTGGAGAGATGAAGTGCAGCCTCTGGTTTGGCAGGAATTTCTCTGTCCTGGCAGCAGCTGGGGAGGGACAGGGTCAGGGTTTGAGATCTGGAAGGTGGGTTTCCCTGGAGAGTCAAGAAATGTGCTTCCATCACCTACTGAGGGTGCTAATCACACTGATTAGTCCTGGGAAGGAGCCAGCTCATAAGCCCTCTAGACCTTGCCAGTTGCTAACAGGGCTCTCCCCAAGCCCCAAGGAGTAGACTCAGTTCTGCTCTGGGCAAGCATGGCCCTGGCCGAGGCTCTGATGTAGAGCAGAGATTGAAATTACTGGCAAATAGAACTTTGGGGGAGTCTTGCTCTAGGGAACTGGCCTGTGCTTAACTCCTGCTGATGAACCCCAGGGTCTGGGCCTCTGGGAGACCTTTCCAGTAGGAGTGGGATAATAGACCCAAAATATGATCCTCAGCTCATGTGGGTGTGTGCTAGAGTCTCGGCAAGTACTGGACAAAGAGACCCTAGGGAGCCAAGAGGTCAGTAGAGTGAAGAGGAAGACCCTATGGGTGTGCAGTCACGGAGGTAGCAGCTCACAGACGCTGCCTCCTTGGAGCTGTCCTTGGTGTCTCCCTTTTCTGCTGATTCTGCCCATTTTGAGGGCCTCTCCCAGGACTCTTGTACAGAGAGTCCTTACTGCTGTCTTTTATACACCGACTCAGAAGTTTCAGCTGAAAGGAGATCACCTGGTCCTACCTCCATTATCTTTCAGATGAAGAGACAGGTTCACGGAGGGAAATACCCTGAGCCGAGCTCACACACCGGCTCAGGAGCACAACCATGGACAGGGCCTAGGGCTCCTATTTCACCAGCCAGGCTTCTGTGCCCCACCTTGCTCTAGAAGGCACAGTTTATTATTCATCCAGCAGATGGTCAGGACCCACCAGGTGCCTGGTGGTTGATGATTAGACCTGGTCACGGTGCAGGGAGCTTGCTGGTGGCAGCGGTGGCAGTGGAGAAGTGTAGAGGGAGAGGCAAGGAAACAGATGAACATGTTGAATCACCAATCACCAGAGAGGTGCATCCCAGAGTAGGGGCCATCTCAGATGATTTCATGTGTGACTCCTGTCTTCTCAACTCATCTACAGATTCCCTGAAGGCAGCGGGATGTCTCCCACAATTCCTTTGCCCATTGCTAAGGGTCCCTAGAGATTGTTGCGGATGGAGTGGGTACGTTTTGCCGACCTGGCTTGCAGAGTGTAGGTTTTGATGGGTCCATCAGCCATATTATCGTGGCACTGGTTTCTAGAAACATCTGAGGGCCAGAGGAAGAAACCAAGCAGCTGGTGTCATGGGAGTGGCCAACATCCCCTTTATGCTTGTTTCTTCCTGGACTTGGATTTATAGGGTGGTGTCCAGTTTGAGAGGCAGGGACAGTGACAGAGAGGCCAATCTCTCAACTGTCTGGAGCACCCAAGTCCCCTTGTTGCCTAGGGTTTTACCGCCTCTCAGGCATCCCTGCGCCCGTCGCATCCCGCTCCTCCCTTCGGTCAGCCCAGCCTCTTCCCATCCCCACCCCCTGGGCCCCCGCCACACTCGGCGCCAGCACTGTGTTTCTAAAATGAAAGCTCACTTGGCCCTCACCGCCCTCCACCTGATTGCAGCCTTACCTCCTGCCACCCCCAAGCTCCCAGCACACTTTAGCCTCACTACTGAGTGTCTCTTTGTTCCCAAAACTGCCGCCCTCCTTAGGCCTCTTCACCTTTGTGAGACTGTTCCTCTTGCAAAGTTATTTGCTTCTTTCTCTGGAAAACGTACTCGTCTTCAGGACTCAATCTGAATGTCATTTTTTTGGTCCCTGACTTTCTCAGTTACTTCTGGGCAGCCACAGCCCCTGGTATAGACGTTCTTCACAGCACGAGGCCACGTTACATGGTGACTGACCTGTGTCTGGCCACCGTGTCTGACCCCATAAAATTGTGTTCTCCCAGCAGCTGGGACAGCTGACCCCTCCTCAGCCCCAGCAGCCGGCCCAGGGCACTCCGTACGTTTTGGTCGGATGTATGAATGAAGTGGGTGCCCCTTGTTCTGCTTTTAGATTCTAAGCCCTGCCAGAGCCCACTGGAGGCCAGTCCTGGCAGTCTCCCAGGAGTCGAAGCCATCAGACCCCACATGGAATCGAGTGTCTCATGTCCAGCAGCTGCTGCACCCGTGACGGAGAGACCGTTTCGTGTGCTCGTGGGCGTCACCGGAAGTGTGGCAGCCCTGAAGTTGCCTCTTCTGGTGTCTAGGCTTCTGGACATTCCTGGCGTGAGTATCCTTGTTAGACAGGCATGGAAGCCTCTGGCCTTGAGGAGCTGCTGCTCCCTGGGCCAGCCTGTTTTGTGTAGCGCATGGGGTTTTTGTTACTGGTAGTGTTTGTGGAAGCCCTCTGTGTGCACTGGTGTGTAGGGGATCCCCGAGACAGAAGGTAGATGAGCGGGTGTGGACAGAGCATGAGTGGAGGAATGCCTTGCTGAGTGGAGGGTTTGGCTTCCCATATGTTGGCCCTGGTTCCCTGAAGTTCTGGCATGGGAGGAAGGCCAGCTGGAGAAATGCGGCATATTCACTGGGTCCCCTTGCCGCCTTGGGCTCCCCACCCCAGCTTCCACTGCATCTTGAACACTGCCGCTCTGTTCTTCCTCCTTGTCGGACGCCATGGCTGTCCTGTGAGTCCACCTGCACTGGAGCCTTAGGGGCACCCCATTGCCTGTGGCTCTGGTGTCAAACTGCTCCTGCAGGTGTTCAGAGATGCCTAGGGACCACCACAGTGTATTGAGGAGGGGTACCTTAATTTTGGTCAGTTTTGTGTATTTATATATTTTTTAATATATTGGGGTTCTGGGGCAGATTCTTCTGCGGGAAAAGTTCAAGGCTTTAGACCGTGTGAAAGCCAGCAGGTAATAACCTCATTTCCTTGTCTAGCATCTAAGGTCCTACATTTGTCTGTTGAACTCCAACTGCCTACGCTCCACCCCGATGCCTCTGCTTTGGCCTGGCCCCTGCCAGGCTGTGCTGCCATCCTGCTCCTCTGCCTCTCTGATTTCTACACAAATACTTCACAAGAAAACCTTCCTGGCCTGCCTCATCCCATGTGGCTTTGGCCTGCTCCTTTTAAAACTCATTTGATGAGGGGTGGCTGGACAGCCAGTTGGTAGAGCACACAACTCTTGATATCCAGGTTGTGAGTTCAAGCCCCAGGTTGGGCATAGAAGTCACTTAAAAATAAATAGGAACACCTGGGTGGCTCAGTTGATTAAGCGTTGGACCTCGACTCAGGTCATGATTGTGCAGTTTGTGGGTTTGAGCCCTACATTGGGCTCTGTGCTGACAGTTCAGAGCATGGAGCCTGCTTCAGATTCTGTGTCTCCTCTCTCTGCCCCTCCCCCACTCGCACTCTGTCAAAAATGAATAAACATGAAAAATAAATAAATAAATAAATAAAATACTGGGGCACCTGGGTGGCTCATTTGGTTAAACATCTGACTCTTGGTCTTGGCTCAGGTTGTGATCTCATGGTTTGTGAGTTCGAGACCTGCGTTGGGCTCTGCACTGACGGCATGGAATCTGCTTGAAATTCTTTCTGTCCCTCTCTCTACCCCTTCCCTGCTTGCATTCTCTCTCTCCCTCTCAAAATAAATAAACTAACTAAAGAAATAGATTAATAAAACTCATTTGATATATTAAAGAAAAACCAGAGAGGTGCCTGGGTAGCTGTGTCCATTAAACATCCGACTCTTGGTCTCAGCTCAGACCTTGATTTCAGGGTCGTGAGTTCAAGCCTCACACTGGGCTCTGTGCTAGGCGTGAAACCTACTTAAAAAAAAATGGGCTCAGAGGGGAGCCTGGGTGGCTCAGCTGGTTGGGCGTCCGGCTTCGGCTCAGGTCATGATCTCACAGTTCGTGGGTTCAAGCCCCGCGTTGGGCTCTGTGCTGACAGCCAGCTCAGAGCCTGGAGCCTGTTTTGGATTCTGTGTCTCCCTCTCTCTCTGACCCTCCCCTGTTCACGCTCTCTCTCTCTCTCAGAAATAAATAAAAAACATTAAAAAATTTTTTAGAAATGGCCTCAGAGCCTGGAGCCTGCTCCAGGAGCTGTAGGAGCCAATATGGCCCTAGTCAAAAAAGGGGCACATAGGAGCCTGACTAGAGTTTGACCACATCTTGGCCAAGATGTGGGATCATAGGTTGCCTTTGATATTACTCATGTTGTTGCACGTTGCTTTTGTGGTGTGCGCTGCTGGGGCCCAGGCTGTGCTTTCCCCCTGTATCTGCCCCGTGGGTAGTGGGTAACTTAATGCGGTGACGCTGGTGCATGTGCCCAGTGTGTCCAGCAGGGGGCAGTGCTCACTAGCAGATGACCATGTCAGTACTGAAGGCAGGGGTGAGAAATCTTTCATTTTTTTTCTTCTTACTTTGCACAAACTTCTACCCAGAAAGTCACCTCCTCAGCCCACCCCTCATGCTGGGACTAGCAGTGAAAGGCCGCCAGGGATGCCAGCCAGGTCTGAAGGGGGAAGGAAGGGGAGTCTCATGGCTGCTCTGAGGCCAGGCACTGGGACTGCCCAGCAGCACCACCTGTGGCCTCTCCCGACCCACACACATGCCCAGAACCTTTGGTACAAGCTGGCTAGCTACACACGAAGTAGGGGGAGGCCTGGGACCTGGAAAGGGTTGTTGCAGCAGTGACAGCCTCTGCCCCCTCTGGAGGGAGGGAACCATGCAGTTCCCTTTTCCCAGAGCCCCAGAGCAAGTGGATTTCCGGACTGGGGGTGAGTGGGGGCAGGGCGTCCTATCCCAGGAAACAGATGGGCAGCCTCAGAGCGGAGGGAAATGGCAACTCCACAGCTTCCTGTCATCCCACACAGCCAGCATTGACAGGGGTATGAGGAGAGGGTTGCCTGAAGTGGGGAGGCTCTCCAGCCCACCCTAGGCCTTCTGGCCTGGCGCACTGTGGGGGACAAGCCTTGTCTAGAACAGGAACTTGGCCCTCCTTTTCTGGCTGGAGTTGAAGCTGAAGGGCAGGCGGCCAGAAGGGCACTGACCTAGGAGGGAAGACTCCCTGACTCAGCCTCTTAGAGCCTCCCTTTCTCATTTATTTTTATTTTTTTTTTTTATTTATTCATTTTTGAGAGACAGCGTGTGAGTGGGGAGGGGCAGAGAGAGAGAGGGAGACACAGAATCTGAGGCAGGCTCCAGGCTCTGAGCTCTGAGCTGTCAGCACAGAGCCCAACACAGAGCTTGGACTCAGGACTGCGAGATGATGACCTGAGCTGAAGTCAGACACTCAGTGGATTAATCCACTGAGCCACCCAGGTGCTCCCTTCCTTTCTCATTTAAAATAAAGCTGATTACTGGGGCGCCTGGGTGGCTCAGTCGGTTAAGAGTTAAGCATGTGACTCTTAAGCATCTGACTCTTGATTTCAGCTCAGTTCATGATCTCACAGTGTGTGGGTTTGAGCCCCACAGTGGGCTCCGCACTGTGCAGAACCTGCTTGGGATTCTGTTTCTCTCCCTCTCTCTCTGCCCCTCCCCTGCTCATGCTCTCTTTCTCTCTCAAAAATAAACTTTAAAAAAGTAAAATAAAATAAAGCTGATTACTGCCACCCATCCCCTGAGGCTCTTGTAAAGGCTTCGGGAGGGATAGAAATGAAACAATTTCTCATCTTGTGTCAATAACAAGGTGTAGCTCCTGGCGCACCGAAGCACTTAACAGTGTTCCTTTCCTCTCCTTCACCCTCTCCTTTCCCTTTGCTGTCATGTCCTTTGGGCCAACCACGTGGTGGGGTTGTTGGGTTGGCAGGACAGCCCATGTGGGAAAAGCCACAGCCCCTCCGCTCCTGTGGAGGGGCCCGCCACCCTCTCACCTCATCCTCCAGATAGAACAGCCCTCCGGAGAGCCTGGGTTTGCTTGGGGGAGTCCTTGTTAGGTGTAGGTAACCAAAGGGGGATCCATGCTTGCCTCGCTCCCCTCCCCCCACCCCCGGCACTCCCCGTGCTCCCTGATGGTACTGATCTGCCCAGTGCCCTCTCTCTGGGTCACCCCCGGGAGCGGTCTTTGTCGCTTGGCAAGGTCCTTCTCAGCCCCTTGCCTCCATCATGAATTCACATGCTTGGGTCTCCCCTGAGCTCCCTGGGCATCTCGATAGTTTGACCAGCAGAGAGGACGCTGAAGTGTGGGGCGCAGGGGGCTGAGTGAGTCTACAGACCTGGCTCATAACTGCAGGCATACTTCGTTCAATTGTGCTTCGGAGATACTGAGCTTTCTTACACATTGAAGATTTGTGCCAACTCTGCATTGAACAAGTCTACTGGTGCCATTTTTCTAACTGCATTGGCTCACTTTATGTCACATTTTGGTAATTCTCATAATATTTCAAACTTTTTCATTATTATATTTGTTATGGTGATCTGTGATCAGTGATTACAACTTGCTGAAGATTGAGATGAGTTAGCCTTTTTAGCAATAAGGTACTTTTTAAAAAACATTTGCTTTGGGGAGAGGTAGGGAGGGACAGAGAGAGGGAGACACAGAATCTGAAGCAGGCTCCACGCTCTGAGCTGTCAGCACAGAGCCTGACGCAGGGCTTGAATTTAGGAACTGTGAGATCATGATCTGAGCCAAAGTCAGATGCTTAACCGACTGAGCCACCCAGGTGCCTCCAGCAGTAAGATACTTTTAATGAAGATATTGTTAGAAGTGGGTGAGAGAGAGTAAAGCATCCTTCAGGCTGAGAAGGCACTTTGAGCCACCCCATACCGTTCATAGAGATTTATTCAGGGTAACTTACTGATGAGCGGGAGGGAGGGCAGAAACGGGCAGTTGAGGACCCAGGTGCTATGCAGCTATTCTCTGCAAGATCTGGACCTTAATCCACAGCTTTTATAGAGGGAAGGGCATTGTGGTGAGGTCAGAGTAGTTCTCTAATGTGCCATCTGTGTGCCAGAGGAGCTCTGCTAGTTTTCAGAAGCGGTGCCCTCTGTGCGTGTGTAGTGGTTTTCTAAAGTGATGCCCTGGGGCACCTGGGTGGCTCAGTGGGCTAAGTGTCCACCTCTTGCTTTCAGCTCAGATCATGATCTTATGGTTCGCGGGTTCAAGTTCCTCACAGGGCTGTGTGCTGACAGTGCAGAGCCTGCTTGCGATTCTCTTTTTCTCCTCTCTCTCTGCCCTTCCCTGCCCCTCTCTCTAAATAAATAAACAAATAAACAAACAAAAACAAAAACAAAAAAACCCTTTGCACCCTTGGCAAAAGTATCCTCTCTAGCTTTTGCCAGGGCAGGAGTCAGCAGGGCTGGAGCCAGAAGGCGATTTCTAAAATTTTTTACAGTACTTTTTAAGTTTATTTTGAGGAAGACAACATGTGAGCAGGGGAGGGGCAGAGAGAGAGGGAAAGAATCCCAAGCAGGCTCCACACTGTCAGTGCAGGGCCCAATGCAGGACTCGAACTCACGAACCTTGAGATCATGACCTGGGAGAGTCGGACACTTGGCCGACTGAGCCACCCAGGCACCCCTGGAAAGGTCTAAAGGTGGAGAAAGCATGGGGAGTTGGCAGGCCTTGGGCTTAGAGAAGATTAAGTTTCTAGAATGCCTGTCAGAACATTCAGGGCTGCTGAGGGTGAGGGGAAGAAGTTCCCGCCCATGTGCAGTGTGAAGTGAATGCTGCTTCTCTGGAGGACCGTTTGACAGTGTCTGGAGAGGGCAAAAGTGTTCACAGCTCTTGATTCATCCAGAGGGTTGAATCTTGCAGTGTGCCGAAATTCACCCTATGTAGGAGGATCCTCATTGTAGCATTGCTTATAATTTCAAAACAAAAATAAAAGTGGGAACACAATGTCCAAGGAGAGAGCAAGCTTTGGTGCCACCTCCCAGTGGATGACAGGCGCTGTTCCGAACAATGGCTGCATCTCTGTGTTGATGTGGGATAGTCCTCAAGATAGAAGTGAAATGAGTTTGGTGATGGGAGTTAGCAAACTGTGGGCTACAGGCTGAATCTGAACTCATTACCTGCTTTTGTATGGTTTGTGAGCCGGAATGGTTTTCATATTTTCAAGTGGTTAACAAATTTAAAAAAGAATATTTTCAGAACACAAAATTACGTGAAATTCAAATTTGTGTGTCCATAACACTTTATTGAAACGCAGCCACACATTTGTTTAAGTATTGCCTATGACGGCAGTCTTGCTTTTACAGAGCTGAGTTGTTGTGACAGAACCGAAAATAGTATCTGGCCCTTTATCGGAAAAGTGTGCTGACTGCTGGCATATTGTCTGGTTCCTTTTATATGCTCATATATCTGAGTTACTACCTGCAGATTTTCCTCTGGAGGTAGTTACCTCTGTGCAGTAAAGGGGGGCAGGGAAAGGAGACTTGCATTTGGCATCATTCTGCTCAATCTTAATTTTCTCATCTCTGTGTACAGTCAGTGGGACTCTTAGTGGGAATATGATTGAACGTTCTTTGTAACTTTATGCTTTTTTATTTATTTATTTTATTTATTTATTTTTTTTAATGTTTTATTTATTTCTAGGAGAGCGAGAGAGAGGGATCGTGAGCAGGGGAGGGGCAGAGAGAGAGGGAGTCACAGACTGAAACAGGCTCCAGGCTCTGAGCTGGCAGTCAGCACAGAGCCCGACGCGGGGCCCGAACCCACGAACCGCGAGATCATGACCTAAGCGAAAGTCGGACGCTTAACCGACTAAGCCACCCAGGCGCCCCTATGCTTTTTTATTTTTAATGCTCACTGAGGAAAGGAAGCAGGAGAAACACGACCCGGTTTGAGATTTTCCTTTCTCTGGGCGGGCGCCACCTGCCTGCTCTGTGGTCCTGTTGTGCAAAAGGGTATGTTCGGCAGTAGTGCTCTGAGGCGCGTACCTGGCCTGCTGCTGCCTTGGCCGGGCCCTTCTGTCCCTGGCCTGCTCCTCCAGGGGCTCTGCTCTGCAGTTCCAGTCTCGAGAATTTTCTCCAGCTGGGAAAGGCTGCAGAGGGACTGGCAGCTTGGTCTCACTTGAATGGCAGGAAGGGCTGGTGAGCCCGGAACACAGGCTCCCCCGGGAGGCCCCTGAGGAGGCCGAGGAGAGCAGCTTTCCCCACAGAGCCTGGTGGGAAAGGGCAAGGGCCGCAGAAGGCGTGGCCAGCGGAGTGAGCAGGACGGGCCCCTGAAAGCCATGGGGTTTAAGTGGCTCCTGGCTCAGAAGGGGAAACCAGGGTCAGAGAGGAAGGGGAATCGCCAAGACCCTCTCCCCCACGCCCTATGGCCCCCATGTATATAGTAGGCTCAGTAACTGTTTAACAAGTCAAGGCATCGTTATGAGCTGGAACATTAGGAGTTGGGACACCCACTCAGCCAGCCTGCACACTCGCGGGGTTTGTTCGTGAGGCCATCTCTTCCACGGCTCCCCACCCTGTGCGCTAACTGCTCTGGGCACCAAGAGCCCTTTTTCCTAGAGTATACCCACCACCCCCACGCTCAGGTTCGGGTCAGCATTTTGGCCCTTCCCCAGGCCCTGGGCACTGCCAGTGTCCACACTGGTCAGCACAGCATCGGCGTCTCTACTGTGTGGGTCGGCCCAGAGGCCTGAGCTACCAAATCTCTGGGTTCCTTGCCTTGCGGGTCGTATCGGGACAGGTGCTTCCCCTTTAGGATCCTTGTCAGCCTCCCGTGGAGCCATCCTCACACACCCTACTAGAAACACCTGGTCCTTTCAGGTCACTCGGCTGGGCCTCCCCTTTACTCGTATACACCAGAGCTGTGCTGTCTAATACCGTAACCACTAGCCACATTCAAATTTAAATTTAAATTATGAAAATTAAATAAAACCCAAACTTTAGTTTCTCAGTCACTCTAGCCACGCCTCAAATGTTCAGTAGCCATATGTGGCCAGAGACTGCCCCACGGGATAGCATGGGTGTGACATGTTTCTCTCACTGCAGACTTCTGTGGGATAATTGTGCAGAGTGGTGGCTCTCAACTGGGGCAGTGTGGCCTCCCAGGGGACATTGGACAATGTTCAGAGACATGTTTGGTTGACTTGGGCAGGGGGTTCTGCTGGCTCCTGGTTATAGTAGGTAGAGGCCAGAGATGGGATTGGAGGGGAGATGTCAGGCCATGGGATTTGTCTCATCCTATGGCCGTGACAGTGCTGCTTCCCAAGATCCTTTGGTAGTCGGCCACAGAGGCCACCTGGGCCAGACGAGGGGCCTGAAAGTCGAAGTGGAGGCATCGCCCCCAAATATGTCTCCGTTTCCCCGCTCTGCATCTCCAGGAACCCCAGATGGGATCGCTAACGTACCTTCAGCAGAGGAAAGGAAACCAGACTTGCCAACTGGTTTCAGGAAGGAACCTCTGTAAATGCCAGGCCAAATGCAGACAGCTTATATAATAGAGTCTGGCCAAACCTCAGTCACATCACACAAAGATGGTCAGGTCTTAAATATGAGATATAAAAACTCTTGACAGGGCTCTCACCAGGGGACCAAGCACAGAGCTGCCTTTCAGGAACTCTGTAGCATGGGGGCGATTGTTTTCATCCCAGCCCTGCTTCTGCCAGGACCCGTGAAGGGTGTAAGAGAAAGGAGGGGCCTTGCCTTTAGGAGTTTTCTGCCCCACCAGGGCTCCTTGGCATTTGCTAGGGGAAAGGTCAGGGTGGGTAACGCAACATGTCCTTTTTTTTTTTTTTTTTTAAAGTGTGTGCAACCCTAGGGCCTAGCCCTTGGCTCCTAGGACGTTTGGCAAAGTGAATGAAAATGAAAGAACAAAGCCCATGGGGCTGATGAATCAGATCAAGTGACATCCTTCTAAAACCAGAAAAACTGGCCTGGGCCTGCTGGACAGCATGGGGGTCAGGGTCACTGCCAAGGAGAGGTAGCTGCTTCGGTGGGGTCAGGGGATGGTCAAGGGGAAGGTTGGCTCATCACATACTCTTCATTTGAGGTAAGGACATTGACCCCGGGAAGCTCCGAAACAATGGCTATGCACCCTGGGAGGGTTGCCAGAGAAGGGATTGATTTAGACACTGGGGAGGAGCTCAGAGGAATAATTCATGCAGGAGCCCAGGGTGGGAGGGTCACCTGGCTCCCTGGTCAGAACTCCCTAGGGGCCAGGGGAGGTGGAGCTCAAACGGTGAGGGGGATGTAGGCAGAGTTGAGAGGGAGGAGGGAGCCCTAGAACAGGACCATTACCAAATTGGGAATGTTTCTGAAGGCTGGCCCTGGGCACAATCCTCATTTGACAACTGGCAGGCAGTTTGGGAGTTAGGGAAAATAGGGGAACTAGATCTGGAAGCTGCTTTCTACATTTCAGAAAAGAGGATGAACTAGAATGTTCTTTTTTTAAAAAAACATTCTTTGAAGTTTATTTATTTATTTTGAGAGAGAGAGGAGGGAAGGGGCAGAGAGAGAGAGGGAGAGAATGAGAGAGAATCCCAAGCAGCCTCCACGCTGTCACAGTACAAAGCCTGATGTGGGACTTGAACCCACAAACCGCGAGATCATGACCTGAGCCGAAACCAAGAGTCGGTCACTTAACTGAATGAGCCACCCAAGCACCCCAGAGAGGACTCATTTTTTTTTTTTTTTCCCAATTTCTCACACCCACCCTGTGGACCTTAGGGAAGAGCTGTTCTCTTGACCTTGTTCTGTTCAGGATTTTTTCTTAAGATTTTATTTTTTATTTTTTAATTTAAAAAATATTTATTTACTTATTTTGAGAGAGAAAGAGAGAATCCTAAACAGTCTCTGCACCGTCAGTGCAGAGCCCCACGTGGGGCTTGATCTCATGAACCATGAGTTCATGACCTGAGCTTAAATCAAGAGTCGGGTGCTTAACTGACTGAGTCACCCAGCTGCCCCACTGCCATTGTTCAGAGCCAGACAAGGCTTGTTTAGAGCTGTCCTAGAGGGGGCTCCGGTGCTCAGTGGGAATTTGGTTTAAATGACCTTTCAAAAGGTCACCGAGGTTTTGTGCAAGTTCTGGGGATGCTAGGTTCTAAGGGGGAGTGAGAGAGTGGATGTGTGTGACAGCTCTCCAGCAGAGATAGGGGCGGTGGGCCTTCTGAAGTCGTGCATTCTGCCTCCCTGAGCCTTCTGCTGCCTGGTGCCCGCTTCGCTCTCACATGCTATGCAGAATGCTGTCTCTCGGTAGGTAGGAAGCATGAAGGGGCCTCAGCCAGACAGTAGGGAGGGTTGGCATGGACACGCCCCATCCCAAGAGGTGGCTGTTACACAATGGCCGCAATACCACCATTATCGAGTAGGAATGTGGGCCGGGCAGTACCAGAGCTTTTAGTTTTCAAGAGAAGCCAGGAAATTGGATTTTCTATGTGAAATCTCCCATTTTGTATATATTGGCTCAAAGATATGTATAACCTCATGCAGACCAAATAGCGTGTCTGCAGGTTGGGTCTGGCCTGCATGCCACGCATGGTTCCTCTCCTAGTCACTTGATGGCTCTCTCTTTGTCACCCTGGACCCCTCTGTTTCCTGGATAAATGTCCCCCAAAGATAGGATTTTCTGTCTCCTTCCCTTCCCAGCTGCTTCTTCTGAGCCCCTTTACTCTGCCGTCTTAGTTTAACATCTCATTTTACAAATGATGGCCATTAGTTCCGCTGAGCACCTTAGCCCTCCTCCCTGTTTGCTTTTTTAATTCCTTGTGAATGAGTAGCATGAAGGTGAACTTCGTTTTTGCCCCATGAGTAAAGGGCACGCTTCCAGGTCTGGTTTCCCTGGAGTCTGTCTGGAACCAGAGCCCCCGAGGCCTGGCTTAGAAGCAGAGAAGGGACCTCCTGTCCTCTCGCTGGGGCTTGGAGGCAGCCACTGCGAGTCAGGCCCCAGCTCCCCAGTGCCGTGGCCTGCAGAGGGCAGGGTTGCCGTGTGGATTAGAGCTCAGGACCTGTGAGCCACTTTGAGGTGGCCCCTCCTGCCTTCCAGGGCCCTCCTGCCCTGCATTCCTTCCCGTCTGCCTCTGTCTTTCTGCCTGAGTGGCGGGAGCCTGCGGCTTTATATGCACTGGGCAGTTGGTGACTCATTCCTCGGCAGCCCCTCAGATAGGGAAGTGAAACAGCCACATCTGGTGGGGCCTGACCTTTGGGTGACAGCGGAAGTGGCTATGCAAACATGGGGCTCCCTGCGGAGGAGGGCGAAGTCTCCGCAGCCCGGCTGTGCAGAAAGCCCAGCCTGCCCCGTATGGCCTCCAGGCCGGTGGCTCTGGTAACAGTTTTCTTTCCGTCTCTCTCCCCGCCTCCTTTTTTTTTCTCTTGGTGACAGCTGGAAGTAGCAGTGGTCACAACCGAGAGAGCCAAACATTTCTACAGCCCCCAGGACCTTCCTGTCACTCTTTACAGCGACGCTGATGAATGGGAGGTCAGTGCTGGGGGCCCCCAGGGCTTAGTTCCGTCGTGTTTCCACCCACAGGGCAGGAGTGTCCTCCCTGCAGCTCCTGGTCCTGGTGGCCAGGGCGGACAGGCCCGGCTCAAGTCCGTGGTCGGGCCCCTCTGGGCAGAGGCGATGAGGAAAACATCTGTCTAGCTTCTGGCCTGCGGGAGGCCCGGCGTCTCCTCCCAGCCCAGGCAGAGCTCGGCGTTGGCCCCGTGCCTGAGGTTGAGTGTCCTTGTACTTATCTGGGCTGATGAAACCACAGAGGAGCTCTGTTCCCACCACCCTTGTCCACGTGGCTCCCAGTGTCGGGCCTGTCGAGAGCGCCTCACTTCCCACGGCCGCTGGGCTCTGCCTCCGCTCTCCCGCGGAGGGGCGGGCACCGGCCGGTTCACCAGACTTCGAGTGTGGGCCTCACAGGGGTGCCCTGCCAGGCCTTTTTAAACATTCTCAGCCTCGAACATTTCTGGCTGGCCTGTCTTCTTCACCCCACCCCCTCCGTTCTCACCGCCGCAGAGCCCTTCCACTGGCTTGGACAGCCCAAGCATCCGCCTCTAGCAGACAGGCCAGGAGTTCCCTGCCAGATGTCAGTTCTCTTGAAAACCAAACCATAAAGGGAATAGCTTGGAGAGACAAGGGGCGTTTGTTTCCTCAGGCCTGGTTTCTCTCAGGCTGTTGGCTCCACAGCCGGTGCTCACCAGCTCCGCCAGGAGAGGGAACGGCGGTGGACTCAGGCAGGGGCGCTCAGGTGGTTTCTGAGCATCCTCAGTTTCTGACGTCGTGTACCTGGCCTTAGTTACCCCCCTACCCCCCACCGCGTCCTCCTTCCATGCCGAGAGAGTAGCCAACTTAGTGACCCCATTTCCTTCCCTCTGCCAGATGTGGAAGTGCCGATCTGACCCAGTTCTCCACATTGACCTGCGGAGGTGGGCAGACCTCATGCTGGTGGCTCCTCTGGATGCCAACACCCTGGGGAAGGTGGCCAGTGGCATATGTGACAACCTGCTTGTGAGTGACTCTGCCTTCCTTCCTCCCCTCCCTGGGCCTCCACTCCCCATTTTCTGAGCTGCAGGACTGCCTTCATATGGGATTCTTGCCCTGGAATTCTTTCATGGTGGGCTGGTTTACCCCCTGGGCCCCCTGACCCCCCGCCGGGTCTCAGCGGTGTTCCAGCAAGTGGGCAGACGATGGATGCACCTTGTGTGCGCTCTGTGAGGGTGTCCACCTCTCACCTGCCCCTTGACACTTTGTCCTTCGTTCGCGGGCTGCCCTCCACGTGGTCTGCTGTTGGTCTCCCTGCCCAGTCCCACCATCTACCCCACTTAGCTCTGCTTTCTCCCTGGGATCTGGGAATCAACGTGTGCAATCTGATAAGAGTGTTTACTTCCTCGTGGATCTCTTGTGCACACTTATCTCTCCGGTGGCATTGGCCATGAGGCAGAAATGCGGTTTTCCTGTATGTTCTGGGAAGCTCAGAGGGGAAGAGAGGAGGCTGAGCGGTGCCAGCCGATGGATGGTGGAGGAGAGGAACAGAAGTCCAGCTGCACAAAATGGAGACTGTCTTTGGTCTAAGGGACCTCCAGGGACCTGTTGTCCTAAGAGACCTTGTTTATGCGATCATCATGGGAGGAGCTAGGTGTGTGATCTCTCTCCCCTCTCCCTCTCCATTGGGACCCTGCTTCCCTCGCGCACTGAGTTTTTTCCTACCATGAGCCGGGCCCCATGCTGAGGGACCCACAGGACACATGGAGTTCCCGGTCTGGAAGGAAAGGGTTTTGGTTACCCATACAGGTGAGAAGGCAGTGTGCTCTGGTGTGTGGTACAGTCTTAAATGACCCTAGTTGGTCCTTTGACAGTGGACTCACCACTTTGCTGGGCATATAGTAAATGCTCAGTGAATACTGTACATGCAAGGTAATTATTCTACTTTGGCAAAGAGCAAGGAGTTTTTCACAGTTTAATATGATGAAGGAGTGAATAATGAAGCTGGGTCTAAATTTTTGGTGGTCAGAAAGGAGGTTAGTCTCCCTATATGCTTGTTGATGGTGCATAAGGTACTTCCCAAAGAACCTGCTAGTGACTGAAACATCATTTGAATAAGAGCACGTGGTGACTGGAAGAAGAGCAACACACAGATTGTAGGGCAAGGAGCAGGAGTAGGGGAGTAGAGAAAGGGGTAAGCCTAGGGGCAGTGCTATCAGGAAGGCTTCCCGGTGAGGCTGGTGCATGGCTGACTGTGCAGTTGGAGCAGGTGAGGCTCCTGGCCACTTTCATCTCAGTACGTCCGGGCCGTGTGTGACCTCTGGGCTTCCCACCAGCTGGCCAGCACCAGTCAATATGATGAAACACAGTGGCCTCTGGGAGCCATGCCCCGGGCTGGGCTGGCTCTCAGAGGGCTTCTTCTTCCCCTCCAGAGCTCTGCTTCCTTTTTTTCATCATAGCTGCCCCTACTCCCTGAAATCTTGGGGGTTCCCTCCTCCTGAGTTGGCTGACCAGTGGAATATGTTCCCCCAGGATTTTTTTTTTTTTTTGCCTCTAAAGGTTTCTCTTGAAGGCACAAATATTTCAAGCAATTACACATCTCAAAGTTCAGACTGTCATTATCCTTGCTTTGTGGCACTGTCCTCACTCAGAAGGTGTTTTATCCTTTCATCCCTGAAAAGATGGCCCTGCTGCCCCCTTTCCTCAGATCTTGTCCCTTTTCCAGTGCCTAGAACTCATGGGGCCTTCAGAGCATGCTGTGTGTGACCTGTGCACAGGCTTCTGGGCCCTTGGCCTGGGTGTGTGCATCTCCATCTGCCCTCTGACCCACCCGGGCCCTGGCCCCTTCTGTGTGCTGAAGAGCCCAGCAGCGGGGCACCTGGCCGGCTCAGTCATTAGAGCATACAACTCTTAATCTTGGGGTTGAGTTTAAGCCCCACATTGGGTGTAGAGATTACTTTAAAAAAATTTTTTTTAAATAGCTAAGCAGATCTAAAAAGAGGAGGTGACTTCCCTGGGTCACCAGTCAACTGGGAGCTGGTCTCCTGATCAGGATCTAGGCCTTCTCTCCACCAGGTGGGTTCTCAGGGACAGAGCCTGAGGTACTGAACACAGCATTGGCTGAACAGCATGACTGTAGGAACTGATGCCTCCTCTAGTCCCTCCTGCTGCCAGAAGGTTCAGAGGAGCTATGGTTTGTCCAGGAAGCGCTGAGCTTCAAGATGAGGTGGAAAAGCTAGAGAGGCATGAGACATCCTGGTTTCTTTTCTGGTTTGGTGTACTTTGCTCTGAAGACGCTCAGAAACCCCAGCCCAGCCCCCACCATACGCCACACTCGGTCAGGGGACTCTTCTAGGTATGTTTGTGGCTTTTGCAGAAGCGGCAGGTGGCACGGGGCCAAGAGGAAGTGTGACTGAAACTGTCCACTCAGCCCAGTTGCCAAATTGGGTGGACTTGGTGGGAAACAGATGCTGGTGTCTGGGACGATGCAGGCAGCCTGATCCTGAGGCTGTGTGCTGTCCCACTTCCTTCCTGTCCCTGGGAACGGGCAGGGGGCCCTGAGAGGGGTGGGCAGCAGCTCTGGCCTGGTCATGGCATCGTCTTCTGGACTCTGCCATCTTTTCCCAGATGGGCCGCGCTTCAGGGAAGGGGTGTGCTGACCGCTGTCTCCCCATGGGGCCCACAGGTGGGCAGGAGGTGCTGGAGCACCAGGGCCCAGGGGAGCATCCTCCTGCGGGCCCCAGGGCTTATTTCTCCCCTGGACAGCGCCTGGTCCAGGGGGCCTGTGCCTGTATTAATCATAGGAGCTCCTGTTTCTGGAGTATGTACATGAGGCCAGGCCCTGTGTGAAGAGCTTTAAGCATGTTCACCTCCTGTGCTCACAACCATCCAGTGAGCTTTTGCAGAGAGGGAGCTAAGAGTCGGGTTAAGTTACTCCCCCAGGTTCTCACAGCTAGCAATAATAGTACATAGCACGGCCAAGATTTGAACCCAGGTCGACAGGATTCCGCAAGTCACTGAACCAGCGGGTCCCTCTCACAGCTGCTGTGGATTTGGTGGGATGGCCTCGGTGGAGGACCACATGGGGTGGCGTGCAAAGCTTCATGCCCCGGATCATAGTTTCCATGGGGAATGCAACTCCCCCATCTGGGAAACAGGACAGCACCTTCTCTATGGGGTTGCGGTGAAGGTGCACCGGAGAATACGTATCAGAGGGTTTTTGTCACGTGGCACGTGTTCTCACTGCCAAACTTTAGTCGGCCTCAAAGTTGAGCCTGTGTTGGGGTAGGTGGGCCCCACCTGATGAGTGGTCTGGGCCTTTGCTTTGGGGGTAACTGTGAAGCTTGACTTCTTCTCCCCTGGCTGTTTTCTGTCTGCGGAGTATGTCCCACAGTGGAGAAGCCTTGTGCTTCGGCTCAGAGAGATCCAGAGAGACCTTTCTGCATGGGAGTGGAGGTCCGCGTGGAGGTGGCTGGGCCATCGTGAGTGTTGGAGGACCTCCTGTGTGTCAGGCCCTGTGCCAGCACCTGCAGGGAGGGGACAAGGGGGAGGGGTAAGGAGATGCAAGGTAGGGGAATACCAAGAGGTAGCACCCGATCATCCCAAGCCCACAGTTGGCTATGACCCAGAGGATGGTGGGTGGGATTTGGG
>NW_027527920.1:310619-317886 GCF_008692635.1 Crocuta crocuta | reverse complement strand
TGGGGGGGGGGGGGGGGGGCAGAGCAGCAGGCACCCACCTGCCCCACTCCAGCCCTTCTTCACAGACCTGTGTCATCCGTGCCTGGGACTGCCGAAAGCCCCTGCTCTTCTGCCCTGCGATGAACACGGCCATGTGGAAGCACCCCATCACCGCGCAGCAGGTGGGCCTGCTCAAGGCCTTCGGCTATGTGGAGATCCCTTGTGTGGCCAAGAAGTTGGTGTGTGGAGACGAAGGTGGGCATCTGGACCGGCTCACAGCCCAGGGTTGTAGAAGGGCTCAGCTCTGGGGTCATACTCCAGTGTGATGTGACCTTGGGCAAACCCATTCTCTGAGCTCTGCTTTCTCATCTGGGAAATGGAAGTCATAGTTCCTCTCAGAGTTGGTAGGATTGAACGAGGTAGTATATGTAAAGTGCCTGCATTGTCCCTGGCATGCAGCCCAGGTACAGTGCATGGTGCTCCCGTACCTATTACTGGGGCCTGCCCTGGGGGTGCCTTGGAAGGGATTTGATGGGTCTGGCTCACACAGAGAGGGTTCTGGCCTTCAAGGCCTTGGGCTTTGGGTGGAGCACTCAGAGGGGCATTGAGCAGGGTGGGTGGGGGATGGGCCCTGCCTCAGTCAGCGGGCCACAGCAGAACTTTGCTCCCTAGGTCTAGGGGCCATGGCTGAGGTGGGCACCATTGTGGACAAGGTGAAAGAAGTCCTCTTCTGGCATGGCGGCTCTCAGCAGAGTTGAACCTGGCATTTTTGTTGTGTGTCTCCCTCTGTACTCCGCGTGTTTTCAGGCCAAGTCTGTGAAGAAGGTGGACATTGGCAAAATATGGTGAAGACTTCTGGGTTTGCTGAGTAGAGGTGTAGCCTGGGCCCATTCCAGAGCCTCCCCAGGGGCCTGGCTTGCTCAGGTTAAATTAGACCAAAGTTCCAGGTCCCAACTTCTTTCCAACCAAGAGATGGCTGCTCTCTGGGCCCCTCCCCACATTCTCCTGGGATGGGCACAGCAAGCCTGTATCTGCGTGGTGCTGTGTTCGGGGAGGGGGACTGAGGGCTGACTGAAAACCCCTGATTTTGCCTCGTGGGCGGAAGTCACTTCAGCTCCTTGGTGGGCTGCCTGGCTGCCATGCAGTTGGGGAAGCCTATAAGCTGGCAAGATGCTCAGATTCTCCACAGACTGTGCTGTGAGATTGGGAGTGCTGGGGAATAAAGGAAGGTGACCTTTAGGAGACTGTGTCCTTCGTTTACTTGTGGTCTCAGAGATCAGGGGCATTGCTTGGTGTGGCTGAGGGAGGGGCTGGGCTGACGACTGGCTAATATCATATGGTGGTTAAGGGCAGAGGGCTCTGAAGCCAGACAGACCCTAGTTCAAATTCCAGCTCTACCATGTGCTAGCAGTGGACCTTGGCTCAGGGCTCAGCCTTTCTGACCCTCACTTTCCTCATCCATATTATCCTACCCTCATGAAATTGTTGAGAGGATTAAATGAGATAATGTGTGCAAGATACCTCCCCCCCTTACATAATAAATGTCAATAAAGGGAAGTTAAAGCTAGATTTGCATTTAGACCAGTGAGTTTTTCTAACATTTACCGAAATAGACCCTCTTATTTTGGGAAAAATAAAATCCCCAACACTAAGCTGACATGGCCTTTATGCAAATGGCAGGCACACAGACTGCAGGGTCAGAACCCTGGGAATTCAGGCCCCTTGCTTCCTGATGTCCTTATCAGCTTTGCTGCCCCTAAGACTGGGACCTGGGTGTCTCTGCCTCCCCTCCAACCCCACCCAGTGGCCCCCGTGAATCCGGGATGTAGACTCCAAAGTGAAGCATGTTCTGCCCTAGGAAACCCCACCATCCTGCCTTTGATCTAATTGCTGTTTGGTGGCTGCAGTGGGGAGGGGCTTGTTTGCCCATTTGGAGCTGAGGTCAGGGGTGGCTTCCTGCCTTCCAGACCACGGGTGAGTGGGCTCTCCATACATGCCCTTGGACCACTGATGGTAGAGGCCCCTTTGAGGTCCACCAGTAAGCCTGCTGGCTGGGACCGAGACCTCCAGTAGCCTCCGAGAGCCTTTATCGCTACAGTGCCTGGCTTCATCAAGTGGCCCTTTGGGGTGAAATTGCCTTAGGGCAATAAAGAAACTATAACTAAAATGGTAGCATCACAAACCAACCTCTTTGACAGGCTTGAGGTATGGGGAGGACCGAGATAATTGAAATCTAGAGGCAATCCCAAAGGTCCACTTAAATGGTTTCCAACTTCCCTCCTGACGTCCACGTTGCCCTTTGTTTTCCTCAGCAACGTGCTAATGCGTGGTGAGGCTCTCCAATATTACCAGGAACTGCTGCCATTTACCGAGTGCTTATTGTGTACAAGGCTTTGTGCTGGGCACTTTAGGGAAGACAGCTGCCCAGGAGACCTGTGACACAATGTCTGTTTTAATTTTTATTTTAAGTTTATTTTGAGAGCGCACACATGGCATGTGCAAGCAGGGGAGGAGCAGAGAGAGAATCCCAAGCCGGCTCCATGCCGTCAGTGCAGAGCCTGACACGGTGCTCCATCCCCCAAACCCTGAGATTGTACCTGAGCCAGTGAGTTTTTCTAACATTCAGCAGTTGGGCGTTCAACAGACTGAGCCACCCAGGTGCCCCCACAATGCCTGATTTTAAAGGCCACAGGAGCAGAGAGGTTGATAGGCCTGAACTTAATACCTCTGCAAAGAGCTGTGGCTCTTCAGAGCAGGACTGAGCCTTGGTGGCTGGAAGGAAAGGTTGGAGTTAAGAGGAGAGGGCAGTTAGTTCCCAGACTGCGCTGAGCAGGCCCCAGCTGCAGAGGACTGCGGAGGTGGGCATTGTGGCCACAGCTTTTCCCTGCCAAGAGTCAAAGCTCTTCAAGTCGTCAGCATTTAAGTTCGAGTGTTTCTCAGAGAAGGTGCTAGTTTCTCTGATCATGTTTATAGAGTTCTGGAAGTTTGACAGAATAGAATATTTGGGCCTAAAAGTCATAGCCTCATTTGGCAGCCTGGAACCTCTCTAGACTCCTGTGGCTACTGCCGTGTGAGAGGTGGAAGTTTTCACCCCAGGGCCAGCCTCTACACTGGAATGTTTCTATTCTGCAACCCTCGGATGCCTTCCCACTGCCTCAGGGTAAGGCCCTGACTCCTGGGCAGTACACTTGGCCCCCCATGACCTGGCCCCTGCCTACCTTTCTAGCTCCACCCCTATTACATGCCACCACGCAGGGCTCCCTGTCTTCTAGCCAGACTGGACCGCCTTGACCGAGCCCTGTAGCTTCTTGCCTTTGCACTTGCTGCCATACTGGAAGGCCATTCTTCACCCAGCTAACTCCTACCCATGCCTTTGATACACCTTGGTCACTTCAGGCTAGATTAAGTGGTCCTTGCCCAGGCCCTAGTATTGTCCACTGAAATTGGGATCTGGAGGGCGGGAGTAGCCCTGTTCCTCACAAAACCTGGCAAGTCATTCCAAGCTTCTTATACTGACAGAATTTTTTAAAAGGTGTGTGTGTGTGGGGGGGGCAACCTACTTGTTTCTGAGAAAGACATACAACCTAGGAGCCATAAAGGCAAAGCCTGATACATTTGCCTACAGAAAAATAAACAATTCCGCCTAGCAATAGCCCATAGACCAGGTCAAAAGACAAATGTAAATGAGAAATTATCTGCAGGTCACATAACAAAGGACTAATTCCCCTAATGCACAAAAAACCATACATTGATTAGAAAAAGACCAAGAATGGGGCGCCGAGGTGGCTCAGTTGGTTAAGCATGTGACTCCTGATTTCAGCTCAGGTCATTTTTTCTCACGGTTTGTGGGATTGAGCCCCGTGTAGGGCTCCGTGCTGATAGTGCGGAGTCTGCTTAGGATTCTCTCTCTCTCTCAATAAGTAAATAAGTAAATAAGAGACCAAGAATACAAAGGGAAAGTGAGCAGAGGATAAAAAATAGTACGTGTGTGCACGACACATGGCTCTTAAACATTAAAAGCTACTCAAACAGGGGCACCTGGGTGGCTCAGTCAGTTGAAGGTCAGACTCTTTCACTCAGGTCGTGATCTCATGGTTTGTGAGTTCAAACCCCACATCAAGCTCTGTGCTGGCAGCTCAGAGCCTGGAGCCTGCTTCAGATTCTGTGTCTCCCTCTCTCTGCCCTTCCCCTGCTCACTCTCTCTGTCTCTTTCTTTCTCAAAAATAAATATTAAAAAAAGAAAAGAAACTCGACCACATGCATGAGGAGAGCGGTGCAAACCAAATGGGGACTGTGCTGCAAGGGAGGTTTTGTCTACTAGATCAGTGAGGGCGAGGGCACTGGCACCCTAGTGGGAGTGCAGACTTGATACAACCTTGTTGGAGAACAATCTGGAAACATCTATCAAAATTACATATGTACTTTACCCTTTGACCCAGCAATTCTACCTCCAGGGATTTGTCCCACAGATACACTCATGTATATGACATTATGTCTGAACGAGGCTATTCACTACCGCATTGTACGTGGCTGTAAAAGGCTGGGAACACCCTCACTATCTCAGCAACTGGAGCTTTGGTTCCCTAAATTAGCACTGTCCCTACACTGGACACTACGTAGCTACAAGATAAGTGTGAGGAAGCTCTCTAGGTGCCGATAGGGCTGCCTGAGATACATTGCTAAGCAGAGAATGTGAGATGCAGAACAATGTCCTTGCATGCTAGCTTGTGTATAAAAAAAAGGGCCCCTCTCCCCCAGAGGAAGGAAGGATGCCTATTGGCTTGTAGATGCATCAAACACCTATTGAAAATAAACAGGAAGCCAGGCCATTGTTTGCCTCTTGGCCACAGAGCTAGGTGGTTCAGAACTGTGAGAGGCTGACTTCAGTTTAAGTTGCGAGGCCGATGAGTGTATTCTTTACCATGACAGTGGTAAACACACACATTTTAAAAAGGGTTCCTTCTGTCCGTTAGCCAGAAGTTCCTAAAAATGACTTGGCAGGGAGCTAATGTGAAAGACTTGGCAGGGGCGCCTGGAGATTTCCATCAAGGCCTTTGGAGTAGAAACGGATCTGTTTTCTTTGTCATGAGCTAATAGAGGACAAATTTTAATACCACTGGGTGCTACTTACAAGCCTTTGAGGCCCCTGATCTCAAGGAGCTTATGGGAAGGAGATCTAAGGCTAATTTAGAACAATCAAATGCCAGAATCAAACATGACACTGTGGTACAAAGTGTGTTCAAAACAGAGAAGAAGTCGGGGAGGGAGGGGCCCCTGTAGAGGGCGGGGAGCTCAGGCCCATGTGGACTGGAGGACCAGAGAAGTTAAAAGTGGGTGTGAAGCTGGGGCGCCTGGGTGGCTCAGTCGGTTAAGTGTCCAACTTGAGCTCAGGTCATGATCTCATGGTTGGTGGGTTCACGCCCCACATTAGGCTCTCTGCTGTCAGTGCAGAGCCTGCTTCTGATCCTCTTTCTCTCTGCCCCCTCCAATAAACATTAAAAAAAAAAAAAGTGGATGTGAAGGGTGGTGCTTCATGTGGGGCACGTGGGTAGGCACTGGGGCTCCGTGTGCGGTGGGGCGTTGGGGGCTTCAGCAGGGGAGTGGGGCCAAGGTGGAGTGAGGCAAGGATCAGCCGTGTGGTTCATGGGACAGAGTGGAGGATTTAGACCCTCCACTACTTTAGATTTTAGACTCCTCCAGGGAGGAGGCCGGATGCGAAGCTGGGGAAACGAGGCTGTGCTGAAGGCCTTAGTGAGACGTGGTTCTGGAAAGGACAGGGGGCGCAAAAGCGAGTGCCAACGTGAAGAAAAGTCAGCATGATTTGAAAGTGTAAGTCTTAACCACTGTCCTCGTGGCTGGAGGCTGCGGGGGTTACTTAATGGCAGTTTTGTGTGCGTGTTACTGCAAGATTTATGAACAGTCCCCAGTGCCACTCACTAAAAAATTTTTTGCTTTGTCCACCACTGTTTTTTTCCCCTCGGGATTGTTTAGTCTGCCCTCCAGGTTCCTGGGCATTTTGTGATATAAAACTACAAAGAACAGACTGAGCTAGAGAGAACTGGCGAGATGGGAAGAAAGGGAAAGGGAGGGAGTCTTACTTTTGGGGTTGTGTCTCCTTTGTGTGGTACATTCCGGTACTGGGTTAATGAGGAGAGAAATTAAAGCCAGGAGCAGAGACTTGATCAACTCCACAATAATGAGCTGAGAGATACTCTAGCGAAAGGCCATGCAGGTTGGCCGCGAGTTGGGAAACACTTTGGGTGTTAGCTTAATCGTCTTTGAGCTGCTAAGGGGCACAAGAAGCTGGAGGTGGGGGAAAAAAGAGATTTTTGAGGGATGTTGCTGAGTGATGAGGTTTCTGGGGGTGACAGTGGGGTTCGTGGGGTCCGGAGCCGATGACCAAGAAAGAAATCTTGAAGAGAAAGGTGATTTTATTAAAGCACGGAGACAGGAAGAACTGCCCCGGGGCCATGAGGAGAGACTGGTTTTATACTATGGGGTTGGGGGAGGTAAAGTCCAGAGGAAGTTTCCAGTGAGATTTCCGAGTGCTAAAGAAGACTCCCAGGATCCTGGAGGCCTAGCTACTGTCAAGCTAAGGTGGTTTTCCCTCTAGCAAAGCTAATGCTTTAGGAAAGTAGGGAGTTCTTGGAGAAACGTTCCCTCTGCCTGCCTCAAGTAATTGTCAGTGGGCTGCAGGTTACCAGGAAATGTAGTTCTGTCTGCCATCGCCTTCTGCCTTCGTTTCCCATATCACTGTGGAGGGGTGATGTTGGGGCTCCAGGAAACGGAGTCTATAGGTTTCTAGAAATTAGGCTATTGATAAGATTGCCTTTTTCTTGTTTACTAAGATATTTGTAAATAGATGGAGACTCAAGTCCTGCAGGACTATGATCTCCATCAGCTAACCTTTTGTTTTTGCCTTTCCTTTGTTCTTGGGCAGCCAGGAGTGCCCCGGGGCGGGGGTGGGGTGTTTGCTGCCTGTCAGCTTGCCTACGCTCCCTCATCACTGAGGATTGTTAACAGGACACACCTAAAGGTTCTTCAAGAGACCCAGGTAAGGATCGTGGTTCACTTTTTTTTAATGTTTATTTTTGAGAGAGAATGTGAGTGGGAGAGGGACAGTGAGGGGGACCAAGGATCCAAAGCAGACTCTGCGCTGACAGCACTGAGCCCAATGCGGGGCTCGAGCCCATGAACCTGGAGATCATGACCCGAACTGAAGTCGGACGCTTAGCTGACTGAGCCACCCAGGTGCCCCAGGATTGGGGTTCTGTTTAAATTCTTCCTC
>NW_027527920.1:277925-310564 GCF_008692635.1 Crocuta crocuta | reverse complement strand
GGGCTCTGTGCTGACTGCCAGCTCAGAGCCTGGAGCCTGTTTCAGTCTGTGACTCCCTCTCTCTCTGACTCCCCTGCTCACGCTGTCTCTCTCTCTCTCTCTCCTAGAAATAAATAAAACATTAAAAAAAAATTATTAAAAAAAAGAAATAAATAAAACATTAAAAAATTAAAAAAAAATTCCTCCACCAGTGTTTGCTCCTCTGAGTGTGACTCTGTGTGGGACTGAGCTAGCTGGAGCCCTGGATTATATTCAGGTTGTGTGCGTGTGTTGTGTGTTCCTGGATCTCATTTCACCCTCCCAACACAACAGCTTTGTGATGGAGTCAACTAGTAGATTTAATTCCATCTTACAGATGGGCAAGTAAGGGTCCCCCACCCAGTTTCTCTTTCTGTCCTATAGGTGCCTCCTCTCTGCCTGTGGCCTCAGAACCTGAGCTCCACCTGCATTAGCATTTGCCTCGCTGGGGCCCTTTGAAACACTCCGGCCACCACACACCACTACTACCACCAGATGCCTGTTTTCCTTAGCCCCAAGTCAGTAGCTGCCTCGTTAGCTTTTTCCTCCCATGGCTTCCTTCATACATGCATTGTGGTTTCTAGAGCAGCACAGAAATCTGAAATGTCATGCAAATGCCTCTGAACAAAGAGCCCTGGAATCAGATCCCGGTGACTGACAGGTTGTTTATACCAAGAGCTTCCTGGTGCACCGAATATTCTAGAGTGTTCAGGGCAGGTTTGGTACTACCTGGGGCAAGGCAAGGATCAGGCCAGAGGAACTGTCAGTTGTCCAACAGCAAAGGTCAGGACAAGAAGGCAAGAGGCAAGGGAGACTTGAGCTTTGGGGCCTTTGGAGGACTTGCTGCGAATCCAGCTATTATCTGAGAACGGGCCATTCTCTTGCTGAGACGGGCTGGTCCCATGGTGGCTTTATCTGCTGAAATTACATGGTTACCCTTTGCCTGTTGGCCCAGATAGCAGGTCCCTGGGGATTGGAGGCCCAACGAATTCCCTGTTGGGCCTCTGGATTCCTGGAAGAGCAGAGAGAGTTCAAAGGTGCCTTCACTCCATGTGGGCCAGGTGGGTGAGGGCTGAGGGTTTCCAGCTGCAGCGGCGGGCGTGGGCAGAAACACAAGGGTGCAAGCGGGAAGGGGAGGCTGGGAGGCCCCGTGGAGCCTGGGGGTGGGGGTGAAGATCACTTCTGGCTCTAGAGCACAGCTTGGGAGCTCCTATGTCACTTTGATGGGGTTTTGGTGGGGTCTGGAGCCAAGAGCCAAGAAAGAATTCTTGAGAGCCTTCTTGGGTGCAAAAAAGGTGATTTTATGAAAGCACGGGACAGGACCCATTGGCAGAAAGAGCTGCACTGAGGTTGTGACGAGTGACTGGTTATATACTATGGAGCTGGGGGAGGTAGAGTCAAGAGGAAGTTTCTTAAAGGGATTTACATATGCTAAAAATGACTCACAGATTCCTGGAGGAATCTCTATTGTTTTCCCCTCTAGTAAAGCGCTAACATTAAGACAGTAGGGTGTTCCTGGAGATTAGGCTATTGATAAGATTGCCCTTTTCTTTTAATATTACTAAGATATTTATTTGTAAACTGATGGAGACTCTTACCAATTTAACCATTTGTTTTCTGTCCTTTCCGTTGTTCTTGAGCAGCCAGGAGTGACTGAGGAATGTCATACATCTCCTCCCACCTGCAGGGAGGGTGTGTGTGTGTGTCAGCTTCCCTATGCTCCCTCACCAATGTGGGACTTTTAACAATCACTCTCTCTCTCTCTCTTTTTTAATGTTTTATTTGTTTCTGAGAGAACACAAGAGGGAGAGGAGCAGAGAGAGAGGGGGACAGAGGATCTGAAGTGGGCTCTTTGCTGATAGCAGAGAGCCCGATGTGGGGCTCAAACTCAGAACTGTGAGATCACGACCTGAGCTGAAGTTGGATGCTCAACCGACTGAGCCCCCCAGGTGCCCCCTAACAGTCAGTGTCTTGATTGGAGCCCTGGAGCTCCACTCTTGTGGGGAAATCGACATGATGGGAACCAGGGAGAGAGGCCATGGAAGGGAAATCTTGCTTATCTGGCACCTGGCACGTGCTTTGTGTACCTTATCTCATTTAATTCTAACCATTCTTCAAGGTAGGCATTGCTATCCCGTTAAAATAAAGAAGCTGAGGCTCAGAGAGATGGTGTAAAAGTTGTCCTGACTACAGACCAAGAGATGGCCTCTTAGAGGAGAGAGTAGAGGTGGGTGGTGCTGCTCACATGGGCAGAGCCTGAACTGGAAATAGAAAGACATGCAGGTAGGCTGAAGATGTCTTTTGTCATCCAAAGCGAGCACTTCTGAGAGTAAAAAGGGGCAACATACACAATAGGACAACAGGCATTGACTGGGACTGACCTGAATAAACCGGGCTGCGTGGTCACCTACACATAGGGCACCGGAGGGAAGTGACAGACACCGTTTATAATGTAATCCTCATGGCAGTCCCTAATGTGGATATTACCCCCATTTGGCAGATGAGCAAACTGAGGCTTAACTTCCTACAGCTTTGAAGTGGGGAAGCACTGGCCGGCTTGAAGCCCTTGCCGCCTCCCAGGCTCAGAGCCTTTGGAGGATGACCAGAGGAAGAGGCCAACTGGAGAAACAGCTGGAAAGCTTGGGTCTTGGAGTGTGACTGTGTGGCGGGCTGTCCCTGCAGTCTCCGTGTGGCCTCCTCCAGGACTGGCTGCAAGCAGTGGCTGGGGAAGGTGAGTGAGTGTGTGGTAGGGGGCTGGGACAGTGTGGAGGCCCCAAAGGCTTCTGCAGCCTTTCCTGATCTGCCTGGACCTCCAGGGGTGCAGTGGCCAAGGCATGGAATTTCTGGGGGAAAAGAGTCTTCACTGAGTTGCCCCATTCCTATGATTGGTGAACAGGAACACTGAGAAATCTCGTGGCATACTTCCTGGTGAGGACTGTCCCCTCTGGTCTAAAGATCCTGCCATGGCTCTGGTTCAGTCCTTCAGGGGCTCCTGGAGAGACTGGTAGTCTGGGATGCCGGAATACTCTAGGTTATGGGCAGAGAGTGAGTAAGACCACGCATGCCTGGAGGGGTTGTGGGCCTCCCAGTTCCTCCTACATTCACCGGTCGGTCTGGCCTCCTGGGAGTGGGTCAGTGGCAGACGGGGAGGGCCCAGCCCAAAGGTCAGATGGCTTTTGCAGGCCTGTCGACATATTGCGTCCCAGGTGGATGGTCAGGGTTGGCCGCCGGGCATCCAGCAGGGCAGACCACACTCCCCCGGGTGTACCCACGTCCTGGCAGGTTGCAGGTTGTCAGGACTGTCAAGGGAGGAAAGTCCTGTCCCTTAGGGATGACCCTACTGTCAGGGGCATCTCACACAAGTACAGTGGCCTGAGGTCTCTGTAAGCCAATGTTGTGTAATCAGGGCTGATCATGTTTCTTCATTCCTTCATTCATTTTATTTATTTATTTTAATGTTTTATTTATTTCTGAGAGAGAGAGAGAGACACCGTGAGCAGGGGAGGGTCAGAGAGAGAGGGAGACACAGAATCCGAAGCAGCCTCCAGACTCTGAGCTAGCTGTCAGCACAGAGCCCGATGCGAGGCTTGAACCCACGAACTGTGAGATCATGACCTGAGCCAAAGTCGGATGCCTAACAGACTGAGCCACCCAGGCGCCCCTCCTTCATTCACTTAAAAAAGAATGAATAGACTTTACTTTTTAGAGCAGCTTGAGATTCGCGGCAAAATTGAGTGGAAAGTCTAGTGAGTCCCTATATACCCCAACCCCAGCACACACACGGCCTCCTTGTAGTCATTCATTTTTCGAACTCTGTGTCCAGACACTGTCCTGGAGCAAGTCCCAGCCTTGTTCTTAGGGCACTTCCTTTTTAGTGAAAAAGACAGAAGAGCAGATAGACCAGCCCAGGGAGGGGGTAAGGGGCGAGGTAAGCAACCCTAGGGTACCAAGGGAGCTCAGCAGGACAACCCACCGGGCCTGCAGACGTTTCAGAGGAATGAGGAGCTCTGTAAGGAGGCTGCCTGGGGTGAACTCTAAAAGAGGGGTAGGCGTTAACAAAGACGACAGGGAGAGCAGGAGTGGGGTGCAAAGGGGAGTGTGTGCAAAGGCCTGGGGCTAGCTGGCACATCTGATCCAGGTTCTGGGTCTGGCTTTGAGTTTGGATGTGGTAGGTGGAGGCAGGAGTAATCCCATCCTGCAGAGCCTAAAACTAAGGGGTTTAGTGTGAAAAGGAGGGGCTCAGATGGGCCAGAGCAGGCAGGAGAGCTTACTGGTGTGGGCTAGGCCAGCAACGCCCTTAAAAGAGCCTGGGGAGGGGCGCCTGGGTGGCTTAGTCGGTTAAGTGTCCGACTTTCGCTTAGGTCATGATCTCGCGGTTCGTGGGTTTGAGCCCCGCGTCGGGCTCTGTGCTGACTGCCAGCTCAGAGCCTGGAGCCTGTTTCAGTCTGTGACTCCCTCTCTCTCTGACCCTCCCCTGCTCACGCTGTCTCTCTCTCCTAGAAATAAATAAAACATTAAAAAAAAAAAAAAAGAGCCTGGGGAAACTCAGATACTGGATTGGGCAGTTTGTGGCTTTAAATGTGTTCTGAAGATGCTTCAGAGGTTTTCACTGATGCCTCAAATGCAAGCCCCTTGAGGACAGGGTCGTTTTTCTGATGGCCAGGGGCTGATGCCCCCTTCCCTTCTGCCCGGAAATAGCCCTGACCACTCAGTCTTATTCTCACAGAGAAGCAGAGAAGACCCACCTGGCACAAGTCTGTGGCTAGAAGGGCTTCTTAGATCATGGAAGGTTTTCTCCATTTATTTATCCCTCGTGGTTATTGTAGGAAAGGGGCAGGAGGAAAAGGAAAACCCTTTTCTTCTTATTTATTTTGAGGGGGGGAGGGGCAGAGAGTGAGGGAGAGAGAGAATCCCCAGCGGGTTCCAAGCTGTCAGCACAGAGCCTCATGTAGAGCTTGGTTCATGAGATCATACCAGAGCCAAAATCAAGAGTCCAGTGGTCAACTGACTGAGCCACCCAGTCACCCCAAAGGAAAATGCCTTTCTTTCTTTTTTTACTTTTTAAAGTGTATTTATTTATTTTGAGAGAGAGCCAGTGTGAGTGGTGGAGGGGCAGAGAGAATCAGAAGCATGCCCTCCCGCCCCACCCCACCATGTGGGACTCCATCTCATGAACCGGGATATGATGACCTGAGCGGAAATCAAGAGTTTGTTGCTTCAGCGACTCAGTCACTCAGGTGCCCCAGGAATACGCCTTTCTAATAGCGTGAGCCAACAAACCACCGAGAGGGCAAGGACTTAGACCCCTCTCCCTAGCAAGCCCAAGGCACAGCCACAGTCTCCTGGGCCCCAGAGCCTCCTGTGAGGGGCATCACCAGGCCTGGAGGAGGTGAGGGCGCCCCATGCAGCCAGGCCGCAGAGCCTCTGCTTGCTTGGTCAGAAAATGGAGACAGTCAAGTGTGCCCTTTCCCTGTGATTCTGATAGAGGGACTAGGATGAAGGGGCTCTGAGGCCCTCTGAGAGTGAAGATAGTCCCAAACTATTTAGGGACTTAGAGAATCCCCAGAGCAAGTCTCCTATGAGGGACAGCCTCTTCCCCACCCCGCCTGCTTTGGGGGCAGCACAGGTGATGAGGACATACCTGTTGGGGGTCCTAGGATGGGAACAGGCCCTTCTCACGACCCGGAAAGGAGACTCATTATGTTCTGAGCGCTGCGTGTCAGATCCTTTGTGTACATGACTATTTCACCTGTCGTCCTGTGGGGTACATACTGTTATCACTCCCGTTTTCCTGGTGAGTGAACCGAGGCTTGGAGAGGTGAAGTGACATCATCTGCTAAGTGGCAGCGCTGGAATACAGGTAGCCCAGGTGGGCCTGTGTCTAAAGCCCACATTCCACATTGCATCCTCTGCTCTGTGTTGGTGGGATGGAGTGGTGTGCCACATCATTCGTTCACTTATTCATTCATTCCCTTGATCCCTCTTTTTCCTGCATATACCTTATGCCCGGCACCGTGTTCGGTGTTGGGGGTAGAGTGAGGAGCAGAAGCAGGTAGGCACCCTGCGCTTGGGGGCTAGCTACCTAATGGGAGAGACAGACCTTTATCAGATAAGGAAGAGGAAACACTCTGATAAGCACCAGGAAGTACAGAATGCCACTCTCAGCGGTAACCATGGGGCCTAAGTTAGTGAGGACAAGAGAGGGGCTTCGGGGAAGATTTATGGAGGAAAGGAGCAGAGGCAATGTGAGTGACCAGGAGCTCGTTGGGGAAGATAAGCCAGAACATTCCAGGCCAAGGCTACGACATGTGCAAAGGTAGGAAGGAGAGGGCTAGCTGGGGGAACTGAAAGATGGGTCTTGAATAGGGCAGAGGGTAGTGGGTGAAGGTGGATAGGATGGGCAGAGGCCCAATGGGGCAGGGTTTGGAGGGGCCACAGCAAGTAGCTGTGGGAAACCAAGGCAGGTGCCTGTGAAATGAAAGCTTCCTCTCTTTGCCATGAGATAAATGAGAGAACACACAACAATGCATGTATCTTCCCCAGAAGTTTGGGCTGCATTAATAGTGGCACAGCGTACAGATCAAAGGAGGTGATTGTTTCTCCTTCTGGCCCAGACTGCACCTGAAGGATTGTGATCCTTTCAGAACCCTCACTACCCACTATTTGCAGAAGAGCCAGTAAACTGGTGCACGAGAATGCTGGATGAGCAGAGAAGAGCAGCCCCCAGGGGACAGGAGTGTGTACTAGACCTCCAAGGACTCTACTGGAGACAAAGTTCCACCCCAGAGAGAGAAAAACATCCTGGCACTTAGGGTTTATGAAGAATGGAGGGAGCTACTGTGAGGTGCTGAGCCTTCTGCTCTGGGGGATCAGAGATGTGGGGAGGGACCCTGCTTAGCTTAATGGGCGGTCTAGATTCGGCCCTCAGCACCTGATGCAGCACATCCTGTCTGCCCTCTCCCTTCCACCTCTGAGTAGGAGACCTACCACACACGTCCCCAGAATACCGGGCCAAGATGGTGGTGGGCTGACCTTGGCTAGCCTAGTGTGGGCTCCAGTTTGTTCTGTTGCGATTGCTTTCAGGAAACCAGACATTGGGGAGGGGGAGGTCTCAGGGCTGTGGGCCGGCTGCTGCTGGTCATCATTTGAAATCACTTCAGGATCCTGCCCTGGACATTCCAGCTGTCCGTCGTACGGTCCCCATTCAGTCAGGATCTAAAGGTAGTAGCCCACAAATCCCTCCCTCACTTCCCCATCAGCTGTGCGTGTGCTGAGACTTCCCAGAACTCCTGTTTCCCTAAAGAAATGGCTGCTGTGGTTTTTGTACCCCAGAACTGTCACTCTGGATCCTCTCTGTCTCTGCCATTCTGTTAGTCCCCAGGCCTGTGTCGTCTTTCTTGACAACAGCTCCATCCTGTGCTCGTAGCTCCTTCCCACTGCCACCACAGCCTCTAGACCTGTTCTTCCCCATGACACTGCCACCTGCCTTCTGATCCCTACTTGTCTACTCTCTGCTGAGTTCTGGGGTTGGGGCCAGTTACAGTTTTTTTGTAACTGAAGCATATGTATCTTAACTGTACAGCTTGACAATTTCTGCATGTGCATACACCTGTGTGACTACCACCCAGATCAGGCTCGAGAACATCTCCAGGTTCAGCCTTTTTTTTTTTTTTTTTTTTTTAATTTTTAAATGTTTATTTTTGAGAGTGAGAGAGCATGGAGGAAGGGCTGGGGGTGGTGGGGGGACAAAGGACCTGAACTGGGCTCCGTGCTGACTGCAGAGATGTAGGGCTCAAACTCACAAATTGTGAGATCATGACCTGAGCCAAAGTCAGACACTCAACCCAGTGAGCCATGCAGGTGCCTCTCAGGTCCATTGTTTTAAAATAGATCCATCCTGGGGCGCCTGGGTGGCTTAGTCGGTTAAGCGTCCGACTTTCGCTTAGGTCATGATCTCGCAGTTCGTGGGTTCGAGCCCCGCGTCGAGCTCTGTGCTGACTGCCAGTTCGGAGCCTGGAGCCTGTTTCAGAGTCTGTATCTCCCTCTCTCTCTGACCCTCCCCTGCTCACGCTGTCTTTCTCTCTCTCCTAGAAATAAATAAAATATATTAAAAATAAAATAAAATAGATCCATCCCTCTAGGCTCCTACTGCATTACTATTGGACACTTGGCAAGTATTGCCTTTTATTCCAACTGGCTGGAGGACCCGGATACATCCTGCTCCCTGTTTTTGCCTCATCCTGACCTAGCACAGAGCAATGCCCGTAGGAGGTGCCTCTTGAGGCCCATTAGATGGAGGTGTGTAGAGCTTGCTGAGTATATATCAGAATATGTGCCCAATTTGTGTCCCTCAGAAACGTGGGCGAGGTGACAGAGATGAGGGAGGGGGTC
The DNA here is from genome assembly GCF_008692635.1 of Crocuta crocuta. NCBI lineage: Eukaryota > Metazoa > Chordata > Mammalia > Carnivora > Hyaenidae > Crocuta > Crocuta crocuta. The sequence goes on along the minus strand of NW_027527920.1, from coordinate 302,155 downwards.
GCGGGAGTGCAGGACAGCCCCTGAGCACTGAGTGTGTTGGTTCTGCTCCCCCATGGTGTACACAGGCCTGGAGGCAAGTATTCTCAGCGGAGGGCTCGGGTGTGTGGAACTCCTTGCATGGATGCCCTTCCCAGAAGGCACTATCTATGGTATAGGTGCTAGCCAAGCTCCCAACCTGGGCCCAGAGACCACTGGTTTGAACACTAGCCATGGTTGGTTCAGAGGCTTGAAGGAATAGGGCCAGACCCAACTCAGAGGAGACTTTGAATGCTTGGTGCAGAATGCTCTGAGGGCGGTCAGGGGGCATGGATTCTCACTAGGAGGCCAAGACCTCCCCTGCTGGCCGCCCTTCCCTGGGAGAGCCTGTCCCTTCCCTCCTCTTAGTTCATAACCTTGCTTGGGACATGGTACCCTCAAGAAAATAGAGCCTGGGCTTGAGCAGTACAATGGCACTGTCAGGAAGGAGTTGGAGGGGGTGGGGAGCCAGGGAAGCATGTGCATGGGGCACATGAAGTCCAACCGGGTCTTCTCCAGGCTGTTGAGACTTGAAGATGTGCTCTTTGCTCTAAGACACAACTTTCCAGTTCTTTGGGGAGCAGAGAGGAACCTCTCTTCTGGGGTCCAGCTGCCTGTTGTCACTGAGGGTCTTCCCCTTGGGTGGGCTCTGCTTCCCTCAGAGTATGTTCCTGGTTCCTCTCATCATTTTTGCTTATTTTTTAATTTTTAAATGTTTTTAAATGTTTATTTATTTTGAGAAAGAGAGAGAGGGAGAGGCAGTGAGAGAGGGAGAGAGGATCCCAAGCAGGCTCTGCACTGTCAGTGGGGCTCAAACTCACAAACTGCAAGATCATGACCTGAGCTGAAATCAAGAGTTGGATGCTTAACCAACTGAGCCAGCCAGGAACCCCCTCCTCTTATCCTTTTAAGTGTAGTAAATACGGGTCTCACATAAGGCTTGGGGACACTGGGTGAATCTTTGCTTTTACATCATATCTGTTATTTCAGGGCTCAGTGCAGGACTTGCATCCCAGGCCAACCTGACACCAAAATCTGTCTAGTTAACAACTCTGCTTAAGACAGCACGATGGCAAGTTCTTATGATCAGGAATGGTCTGCCCCTCCATAATTGGCAGAGACATGATCATGAGCATATGTCAGATAGGAAAGGAGGGAGAGAAGGAGAGTGCACATCAATGCTCAATGGAGATAATGAGGATTAACGAAAGTGCCTTACATTGGGTTATGAATGGGAAAGGCTGGGATCTGCAAGTGTGTATTATTATTCTTATTCTACTAAAAGAGAAACTGATCTTCAGGGGATTTACCCATCAGATCCAAGCAGCAGGAAGATGTGGAGGTGAAGTGTGAGTCATGTGTGACTAACTGCAGAGCCGGCTCTTTTTCTGCTCCATGGAAAGTGATCTCCAGGTGCCATGAACATAACTTCAGGATGGGATGTCTAGCTTCAAAACAAAGAGCCAATCTCCTGGCATTTGAGGGAAGCTGCCAGCATGTAAGAGAGGCCAAAACAACAGGGGGAAAAAAAAAAAAGAATTCAGAAACAAAGGTCTCAGAATGAAGATGCTGCAAAGAGCAGAAGAAAACCTCAAAGAAACTATCATTGATAATCTGAGAGAATGGAAAGAATGTTACACACTGAAACAAGAACAAGATGCCACAAGAAGGGGAACAATGAGAGAACATGTACATTTAAGTGATAGAAAAGATAGTCAAGGAAACCTTTCAGAGAGTTAAACAGAAAGAAACAGAGATAGATAACAGGATAAAAGAGATAAGAAAATTAGATCTATGTGAGATTCACCATCAATCTGACTGATTCCATTTCCTGATAGAACAGAGACAACTGTCAGGGGGAAAATATATATCTTCTTATATCTTATGATATATGATATCTCATATCATATGTTTATATCTATATCTATCTGTATCCATCTACAGCTAAAACCCACAATAAACATTTTCAGATTGAGTTCGCTGACTGTCCAGTGCAGTAAATGAAAACAAAAGAAACCTAAACCTCTCACCAAGGCTCATTATTGTGAAATCTTAGAACACCAGGATTTAAAAGATCTTAGGGAGATGATTTCTGGAATGGTGTCAAGAAGAGCTCCACAGATCTTCTCTCCAATAAAACAATGATAACCAATGAAATTTAATTTAAAAATCCTCTAGAAAGTATCCTAAAGACATACAGCAAATAAAGTAACATTTGGTTAAGATCTACTAAAACTTGGTAAGAAGGATGGGAGACTGTGTCACTTGAGCCGTGACTTGCTTCCTCCCTCTCTCTTTCCAGCTCACAGTAACAGAAGTACCACTCCAGGAGAGTACAGCCAAGAACACAGGGCTCTTGCTACCCTTGCTCCCACTTGAGGGCTACTGTATCTCTCTGGGGCTGACAGACCACTAGCATTTCCCATTTCCCTCATCCCTGTGTTGCAGAAGTTCTATTTCAGGAAAGAGTAGCTAAGAGGACTAGGACTTTCTTCCTCAACCCATCCCCAACTCGTAGGGTGAGAAATCTATCCTGAACATGGCAGGCTGAGAATATTTGGGCCCTGATCTTCATCACTCTGCTTCACTCATGGAGTTTCCACACTGGGAGAGGCTAGTTTAGAAAACCAGAGGCTACTGCTCCAGCCCAACACCCTTGTAATGTAGGGGACTCACCCCAAGACACCCACCTTAAAGGTTTGGTACAGGGAGAGAGGATGGTCCTGAGAACAGAGCCCTGAAGCTCTCCCCAAGGGAACTGATTTTATTTGGAACAGAGGATGGGGAAATTCAAGCCTATGGGTGCTCTCAAAAACAATGGAGATACTGGTGGTAAGCAACAGAGATAAAACTGGTAGCTCCATGAGAAAAACAAGCTAAACATTTAACCAGCTAGAAGTTTACCAGAGAGAAGGGAAAGAGCTGAGAAGAGCCCTTCTGGGTTCAAAATAGATCTCAAAGTCTAGCCTCAAAGACAGCCCTTGCAGGGGCGCCTGGGTGGCTTAGTCGGTTGAGCGTCCGACTTTCGCTTAGGTCATGATCTCGCAGTTCGTGGGTTCGAGCCCCGCATCGGGCTCTGTGCTGACAGCCGGCTCAGAGCCTGGAGCCTACTTCAGAGTCTGTGACTCCCTCCCTCTCTGACCCTCCCCTGTTCACGCTGTCTCTCTCTCTCTCTCTCTCCTAGAAAGAAATAAAAAAATATAAAAAAAAAAAAAGACAGCCCTTGCAAAGGGGCTTAATTTAATTGGATTAGACTGTGAAGCAATTTATGACCTAGGCCATTGTTGAAAATGATAGAGTAATCAGTTAACAATTAGTGGAGACTAACAGCTGGGTGTGATACCAACAGAGACAGCTTAACAGAAAGTCGAGGAAAGAGACAAAGCCCTGCTGAAACCACTGTCACCCCAAGGTGACAGTGCAACACGCCCAAGGTTGTGCCTTTTAGGAGTGACATCAGAGGCTGCACACTGCAAAAGAAATACTTTTTAAAATAGTCCAGCCAGATCACTAAATAAATTAGCAAATGGCAAGAGTGAACTGTGTTGGGGTTGAGGCTAATATCCAATTGCTGCAGTATATTATCTAAAATGTTAATATACTTTTATACTACAAATGTACATGTATAATATAGTAAATAAATAAAATACAGTTTTCAACAAAAAAATATGAGACATGCAAAGAAACAGGAGTGTTACCAATACACAAGAAAAAAGGAGTAAACAACAAAGCTGCCTCTTGGTCCCGATGTCAGACGTAACATGCAAAGACTTTACAGGAGTCATTATAAATCTGTTCAAAGAACCAAAGGAGGAGAGCGTGGGTGGCTCAGTCGGTTAAGCGTCCAACTTCAGCTCAGGTCATGATCTCACAGTTTGTGTGTTTGAGCCCCACATTTTGTGCTGACAGCCTGGAGCCTGCTTCAGAGTCTGTGTCTCCCTTTCTGCCTCTCCCGTGCTCATGCTCTGTCTCTCGATAATAAATAAACATTAAAAAAAAAGAACCAAAGGAAACCATGCATATAGAAGTAAAAGAAAGTACAATGATACTATCTCATCAAATGGCATCCATAAAGAGATAGACATTATATGAAAGAACCTAATGGAAATTCTGAAGTTGAAAAATATAAGAACTGAAATGAAAAATCCACTAGAGAGGCTCAAAGTAGATTTAAGCTGGCAGAAGAAAGAATCAGCAAACTTGAAGATAGATTGATAGAGAATATGCAATCTGAAGAAGAGAAAAAAAAGGATTTAAGAAAAATGTACACAGCTTTAGAGAGGAGTGGGATACTGTTTAGTGCACCAACATAAGCATGATAGTACCAGAAAGAGAGGAGAAAGAGAAAAGAACATAAAAAATATTTGAAGATGGGACGCCTGGGTGGCTTAGTCGGTTAAGCGTCCGACTTTCGCTTAGGTCATGATCTCCCGGTTCGTGGGTTCGAGCCCCGCATCGGGCTCTGTGCTGACTGCCAGCTCAGAGCCTGGAGCCTGTTTCAGAGTCTGTGACTCCCTCTCTCTCTGACCCTCCCCTGCTCACGTTGTCTCTCTCTCTCTCTTTCCTAGAAATAAATTTAAAAAAAAATATTTGAAGAAAGAATGGCTGAAAACTTCCCAAATTTGATGAAAAACATTACACATCTAAGATGCTTAATGAACTCCAAGTAGGATAAACATGAAGAGATACACACACACACACACACACACACACACACACACATTGTAGTAGCTTTTTGAAAGTCCGGGACAAAGAAGAATCTTGAAAATAGCAAGAGAAAAATGACTTGTTATATCCAAGTAAACCCTAATAAAAATAACAGCTACTTTCTCATAAAATACAATGGAGGCCAGAAGGCAGAGCGATGACATATTCAAAATGCTGAAAGAAAAAAACTGTCAACCCAGAATCTTATATTCAGCAAAACTAGCTTTCAAAAATGAAAGTGAATGGGGCGCCTGGGTGGCTCAGTCGGTTAAGCATCTGGCTTTGGCTCAGGTCATGATGTCGTGGTCTGTGAGTTCGAGCCCCACGTGGGGCTCTGTGCTGACAGCTTAGAGCCTGGAGCCTGCTTCAGATTCTGTGTCTCGCTCTCTCTCTGCCCCTCCCCCACTTGCACTCTTCTCCTTGCTCTCAAAAATAAATAAAACATTAAAAAAAATTTTAAGTGAAAGTGAAATAAAGACATTCCCAACTAAGAATTGAGAGAATTGGTGACCAGCAGACCTATCTTATAAGTTGTACTAAAGGAAGTTCTTCAGACTGAAAGCAAGTGAACCCAGAAAGTAATTCAAAACCATATGAAAAATCAGAGTGCTGGTAAAGGTAATTATAAAAAACAGTATGTTAAAAGGCAATTGTATAGAACAATATCTATAATTGTATTGTTGGGTCTATAACCTATAGAAATGGAATAAATTTGACAATAACAGCAGAAAGGAGGTGGGTGGAAACTGCTGTATTGGAGTAAGGAAATAACAACAAGTTTTAACTTGGATCCACAGGAACAAGTGAAGACATCAAAATGGGTAAGTAACAAACTATATATACTGTTCTCTCAGCTTCTTTCAAAAACATACAAATATATAAATGTAATAATCTCAACAATGTACTGTTGAATATGTAATGTATAGACATTTATAAACATAATTTATAAATGTATTAACATATATAACAATATCTAATAATAATAGCACAAGGAAAAGAGAATGCTATTTACTGATGAGAATGTAACTAAGAAATGTGGTGTTGTGATATTGAAAGGAGAGGAGAAAGGGTGTAAGTGAACTTCACTTGTCATGGTAGGAAGACCAAAGAGACGGTATCTAGATTGGACCTCTCTGGAGATAGCAATAATAGCAATAAATGCTTTATTTAGGAGACAAAAACCAGAGGAAACAACCGAATGAGCCAGAGTGGTTGCTTTTGGAGAGCAGAACAGAGTGGGCTGAGAGAGTGCTGTTTCTGTTACAGCCCTTTAGCCCACTTTGACTCTGCAAACGCTTTGCGTGTATTACCTTGGAAAATAAAAATTAATTAAAAGACATGAGGAGAAACCGTGACAACAATAAGGGTCTTCCCTTTTGAGAGTTTCCTGTCCTCTGAAGCAATTCCCCTTTAAAAACTGAGCAAATCGTTCTCTCCAGTTTGTTCAGTTATGCCACAAAGTGCATTCTCACCCTTAGAAGTGTGCCTGGGAGGCAGGCCTTGGTGGGGTTCTTATGAGGGTCAAAGGAGAAGGTGCTTTGTAAAACAGGAAGTGGCATGGTTTGTAGATGGCTGGTATTAGGCATGGCAGAAGGAAATATCTCCAATTTACACATACAAAAAAAGAGACCCCCCAAAAGGGAAGTAGCCTTCCAAATCACACAGCCAGGTAGTGGTGCAGCTGGAGTTCTGACCGCCTGTCCTGTTTCTACTCAGCTGGCTTCAGGCACAGCTACCTCTTAGCACTCATGCTTCCTCCTCTCCCCTCTCCCCCAGGCGGCCCCCACCCCTTGCCTTCGGACACTGTCCACAACTTCCCTGGCTCTGAGCCCCACCTGGAGGGTAATCCTTAATGTGAGGGCCCTGATGCCATCACAGACTGAGCTCTCACCCTGGCCACACTGGGAGTGGTCATAGACAGTCCTGATGCTGGTGGCGGACAGAGCCCTCACCCCCTTGCCACTAGCTTCCTTAATAGTGTTTACAACTGAACATGAGTTGGGCCTGGCCTAGAAGACATGGATGGCCGGGTTCCATCCCCTCCAGGGCCATCTCAAGGACAGAGCTGGTGCAGCTGCGGCCTGGCTAAACTTTCTGACGTGGTTTCCCTCCGTCTTGGACAAGACTCAAAGCCACAATCTGTGCCCAGTCCATTTCTGTCCCCTCCCACTGCTCCTCCTTGTGCGGGTGGAGGATTGTGGGGCCCATGGTGCACTCTGTGATGAGTCATCCTTGCTCAAAACAAACGAGTCTGGCATCGAAAGCACTTTTTACAGCTTCTCTGCTGCAAGGGAGTAATCTCACTAATCAGAATATTCAAATACAACCTTGAACTGGCTGCTTCCCACACTGGACTCTTCACTCCCATCTTTCACCAGGTCAGCATTTCTCCGACATGGTTTCCAGGAGTTGCCGGAACACTGGCTTATTGCAGCTGCTGCCCTGCTCTTATTGATGGATGTTTCCTCTAGGCAGCCCTCTAGGGTCAGTTGGGAGGGAGGCCGACTTCTAGCCACTCTTATCTCTTATCAGCCCCAGGAGAGGTCCCAGAGCTGGACAAGTCAAATAATTAGGAAGGACTTCCTTCTGTCCCCTCCTCTGTCTCCCTAGGCCTTCTCCAAGAGTCCTCTGCTGGCCTTGAGGGCCATGCAGTCTCCCCTTCTGCCCAAGGCTGATCTTTAATACCAAGAATCCACACTCTGCTCTGCTTCCATGTCACTGTGGGACCTTAGGAAAGTTCCTCTGCTGTGGACCTACTTCTCACCGTGGCTGGTGAAGGGTCAGGAAAGCCTTACAGCTTCCTGTCTGCCTTGACATTTTATGACTCAGTGGTACATCAAGACCATCATCCTGTGCCTCCTCCCTGCTGCGCTCTTGTCTTCTCCCCTCCAGGTATCCCGGACCAGACCCAGCATCTGCTACTGCCCCACCTTGACCTTCCACCCCTCCTGGGCACCAAGTCTTTCCCTGAAGGGGAACATAGGCACTGCATCTCTGAGTCTACTGTCCTGGATTTTAGTGGGCTTTTGAGGAATGCTGAATGAATGAATGAGTTGATTACTTTGAAAGAAGCCCCTAAAACATTTCAGCCTCATTCTCTACATCTATTTAATGTGTTTATCTTCTACACTCATGCTGTGAAAGGCAATGTTCATTAAAAACACCACAACCCTTGGATGTATGAGCCCTTCCCAGTTCTCTTACCGTTGACACCCTGAGGTTAGGGCAAGTGCACTGAGGGGTGGGGTGGGGAATGGAGGGTAGGTGGAATGGGCTTGGCAGTTTGTGGCTGTTGCTTCAGGGGAAACCACAGCTACCTCCTCCTCAGGGTGGTCAGTGAGGCCCAGGGGAAGAGAGGATCACTTTCAGGGTGGTCCCTGGCCACTGAGTCACCACCCAGAGGAAAACCACAGCTTCAAGAGCCCCAGGGCTTAAGGAAAGGTGGCAGGGTGAGCTGGGCGAGCGCCAGCACTCGAGCACTTGGACAACCTCCTCACCTCAAGAGCCATCCCTATCCTGTCTGGCAAGGAGAACCTATTTTAAGATGTGAGAAAGAATGGATCGGTCACAGATCCCTGTGTAACAAGACAGAGCAAGAACAAGAACCACCCCTCTCTGATCTCCTCTTTCCTGATCCCTCAGGAAAATGGGGACAATTCTTGAATTTGAGGAAATTCATCTAGGATATCCTCACCTGAAGATTCATGGTCTGCAACTTAGCTTATACAACAATTTTACCATCATCACAGGTTGCTGCTGTACGTAATAACCATGCAGCATAACCATTGCATTGTAATAACCATGAAATGTCTTCTTCTGTCAGTCTTCTCCTTCTTCTTTGTAGGAAAATGAAATAATCTGAAGTCTCATCTGTGTGCAATGGAAGCTAAAACACACACATACCACACACAAAGATAATGTCTCCAGACTCTCCAGATTTTCTCTTCCTCATAGCTTCTGCAAATTCTTTGTTTCTACTTCATCTTTTAGCTTACTCGGCATGACCTCTGAGCTCAGACATAGCTTCATGGCCTCTCTGATACTCCCCCTTTCAACTTTCTCAGCCTCAAACTCTTAAATTCCAAAGAGAGGAACTTCCAGCCATGGTAGAGGTCATTGGTTTTAGGGTTGAATCTTCCCTGGTAAACAACTATAAATCCTCAGAATAAAATATATGTAACAATAGTTTGCAGGCACTAGACAACAGCCAGTGTAGGGTTATGATCATTGACAGAGGGCACACAGGTGAGCCCTACATTTACCCAGTTTACCCCCTGAGGCTGTTTTCCAAAATGAAATGCAGGGAGTTGGATCAAGAAGGAAGTGAGTGTCTCACTCGGCACCCCCCTCCCCAGCCAAATTAGATATGTGCACTTGGATTTGGAGTGTAGGATGGAAACATCTTTGTAAAAATTCCTTTTGGTTTCTTGGTCAACCCCTAACCTGCACATGTTTCAGGGTGAGGCTTTGAAAGATCCAGCAGAGAAACCTGGGAGCTGGGCAGACTGCAGAGGCTGAAAATCCTGGGGACACTTTAAATTTTTAAATTTTGTTTACATTTATTTATTGTTGAGAGACAGAGAGAGACAGAGCACAAGTGGGGGGGAGTGGCAGAGAGAGAATGAGACATAGAATCCGAAGCAGGCTTCAGGCTGTGAAGTGTCAGCACAGAGCCTGACGTGGGGCTTGAAATCACAAAACGTGAGATCGTGACATGAGCCAAAGTCAGAAGCCCAACTGACTAAACCCTTCAGGTGCTCTACTCCCCAGGACACTTTAAAATTCAGGCCCAAGTAAAGGGGAGCGATATTGGTAAGTATTCCAATAAGGATTCTAGAAAGGCTATACCCTAGGAGTAAAGGCTAAACTCTAGAAGAAAGGGCAAAACTGAAGACTTTCAGGCTTAAGAAAGCCTAAAACCAAACCTCTGCAGATGAAGGTGATCCACTGGTAGTTTAAATGCTTACCAGAACACAACCTAACACTTGTCAGAGGAAGATAGTAAGATTTACGGATTCTAAAGTGTAGTCACTACAAGCAAGAATTATTAGATCTATGAAGAAACAGGAAAACATGACACAGAATCAAAAGATAAAAGAGGTAATGGGTTGAGAGATGATCCAGATATTGGATTTAGCAAACAAGGGCTTTAAATCAAGTAAGAATGGGACACCTGGGTGGCTCAGTCAGTTAAGCGTTCAGCTCTTGATTTTGGCTCAGATCATGATCTTGTGATTCAGGAGTTTGAACCCTGCAGCACAGAGCCTGCTTGGGATTCTGTCTCCTGTCTCTCTCCCTCTCAGCCCCTCCCCTGCTCATGCTGTGTCTCTCTAAAAAGTAAATAAATAAACTTTTAAAAAATAAAATAAATAAGGTTAATATATTGAAGAGAATAGAACAAAAGATGGGTAAAGTGAGTGAAAAGACTGAGTATTTAAACAGAACATTTGAATCTATAAAAATGAAAAAATTGACACTGGAGGCTGCAGAATAAAATATTTGAAATTAAGAACTTGCTGTATGGGTTTAACAGAAGATTGGATACAGCAGAAGACAGGGTAGTGACCAGTCAATAGAAATTATCCAAATTTAAGCATGGAATGAACAAAAATAGAGTAATAAACAGAACTGACCATAAGAGGTGTGTAAGACATGCTCAAAAAGTCTAATATGTGTTTTGAATCTCACAAGGAGAGAAGAAAAAAAAATAGGACAAAAGCAATATTTGAAGACATCATGACTGAGGATTTTCCAAATATGAAGAAATACATCAAGCCACAGATTCAAGAATATCAATGAGCTCCTAGCAGGGTAAGTGTAAAGAAAACTATGCATAGGCCTATCATAGTTAAATTTCTGAAAATTTAGACAAAGCATAAAATCTTTTTTTAAAAAAAATTTTAAAAATGTTTTCTTTATTTCTGAGAGAGAGAGAGAGAGAGAGACAGCATGAACAGGGGAGGGTCAGAGAGAGAGGGAGATACAGAATCTGAAACAGGCTCCAGGCTGTGAGCTAGCTGTCAGCACAGAGCCCGATGTGGGGCTTGAACCCACGAACTGTGAGATCATGACCTGAGCCGAAAGCAACCATTTCATTTATTTATTTATTTGTTTGTTTGTTTGTTTAGAGACAGTGTATGGGAGGGGCAGAGAGAGAGAATACCAAGCAGAATCCGTACTATCAGTGCAGAGGCTGACGCAGGGGTTGAACTTATGAACCATGAGATCATGACCCGAGCTGATGTCGAGTTGGAGCCACCCAGGTAACCCTAAAGCAACCATATTTCTAAACAGAGAGGACAGAATATCAATGATACACTCGGTGGCTGACTATGGAAGCCAGAAAACTATGAAATTACATTTTTAAAGTGCTAACAGAAAAACCCCTGTCAATTTAGTCTATGCCCAGCAAAATATTCTTAAAAAATAAAGGCAAAATAAATGTGTCCAGATGACAAAAATTGAAAGAATTTCGTTTGTCAGAAGTACACATCTCTACTACAGGAAATTCTTTTTTTTTTAAGATTTTATATTTAAGGGGCACCTGGGTGGCTCAGTCGGTTAAGCATCTGACTTCGGCTTAGGTCATGATCTCACAGTCCATGAGTTCAACCCCTGTGTTGGGCTCTGTGCCAGAGCCTGTGTTCGACCCCTGTGTTGGGCTCTGTGTCAGTTCAGAGCCTGGAGCCTGCTTCAGATTCTGTGTCTCTCTCACTCTCTATCCCTCCCCCGACTTAACTCTCTATCTCTCGAAAAATGAATAAATGTTAAAAAATTTAAAAAAAAAAAAGATTTTATATTTAAGTAAACTTTACACCCAATGTGCAGCCTAAACCCATAACCTTGAGATCAAGAGTCATACGCTCCACCAACTGAGCCAGCCAGGTGCCCTACAAGAAATCCTTAGGGAGTTCTATAGGCTGAAAGAAAATGACCTCTGATGGAACTGCAGGAAGGAATGAAGACTATGGGCAAAGGGTAAGCATGTATATGATTATAAGTTATTATTGAGTATTTTAAATAACAAAAATATCTCATAATAATTTAACATAAAAATAAATGTACAACAATAGCACCAAAGATAGGAGAGAACTAAATGGAGTTATAAAAAGCTAATAGTTGAGGAATGCCTGGGTGGCTCAGTTGGTTAAGCATCCAGCTTCAGCTCAGATTATGATCTCACCTCACAGTTTGTGAGTTCGACACCTACGTCAGGCTCTGTGCTCTCAGTGCTGAGTCTGCTTTGGATCCTCTGTCTCCCTCTTCTGTCTCCTTCTTTCTCTGCCTCTCCCTGTCTCTTTCTCAAAAATAAACACTAGGGGAAAAAAGCTAATAGTTGAGCAAAATGGAATAACAACCGCAATAATAAAAACTTGATTAACCCAAAGGGAAGTGAAAAAAGGAATAAAAGTACAAAGAATAAGTAGAAAACAAATAGCAAGATACATTTAACTGTATCAGTAATTACAATGAATGTAAATAGTATAAATATGCCATTAAAAGACAAGGATTATCAGATTTGATAAAAAACCAAAATTCAATCCTGCTGCCAACAAAAGGCTCACTTTAAGTAGAAAAACACAGAAAGTAAAGGAAAAGGTTATAGAGCAGATGCCTATAAACATTAACCAAAGAAAGCTGATATGGATACATTAATATTAGAAATATAGGCTTTTTAGAAATATTATGAGAGGAAAAGAAGGATATTTCATAATGTAAAATTCCCAAGGAGTTATCTATTTGTCCCACTTGTACAGCCAGACCAGGTTTCAAGCCACCATCAGCTGTGAATTGGCTGCCCTTCCCCATCCCCAAATAAACTGGGGCTGGGAGAACTGCCCTTTCAGCAGCTCTGAGGGGAAGGGTATGGGCCACTTGCCACCCTAGTCACAGTCACTCTGTTTGAGGTCTAAAAGAGTACCCAGATATGTCTCCCTCATCGTAGGCAAGCGCTCAGCTGCTAGGGATTCAGCCTGAATCTGGGGTGCACAATCACTCCAAGCTTGCCTCTGGAGTGGCCTACAGGGCCTGTGACCTTAGAGTGGGGGTTGATAGTCCTCTCTGGAGAATTCCATCTTGCTGGTCTTAACCACCATTCCCATGGTCAGTGACCATGTGGGCTCCTGGCTGGTGGCTCAGCCCATTCCCTCAGCCTAGTGGACAGGCAGGTCTTTGCCACTCAGTTGTTGGGCAGGTGGTTTAGGGCAGGGCCCGCAGCTCCCCAGCACGGCCACCTTAGCACATCATCACTTGATTTCTGTGGCCTTCCTCTTCTCTGCTTCAGAGAAGGTGTGGGACCCAGACATTGTGTCTGGGTCTCTGTGGCTGTAGATCTAGCCCCTGCCTCAACTGCTAGCTCTGATCTCTAGTATTTTCCTGTTTCAGACACCATTCCAGCCTTCCAGCACCAACTGCTCCTGCCCCACTGTTGGAATCCCTCCCTCTGAAAGAAGAGATGAGATACCTTTCATGGTTCCCTATCTCTGGCTCTCCTTCCTCCCCATTCTGCTGTATTTCAAGGCCCTGCCTACATGGTTTGACAGGCTTCAACACAGCTCTTGGCTGGCCAGGCCAAGCCCCGCTCACCTGGGTGGATCCTGGTCCACTTCAGGTCATAGCCTGTGTTAATTTGGGCACAGGCACCCCTTGTACTCACAAGAGTCATTATCTGTCCTGTGGAGTCTAATGTTCCCTGTCAGGCTTTATTAGCTGTGGCAGGTGCGTAGCATGCAATGATTATGCTGAAAGATTTTACTTGGCTTTAACCTTGTTCAGTGTGTTATGGGATTAAAGAATATGGGCTCTGTAGACAGGCCTGGGCTTGAACCCCGTCTCTGTGATTATGGACATGTGACATAACCTCTTTGAATCTAAACTTACTCGTCTGTAATATGGGTTAATATCTACTTCCTAGGAGTGTGGTAAGGAATAAATAAGATGATATGTGTAAAGTGCTTAGGCACACTGCCTGCTACATAAATAATGCCTACTTACACAGATGTTAGACTGTTATTTCTAAAGACCTTTGCTTTGTTATAAGTATTCTTTAAAAAAATTTTTTTTAACATTTATTTATTTTTGAGAGAGAGAGAGAGGGAGGGAGGGGCACACACACAGAATCTGAAACAGGCTCTAGGCTCTGAGCTGTCAGCACAGAACCTGATGCGGGGCTCGAACTCACAAACCATGAGACCATGACCCAAGCCAAAATCAGACACTTAACTGACTGAGCCACCCAGGTGCCCCTAAATATTCTTTTCTTAATTGAGACATGATTGACATAAATTATGTTAGTTTTGGGTATACAACATAATGATCTGATATTTGTATATATTGTAAAATTATCTCCACAATAAGTCTAGTTAATACCCATCACCATACGTAGTGACACATTTTTTTCCTTGTGGTAAGAACTCTTAAAATCTACTCTTTTACAAACTTTCAAATAACTATACTACAGTATTGTTATTAACTATAGTCACCATGCTGTTGCCATTCCAGGACTTATTTATAACTGGAAGTTTGTACCTTTTGACACCCGTCACCCATTTTGTCCATCCCCCAGCCCCCACCTCTGGCAACCATCAATCTGTTCTCTATATCTATGAGCTTGCTTTCTCTGTTTGTTTTTGTTTTAGATTCCACATTTAGTGAGATCATATAGTATTTATCTTTCTTTGACTTATTTCACTTAGCATAATGCCTTCAAGTTTCAACCATATTTTAGAAAATGGCAAGATATCATTCTTTAAAAAAAAGATTTTTTTAATGCTTATTCATTTTTGAGAGAGAGAAAGAGAGCTCAAGTGGGGAAGGGGCAGAGAGAGGGAGACACAGAACCCGAAGCAGGCTCCAGGCTCTGTGCTGACAGCTCAGACATGGGGCTCGAACTCACAAACCACGAGATCTTGACCTTAGCCAAAGTTGGATGCTTAACCGATTGAACCACCCAGACACCCCAAGATTTCATTCTTTTTTATGGCTAAATAATATTCCATCATACATATAGACCACATCTTCTTTATCCATTCATCCGCTGGTGCATACTTAGGTTGCTTTCATGTCTTGATTTTTTTTTTTTTTAATAATTTTCTAGGAACAAATTTTTTTAAATGTTTTATTTCTGAAAGAGAGAGAGAGAGAGAGACAGCATGAGTAGGGGAGGGTCAGAGAGAGAGGGAGACACAGAATCTGAAACAGGCTCCAGGCTCTGAGCTGACTGTCAGCACAGAGCCCAATGTGGGGCCTGAACCCATGAACTGCAAGATCATGACCTGAGCTAAAATCGGACGCTTAACTGACTGAGCCACCCAGGCGCCCCTTGACTGTTGTTAATAATGCTGCTATGAACATGAGGTTGTGTATAGCTTCTTTAATTAATGTTTTCCCCCCTTCAGATAAGTACCCAGAAGTGGAATTGCTGGGTCAAATGGTAATTTTATTTTTAAAATTTTTGGGAATCTCCATACTGTTTTCCATTGTGACTCCACTAATGTATGTCCCCACCAACAGTGCAAAAGTGTTCCCTTTTTCCATGTCATTGCCTACACTTGTTCTTTCTTGTCTTTTTGATAATGGCCATTCTAACAGGTGTGAGGTGATACTTCATTGTGGTTTTGATTTGCATTTCTCTGATAATGAGTGAGGTTGAGCACCTTTTCATGTACCTGTTGGTCATCTGTATGTCTTCTTTGGAAACATATCTATTTAGATTCTCTGCCTACTTATATTTTAAGAGACCATATTTCTTTTTTGTTGTGGTTCAGTTTTTCTATTGGGGGTGGATTTTTCTAGTTTTTTACTTTTTAAATTCTAGAATATATCATATATACAAAAGGGTATGCCTTATGTAACATATGTACAGTTAACATAACAATAAAATGAACACGTGCATACCTATCACCCAACTAAAAAATAAAACATTCCCAGTTCCTTGAAACCTCTTTTATCTCCTCCCAAATTATATCTCCTCTTTCCACTCTAGAGGTTACGACTGCCCTGAGCAGTCCAGTGTAAGTGGAGGCCATGTGGGGGGCAGTAAGGAGACATACCTGCCCCTCACAGCCAGAGAGTTAGCAATGGGGGTGCAGTGGGAGCCAGAACTCTCATGCCCTTCCAGCTCAAGAGTCAATGGAGACTGTTGGAAACTGGATTGTTGCCCCTCCCCCTCAGCCACAGGTTGAAGCCCTAACCCCCCCAATGCGACTGTATTTGGAGACAGTGCCTTTAAGGAGGTCATTAATGTTAAATGGAATAATAAGGAGTCCCAGTCCCTAATCCAATAAGACTAGTGTCCCTATAAGAAGAGATAGAGACTCTAGGGATGTGCCAACAGAAAAGGCCACGTGAGCACACAGTGAGAAGGTAGTTTGTCTTCAAACCAAAGAGAAAAGTCTCATCAAGGAACCAGCCCTACTAACACCTTCATCTTGGACTTCCAGCCTCCAGAACCAGGAGAAAATAAACTTATGTTCTTTAACATAACCTTCTGTGGTACCTCCTGTATGGCAGCCCTAGAGGCTGAGTGAGGAACCTGGACCTCGAGTCCCTCCTTGCAGTAACGAGGTGGCGTCTCTCTTTCTCTTCTGGAGTAGTGTCAAAATGGAAGGTTTAAATAAGATCCAGAGTCTCATAACATACTACCTAAAATGCCCAGGTTTCAGTAGATTATTGTCAGACCCAAAACCAGGAGGGTCTCACACTGCATGAAAAGAAGACAGTTAATAGATGCTAATGTCAAGATGACAGAAATGTTACGATGATCAAAGGAAGATTTTTGTTTGTTTTTGTTTTTTTGAATTTTTTAAAATTTAAATTAAAAAAGTTGAAATTATTTTATTTATTTCTGAGAGAGAGAGAGAGAGACAGCGTGAGCAGGGGAGGGTCAGAGAGAGAGAGAGAGAGAATCCAAAGCAGACTCCAGGCTCTGAGCTGGTAGTCAGCACAGAGCCCGATGCAGGGCTCGAACCCATGAACCGTGAGATCATGACCTGAGCCGAAGTCGGACGCTTAACCAACTGAGCCACTCAGGGGCCCAAATTTAAATTTTAATTCCAGTATAGTTAACAGTGTTAATATTAGTTGCAGGTGGACAATACAGTGATTCAACAATTCTATACATTGCTCAGTGCTCATTGTGATGAGTGTACTTACTCCCCTCCACCTATTTCACCCATTCCCCCCCACCCCCACGACAACCTCTCTCTTCTCTATAGTTAAGAATCTGGTTATTTTGTTTTGTTTCTTTTTCCCCCTTTGCTCATTTGTTCTGTTTCTTAAATTCCACATATGTGTGACATCATATTGTATTGTCTTTCATTGACTTATTTCACTTAGTGTTATACTCTTTAGATCCATCTATGTTGTCACAAACGGCAAGATTTCATTATTTTTTTTATGGCTGAACAATATTCCATTGTGTGTATATNTCTAGTGATCGACCCTTGGGCTGCTTCCATAATTTAGCTATTGTAAATAATGATGCTATAAACATAGGGTGCATATAGCTTTTCAAATTAGTAAATACCCAGTAGTGCAATTACTAGATCATAGGGTATTTCTATTTTTAATATTTTGAGGAATCTCTTGGGTTTTGTTTTTTATTTTTTTTAATGTTTATTTTTAGTTTTGAGAGAGAGAGAGACTGAATGTGAGCAGGAGAGGGCAGAGAGAGAGGAAGACACAGACTCTGAAGTAGGCTCCAGACTTTGAGCTGTCAGCACAGAACCTGACGTGGGACTCGAACCCACGAACTGTGAGATCATGACCTGAGCTGAAGTCAGTTGCTTAACCAACTGAGCCACCCAGGTGCCCGGAGGAATCTCCATACTGTCTCCCACAGTGGCTGCACCAGTTTGCATTCCCACCAATTGTGCACAAGCGTTCTTTTTTTCTCCACATCCTCACCAAACTTGATGTTTCTTGTGTTTTTGATGTTAGCCATTCCGACAGGCGTGAAGTGATAGTTCGTTGTAGTTTTGATTTGTATTTCCCTGATGATGAGGGATGTTGAGCATCTTTTCAGGTGTCTGTTCGCCATCTGGATGTTTTCTTTGAAAAAACGTCTGTTCGTATCTTCTGCCCATTTTATAAAGTTAATTTTTGAGAGAGAGAGAGCATGAGCAGGGGCGGGGCAGAAGGAAAGGGAGACAGAGGATCTGAAGCAGGCTCTGAACTCACAACAGAGAGCTCGAACTCATGAACCGTGCATGAGATCATGACCTGAGCTGAAGTGGGATGCTTAACCAACTGAGCCACCTAGGGGCCCCTGCCCATTTTTTAATTGGATTTTTCGTGGGCGTTTGGGTGTTGAGTTTTATGAGTTCTTTATATATTTTGGATACTAACCTTTTACTAGATTTGTCATTTGCAAATATCTTCTCCCATTCAGTAAGTTATCTTGTAGTTTTGTTGACTGTTTCCTTTGCTGTGCAGAAGCTTTTTATTTTGATGTAGTGTCAATAGTTTTTCTTTTGTTTTCCTTGCCCCAGGAGACATATCTAGAAAAATGTAGCTACGGCCGATGTCAGAGAAATTACTTCCCATGCTTTCTTCTAGTAATTTTATGGTTTCAAGTTTCACATTTAAGTTGTTAACCCATTTTGAATTTATTTTTGTGTAGGGTATAAGAAAGTGGTCCAGTTTCATTCTTTTGCATGTAGCAGCCCAGTTTCCCCAACCATTTGTTGAAGAGACTGTCTTTTTCCCATAGTATATTCTTGCTTCCATAGATTAATTGACGATATAATCATGGGTTTGCTTCTGGGCTCTCTATCCTGTTCCATTGTACATGTGTCTATTTTCTTGTGCCAGCACCATACTATTTTGATTACTACAGCTTTATCGTATAACTTAAAATCTGGAGTGGTGATACCTCCAGCTTTGCGTTTTGTTTTCAGTATTGCTGGGGCTATTCACGGTCTTTTGAGGTTGCATACAAATGTTAGTATTGTTTATTCTAGTTCTGTGAAAAACTGCTGTTGGTATTTTGATAGGGCTTCCATTAAATCTGTAGATTGCTTTAGGTATTATGGACATCTCTGCAATATTTGTTCTTCCAATCCATGAGCATGGAATATCTTTCCATTTGTTTGTGTCATCTTTATCTATTTATTTATTTTTTATTTTTTTATGTCTTTATTTTATTTTGAGAGACAGAGACAGAGAGTGAGTGGAGGAAGGGCAGAGAGAGAGAGAGGGAGACACAGAATCTGAAGCAGGCTCCAGGCTCTGAGCTGTTAGCACAGAGCCTGACACTGGGCTCAAACCCACGGAATGGAGATCATGACCTCAGCTGAAGTCGGACGTTCAACCAACTGAGCCACCCAGGTGCCCCATTTGTGTCATTAATCTATTTCATCAGTGTTTTATAGTTTTCAGAGTACAGGTCTTTCACCCCTTTGGTTAGGTTTATTCCTTGGTGTCTTACTAGTTTTCGTGCAGTTGTAAATGGGACTATTTTCTTAATTTCCCTTTCTATTGTCTCATTATTATTGTATATAAATGCAGTGGATTTCTGTACATTGATTTTATATCATGCAACCCTACTGACTTCACTTATCAGTTCTAATACTTCTTTGTTGAAATCTTCAGGGTTTTTCATATATAGTATCATGTCATCTGCAAATAGTGAAAGTTTTACTTCCTTCTTACCAATTTGGATGCCTTTTATTCCTCTTTCTTGTCTGATTGTTGTGGCTAGGATTTCCAGTACTATTTTGAATAAAAGTGGTAAGAATGGATATCCCTATCTTGTCCTTGACCTTAGGGGGAAAGCTCTCCGTTTTCCACCATTGAATATGAGGTTAGCTGGCAGTTTTTCATACATGGTCTTTATTACGTTGGGGTATGTTCCCTTACTTTGTTGAGAGTTTTTATCATGGATGAATGCGTACTTTGTCAAATCCCTTTTCTGCATCTATTGAAATAATCATATGGTTTTTATCCCTTCTCTTGTTGAATTGATGTATCACATTGATTGATTTATCAATATTGATCCATCCTTGCATCTGGGAATAAATCCCACCTGGGGTGCCTGGGTGACTCAGTTGGTTAGGTGTCCAACTTCGGCTCAGGTCATGATCTCATGGTTCACGAGTTCGAGCCCAATGTCAGACTGGGCTTGTGGCTTAGAGCCTGGAGCCTGCTTCTGTGTGTGTGTCTCTCTCTCTGCCTCTCCCCTGCTTGTACTCTTTCTCTCTCTCTCAGAAATAAATAAAATATTTTTAAAAAAATGAATCCCACTTGCTCATGGTAAGTGATTTTTTTAAAATGTATTGTTGGATTTGGTTTGATAATATTTTGTTGAGGATTTTTGTATCTTTATTCATCAGAGATATTGGACTGTAGTTCTTTTTTTCTGTGGTATCATTATCTGGTTTTGGTATCTGGGTAATGCTGGCCTTATAGAATGAGTTTCGAAGTTTCCCTCTCTTTCATTTTTTAGGAATAGTTTGAGAAGAATAGGTATTATTAACTCTTCTTTAAATGTTTGAAAGAATTTGCCTGTGAAGTCATCTGGTCCTGGACTTTTCTTTGTTGTTGTTTTTTTTTGTTTGTTTGTTTTGTTTTTTTGATTACTGATTCAATTTCATTGCTAGTGATTGGTCTGTTCAAACGTTCTATTTATTCCTGGTTCAGCTTCGAGAGGTTATATGTTTCTGGGAATTTACCCATTTTTTTTTCTAGGTTGTCCAATTGGTTGGCATATAATTTTTCATAATATTCTCTTACAGTCTTTTGTATTTCCATGATGTTTGTTGTTATTTCTCCTCTTTCATTTCTGATTTTATTTGATGACTTTTTGATGAGTCTGGCTAAAGGTTAATAAATTTTGCTGATCTTTTCAAAGAACCGTCTCCTGGTTTCGTTGATCTGTTTTATTGTTGTTAGTTAGTTAGTTTAGGTTTGGTTTCTATTTTGTTTATTTCTGCTCTGATCTTTATTATTTCCTTCCTTCTACTCTTTTCTTTTTTTCTTCTTTTTCTAGCTGCTTTAAGTATAAAGTTAGGTTGTTTATTTGAGGTGATTTTTTTCCTTCTTCTTGAAGAATTGCATTGTATTAGAGCAATTGTATTGCTATAAACTTCCCTCTTAGAACAGCTTTTGCTGCATCCCAAAGATTTGGGGCCATTGTGTTTTCATTTTCATTTTCATTTTTCTCCATGTATTTTTTGATTTCCTATCTGAGGAAGATTTTAAAACAACCATCATAAAACGCTTTATTAAACAATTGTAAACACACTAGCAACATGAAAAAAGAGAACGTCTTGTCAAATAAATAGGAGATATGAAGAAGAATCAAATGGAAATTTTAGAACTAAAAAGTACAATAACCAAAATAAAAACTCAGTGGATGTGCTCAGCACCAAAATGAAGGGGGACAGAAGAAAGAATCTATGAATGACAGAAATTACCTAATCTGAATAACAGAGAGAAA
The DNA here is from genome assembly GCF_008692635.1 of Crocuta crocuta. Lineage (NCBI taxonomy): Eukaryota > Metazoa > Chordata > Mammalia > Carnivora > Hyaenidae > Crocuta > Crocuta crocuta. The sequence goes on along the minus strand of NW_027527920.1, from coordinate 280,995 downwards.
GTAGAAGTAAGCAGAGCCTTAGACACCTGTAGGATTATGACAAATGATCTAATATTCATGTCATTTTCATCTAAGAAGGAGAGAAGAGCATGTGCAATGGGATATATTGTGGTGACCATCTTTGGAAAATATAATTGGCTTCATCCGTGTTGATGCGTGGAGCTACAGATTTCTATTTTTTAAAACATTTATTTATCTTGAAAGAGAGAGAATGCATCCATGAATGGGGGAGAGACAGAGAGAGTGGGAAAGAGAGAATTTACGCTGTCAGCACACAGCACAATGTGGGGCCTGATCCCACAGACCATGAGACCAGGACCTGAGCTGAAATCAAGAATCAGATGCTTAACTGACTGAGACACCCAGGTGACCCTATGGTTTTCTATTTTATGATAATACTTTATTGTGTGATTGAGCCACAATTTATTTCATTTTACTATAGTGGACATTTTAGTTGTTTCTCTCCCTTTCTTCCTTCCTTTCTTCCTTCCTTCCTTCCTTCCTTCCTTTCCTTTCCTTTCCTTTCTTTTCTTTCTTTGCTATTATAAATAGTGATATTTATAGAATAGAATAAAATATTCCCTTCATGTCTCCAGAAGTGAAATTGCTGGATCATCAGGTACATGAATGTTCATCTGTACCAAATAATGCAAACTTATTCTTTAAGGTGAGCATAGTAGTTTCTAGGCCCATGGCAGCTTAAGTTACATTTCACCAGGATTTTGTCAATATTTTCAATTTTTTCCACACCAGTGGGCATGAATGTTAATTTGTGGTTATATTGGCATTTCTCTTTTTACTTATAAGGTTGAGTATATTTTCATAAATTCAGTGGGGCATTTGTGTTTTGTCTTTTGTGAAAAACAAATGTTTTTGAAAACATTTGCTCATGTTCTTAAAAAATGTCCTATTGGATTGGTTGTCCTCCTAACTGATTTATAAGATCTGACTACTAAATTTTTGGGGGGTTTATGTGTGTAAAATTTTGTTAGGATTTGACTGGAATAGCAATAAAGCTATTAATCATTTAGGGAGAAATAACAGTTTCACAGTATTGAAACTTTCTGTCAAAGAACATGGTATTGCTCTCCATTTGGTTTTCTTACTGTCTTCCAATAAGGTCTTATAATTTTCTACATAAAGGTTTTGCACAACTTTTGTTAGATTTATTTTCTATACTTTTTATACTTTCTATACTTTCTACCTTATATTTTTCATTGCTCTTGTAAGGTGTTTTTTTTTTTTAATAGTTTATTGTGTTGTAAGTTTTTAATTGCATTTTCTAACTTTATTGCTGATGTTTAGAAATCTACTCTCAGGGTATGGATTGCCTTTTCATTTTATAGAGTGTTTTTTTTTTTTTTTTTAATGTTTGTTTGTATTGAGAGAGAGAGAGATCATGTGTACGATCAGGGGGTGGGGGCTGGGCAGAGAGAGAGGGAGAGTGAGAGAATCCCAAGCAGGTTCTACACTATCAGTGTGGAGCCTGATGTGGGGCTCCATCCCATAAACCGTGAGATCATGATCTGGGCCGAAATCAAGAGCCAGATGCTCAACCCACTGAGCTACCCTGGTGTCCCTTGTAGAGTGTCTTGAAGATTGCTGGTTTTAAGCATTTCGATTATGACATTCCTTGGTATAATTTTCTTCATGTTTCTTCTGTTTGGGGTTCAGTGAGCTTTGTTATAATTATTGGTAATTTTCATAAATATGGGAATTTTATGCTACCATTACTTCTTCAAACCCTTTTCTGTGTCTCCCTCTTCTCTTCTTCTGGAACCTCAATTAGATGTATATTGGGTTTTCTGTCTTTTTCTGTCTGTATTACATTTTGGATAGTTTCTACTCTGTATTTTCAAATTCACTAATCATTTGGGGCTCCTTGGGTGGCTCAGTCGGTTAAGTGGCCTACTTTGGCTCAGGCCATGATCTCGTGGCTTGTGAATTCGAGCCCTGCATCAGGCTCTATGTTGACAACTCAGAGCCCGGAGCCTGCTTCAGATTCTGTGTCTCCCTCTCTCTCTGTCCCTCCCCTGCTCACACTGTCTCTCAAAAATAAATAAAAAAATATTAATTCACTAATCATTCTTCATTGTCTAGTCTGCTGCTAATTCTATCAAGTGTATTTTAACCTCACATACTGTATTTTTCTTATCTAGTAATTAAATTTGGGTTTTTAGAAATAGATTTCATGTCTCTTACTATGCTCAGGCTTTTGTCTACTTCTCAAAGATATGGAATATATTTATAATTGCTGTGTTAATGTCCTTGTCTACTAATTCTATCATCTGTGTGGTTTCTGGGTCTGTCTCTATTGACTTATTTTTCTCATTATGAGTCATATTTTCCTGCTTCTTCATATACCTGATAATTTTTTTTCTTGAGAATATATCAAGTTTATTAACTTGCTAGCAAGAAACCAGCAAGGTGACCAAAGTATGCTGCTTCAAAGAATGTGAGAGAAGGAAGAGTGAAATAATATGGATATAGATGCTTGCCTAAGCAGAACATTGCATAAACAGGAAAGGGGGCAGTTCTTCTGTCAAGATCATGGCAACCTTAAGTCTGTATCCTTTTATCGGTTGTCACAGAGAACCCCTCTGTGTCAGGTGGCCTGAGGTGCCTGTCATCAGGAACAGAAAGACATAATGAGGACACATTGTGTATGAATAGAGCCACTAGGCTCATCCCCGCCTTCCCCCTCCCCAACCAGCAGTATCACTTGGGCAGATTAGCAGAGGGCAGGAAGTGGTGTCGCCTCAGACCAGCAGCCCCACACAGTGACAGGAGGGAATTGGAAATGGGCGTGCAGGCGCAGGCACGGGGAGGGGGTGGGGTGGGGGGGTGAGGAGGGGTGAGCTCAGTCGGTTGAGTGTCTGACTTCAGTTCAGGTCATGACCATACTGTGTGAGTTTGAGCCCCATGTCTGGCTCTGTGCTGACAGCTCAGAGCCTGGAGCCTGCTTCAGATTCTGTGTCTCCCTCTCTCTCTGCCCGTCCCCCTTTGGCGTTCTGTCTCTCTCAAAAATAAATAAACATTAAAAAAAAAAAAAAAAAAGGAAAAGGGCACA